>NW_012107090.1:0-1142 GCF_000951045.1 Mandrillus leucophaeus | reverse complement strand
CCACCCCCTGCAGAGACCCCGCCCCTCACAGTGGCACTGTTCCTGGCTGATGCCCCGCTTCTCACAGCAGTCTACCCCGGCTGAGGCCCCACCCCATATAAAGGTCACATACCCTTTAAGGCTCCACCCCTCAAACCAGGGCCGTTCCTGGAGAAATCCCCGCCGCTGGCTGAAGCACCGCCCCCTGCTAAAGCCCCGGCTCTAATGAAAGCTCCGCCCCTCACCTCGCTGACTGCCTTGCGGTCCGGGGCCTTGGCAGCGCTGAGCAGGCGCAGTACGTTCTTGGCACCCTCGGCCACCGCGTGCTCCACTCGGAAGTGGTGCCGCAGCTCTTCGATGCGCAGCTCCACGGCCCCCAGGTCAGGACTCCCTGTGAGTGTGGAATACAGGGCAGTAAGGCTAGCGCGCAGCGCCCCACCAACCTAGTCCCAGACACACAGCCATTCGCAGCAACAGGCACGGGCCGCAGACAAACCATCATGAAGATGCATCACTCTTCACCCAAGGGGCAGGCACAGTGACACTGTCGCACTGTCACCTGCAGGCAGCCACACTTCCACCCAGACTCTTCTATCCAAACACCATCACTCACAGGGCCAGTCTTAGGGAAAAAGTTACCCTGTTACGGGGGACAGTCTGAGCAATGACACACAGGCACACTGTCACCCCAGGCTGACCGACAGTCACATTGTCACGGTCCCTCTTCACCTCCAGGGATTTGCACAGGGACAGACGCAGGCACACTGTGGCCCCCAGGGACAGCCACATTATCTAGATTTAGACACTGTCACCCAGGGGCTGTCACCCAAAGAGACAAGAACACATAAATCATAGGCCAAGCACGGTGGCTCAGACCTGTAATCCCAGCACTTTGGGAGGCCAAGGCAGGTGGATCACTTGAGGTCAAGAGTTTGAGACCAGCCTGGCCAACATGGTGAAACCGTGTCTCTACTAAAAATACAAAAATTAGCTGGGCATGGTGACGCAGGCCTGTAACTCCAGCTCCTCGGGAGGCTGAGGCAGGAGAATCACTTGAACCCAGGAGGTGGGGGTTGCAGTGAGCCGAGATTGCACCATTGCTCTCCTGCCTGGGTGACAGAGTGAGACTCCATGTTATTAAAAAAAAAAAAAAATCATACTGT
>NW_012107089.1:4551-5441 GCF_000951045.1 Mandrillus leucophaeus | reverse complement strand
ACACATGTCTTACAGACACACACCACACACACTATACAAATACACCACACACATACATACACTGCACACATACCACAAACATCACACACAACACACACACACCATACACATACACACCACACACACTTTTTTCACGTGAAATTGAAAATGATCCAATACTGATAGGAACACAGAGTGCCGCAGTGACCAAGACCAGCAATGTCGCTCCTCTCACGAAACTGAAATTCCGGTGAGAGAGGTGGGTGGAGACTCCTTAAGAGCACGACGGTTTTCCTGAAAAGGTGATTTCAGGCAGAAACTTGTACATTCTGAGGGAACACGCCAACAAACGCCTGGAGGAAACGGGCTTCCAGGCAGGGCACGTGCTCAGCCTGTGACGGTCGCCGGCCTGGTCCACTGTATGAGCAGCTGAACCCTCCTCAGGTTGGTACATGATTTCTGCAGACCAGGAAAACAAGAGATGGTGTGGAATGCAGCTCCCACCTGGTCCCTGAGGACCTCAGACCCACTGCAGTCCAACCCTCAAGACCTGAAGGCTGAGGCTTCCAATCCAAATTGGAGGGTGGCCAGTTGGAATTTTTTTTTTTTTTTTGAGACAGAGTCTCACTCTGTTGCCAGGCTGGAGTGTAGTGGGTGCAAACTCAGCTCACTGCAACTTCACCTCCGGGGTTCAAGCAGTTCTCTGCCTCAACTTCCTGAGTAGCTGGGATGACAGGCGCCCGCCACCACACCCGGCTAATTTTTTGTATTTTTAAGAGAGATGGGGTTTCATCATCTTGGTCAGGCTGGTCTTGAACTCCCGACCTCGTGATCCACCCGCCTCAGCCTCCCAAAGTGCTGGGATTACAGGCGTGAGCCACAGCGCCTGGCTGCCAGTTGGAGTCTTATGC
>NW_012107089.1:0-591 GCF_000951045.1 Mandrillus leucophaeus | reverse complement strand
AACATACAACACCTCTGCTTTGTCCAGTTGAGTATGGAGACTGTTATCAACAGTAACACTGAGATTTATATACAATTTTCCATACACATAGAATACGCTGGAATGGCATGCAAATGGGAAAATCAACTGGATCTCATCTCACATATTTTGTTACTGTTATTAGCATTTGCAGAGGAGAAAAGACTTTCCTTCTACCCTCCTAGGTGTATGAAATAGACGGACAACAGGTAGATTAACAAGAGAGAGTCATATAAACTTGTTCGTTTTTAATACTATTTGCACAGGGTCATCATAGGGAAAAAATGTGAATACCCAAAAAAGTCATGAAATTTGAGAGTTTATATATGCAGAACTGAGGTACAGAGAGATGGTCACCAACTAGAAAGTATCAGAACGGGAATTTAAACCTCATGTGCCAGGACACAAAGCCCCTTCCCAAACACCAGCTCTCCTGAGGCTCACTCCACTCCTAACTCCACCCATGTGCTGAAATTCCATGCTGAACTTTTTAAAAAATTAAAATTTGGGCAAAATTCTATGGGAAATTGAAATTAAATTCTATGGGAAATTGAAATTTCTTTTTTTTTTTTT
>NW_012107088.1:3147-4362 GCF_000951045.1 Mandrillus leucophaeus | reverse complement strand
GTGTGTGTGTGTGTGTGCAGAAGGAAGATGCTTGGCATGCCTCTCTTCTGGGGGAAGAAAGATCAAGGGGGTTAGTATAAGAGGAAGAAGAAGGACAGAATGAGTCAAAGTGAGTCCTCACAGACAACCCCCCGCCTTTCCATGATTACAACAACCTCCTCTTCTCCTCCTCCTCCATCTTCATCCCTCTGCATTCACTTCCTCCTCCAACTTCTCTCCCTCTTCCATCTTCTCTCCCTCCTTTTCCTCCTCCTCATTATCTTCCTCCTCCATCTCCTCCCATTCCTTCTTTTCCTCCTCCTCCTTCTCTTATTCCTTCTCCTTCCCCTTCTCTTCCTTCTCCATCTCCTCTTCTTTTTCTTCCATGCCCTCCTCCTCTTCCTCCTCCATCTCCTCTTCTTCTTCCTCCATCTCCTCTTCTCTTTCCTCCATCTCCTCCTCCTCTTTTTCCTCCATCTCCTCTTCTTCTTCCTCTATCTCCTCCTCCATCTCCTCCTCTTTCCTCCATCTCCTCCTCCTCTTTTTCCTCCATCTCCTCTTCTTCTTCCTCTAGCTCCTCCTCCATCTCCTCTTCTCTTTCCTCCATCTCCTCCTCCTCTTCCTTCTCCATCTCCTCTTCTCTTTCCTTCATCTCCTCCTCTTTCTCTTCTATCTCTTATTCTTCTTCCTCCACCTCCCCCTCCTTTTCCTCCTCCATCTCCTCTTCTTTTTCCTCCATCTCTTCCTCCTCCTTTTTCTCCTCCCTTTCCTCCTCCTCCCCCTTCTATTCCTCCTCCTCCTCAGCCTCCTCCTGTTCACTATGGCTAAAATCATTTATTGATTACAATGTGTCCTCCTTGTGGCCAAAGCTTGATGTATTATCTAATTTAAACCTTCCAATGATTCTCTGGGCCATATCTTATGTCTCTTCTTCACAATAAGGAATCTGAGGTTCAGAGATGGGAGAAGCACAGAGTTGGTAACTGTGCCCCAAAGTCGGGGTTGGAACTCAGATCTGTCTAGCCTCATGCCTTGAACCACATAAAGGCAGACTGGTGAGTAGGCTGCTGTAGGCAGTGATCCCAGGACGCAGACCTTTGGAGCTGTCTCTTATACACATCTAGATGTGTATAAGAGACAGCCCTTTCAGTTGGGCACCAACAGTTGGTTCCAAGAAGTCACATCAACCAAATATTTCTTAAGGACTAGGCAAATAAACGGAAGAAATGGGTAAAC
>NW_012107088.1:0-2328 GCF_000951045.1 Mandrillus leucophaeus | reverse complement strand
GTAACAGGTGTGAGCCACCAAGCCTGGCCTGAAATACATTTTTATATCTGAACTCAGAGAAACTTGTAGTCCAGTTGGGAAATAGATACACATGAAACATAACACATGCACACATGCACACACATGCACATTACGTGTCAGGCACTGTTTTAGGTGATTGCATGTATTTACAGTGACAGGCTGAGCTAGGAACTCCTGTTATGCCCTTTTCATAAGAAGAAACGGAGGCACCAGGGAATCAGTAGCTCTCCCAAGGCCGTGTGGCTAGTGAGTGGTAGGGCCAGGATTCAACCCCAGGCTGCCAGGCGCTATGTGCAGCTCCAAACCAATGCAACCCACTGCCTGTGGGCTGTGTAGAGAAGGTGGGAGGTGGAGTGTATTTAAGACTGGGCTGAAGAGCTGAAGCAAGCAACCAGGACTTAGACACAGGGCCTGTGGGAGATCAGGTGGAAGGGCAGGGAGGCAGCTAGGGAGGAAGCTTTGAGGCAAGGGGAGGGTGTGGGGTGATCTGTGCAGGGCCTTGCCAAGCAGAGGCCCAGGACCAGACTGAGCCCAGGACCTGCTGGGGACAGCAAGTGAGTCAGGTTAGAGAGGGAGGTGGTCCTGGGGGCAGTTAGAGCGCAGACTAGTGGCAGGCCAGTGGGTGGGTAGGTCTTGGATGCCAGGCAAATTTTGATGTGCACCTTCTGAGGAGGTGACTTCCGGAGGGGATTTTGAGCCTGCAGCTGGCCAGGCATAGAGATCAAAGTCCTAGGAGGCCTGGATTCCAGGCCGGGCTCTGCCCTGAGGCATCTCACTCCCGGTCACTCAGCTCATGATTCCAGCTATCTCATTTTCAAAATAAAGGGCTTAAACTGGGTAATCTCCCATGGCTATAAAGTTCTTTGGTAGTAACAGAAGAGTTTTAAAGGAGATGGGAGTGGAGGAATCTTGGGGTCAGAGAAGGTAGAACTGTAGGGATCTTGGAGACCTTCTGTCCACTGTTTTGCAAGTGAGGAAACTGAGGCACAGAAAGGCTGAGTGATTTTCCCAGGCCACACAGCTCATGATTGGCAGAGCCCCTGAGGCTTTAGGTCTACTATACCTGCCAGTGCTTGCTCCCCTTCAGGGAGAAGCTGTGGGGACCTTTGATGGAGCTGGGATGGAAGAGGCAGGGCAGGGAGGCAAGTCTGGAGGTGCCACTGGCTTTGTCCCTGGCCCTTCCCCAGCACCAGCTGGGAAATGGTCTCCACGTGGACGAAGGTCAACAGTGGCAACTCAGAGCCACGGATCTCGGGGCTGCAGTCTGCCACAGTAAGCCCCCGCCTCTAGGGGGATGCTCTTAAATGCTCATCTGCAAAATCACCAGGGCAGCCCCTGCTTAGGGCTGTGAACTGAGGCCACTATGCCCTGAGAGCCATCCGCAGGGGAAACTGAAAGCTGAGGTAAGACCCAAGTCATTGGCCAGTGTGGGGTGATCCTGAGGGCCTGGGCTCCCCTTTTGGCTTGCTGGGCCCAGAGCCCTGTCCTCACACCTCCTGTGGCCCATGAGAAGGGGCAGGTATTATGGCCTGAGCTCCAGGGCTGACTGGAGCTGGTCAGGGTGACCGCTGGTCCGAGCTCTGACATGTGAGCAAATCACCCTCCTAGGTTCTTCTTCGTGCCCTTGTCAAAGGCGTCTGGTAAAAGTTAACAGGTCTCCTTGTCTCCAGGAGATCAGAGGAACAACTGGAGTTTACTGGGGGTCAGGGAGAGGTCGCTGAAACCTATTTGATGGGGCAGTCTCTGGAGCTGACCCTGGTCTAAGGGCCTGTCTCACTCCCTGGTTTGATCCAGGACCCAGGACTCTTTCCAGGGTGGGCGGCCCGAGCCCCTGTCTGAAGCCCCCTTACACGGTGGCCATTGTCTTCCCAGCTCCTGGTCCAAGTGTGGGTGTGGAGGTGAAGGGGTGTGGCAGGGAGGGAGCAGGATGGCTCTGCTGATGAGATGCTGGATGGAATCTGGGCCCTGACTAGGCCTGGCCAGGTGTGACCCTAGTCCCTGACCCCTGGTGGCCCAGAGGGTGAGGAGGTGAGGGCTGGGGGCTGGGAGGAGGCTGTTGGCTAACATTTAGCAGGACCTTTGAAGATGTAAATTCTTCCCCAGCTCCTGCTGGGATTGATGGGGTCAGAGTTCACAGGCATGGTTGCCTCCTTCTCCAAGTGAGCTGGAAATCTCGCAGACAGATGGGTTAGGGTCCCTGGTGACTGGACCTTCCCCAGAGGCGAAGGGCTCCCAGGAAATGCTATTTCTGCTCTCCTGAATCAGGTCCAGTGACTTGGAGGCCTCAGGAGGGGCCGATGGAGGTTG
>NW_012107087.1:888-1223 GCF_000951045.1 Mandrillus leucophaeus | reverse complement strand
CAGAACACTCAGCAGTTTTCTCAGAAAGCTTCTTTCCAAATTTCATCTGAGGATATTTCGTTTTTCACCATAGCCCTCTATGGTCTTCCAAATATCACTTTGCCAATTCCAAAAGAACTGTCTTAGCGAAAGGACTCTTGAGAGGAAAGCTGAAACGCTGTGACATGATTTCACAGAACACAAAGATGTTTCTCAGAAAGCTTCTTTCTCTTTGTGATCGGAGGTTATTTCCTTTTACCCTATAGTCTTCAAACGGATCCGAACTATCTGCTCTCAGATTCCACAGAAATAAGGCTAGCAAAGAGATCCACGAAATACAGATGTAACTCTGTGAG
>NW_012107087.1:0-783 GCF_000951045.1 Mandrillus leucophaeus | reverse complement strand
ATTTCACAGAACACAAAGAAGTTTCTCAGAAAGCTTCTTTTCCTTTGTTATCGGAAGATATTTCCTTTGGCCCTATATTCTTCAAAGGGATCCGTAATATCTCTTCTCAGATTCCACGGAAATAAGGCTAGCAAAGAGATCCACGAAATACAGATGTAACTCTGTGAGATGAATTAAGAGAACACTCAGCAGGTTCTCAGAAAGCTTCTTTCCAGATTTCAACTGAGGATATTTCCTTTTTCACCATAGCCCTCTACGGGCTTCCAAATATCACTTTGCCAATTAAACAAGAACTGTCTTAGTGAAAGGCTTCTTGAGGGGAAAGCTGTAACTCTGTGATATGATTTCACAGAACACAAAGAAGTTTCTCAGAATGCTTCTTTGACTTTGTTTTCTGAGCTTATTTCCTTTGGCCTTGCAGTCTTCAAAGGGATCCGAAATATCTGTTCTCAGATTCCACGGAACTAAGGTTAGCAAAGAAATCCACGAAATACAGATGTAACCCTGGGAGATGAATCAACAAAATACTCAGCAGTTTCTCAGAAAGGTTCTTTCCAGATTTCATCTGAAGACATTTCCTTTTTCACCATAGCCCTCTATGGGCTTCCAAATATCACTTTCCCAAATCCACAAGAACTGTCTTAGCGAAAGAGTTCTTGAGGGGAAAGCTGTGACTCTTTGAAATGTTTTCACAGAACACAAAGAAGTTTCTCAGAAAGCTTCTTTCTCTTTGTTATCGGAGGATATTTCCTTTGGCCATACACTCTTTAAAGGGATCCGAAA
>NW_012107086.1:703395-704089 GCF_000951045.1 Mandrillus leucophaeus | reverse complement strand
TTTTTGGGGTACATGTGATAATTGGATACATTTATATAATCAAAATCCAAATATGTTTTATGAAGTAAATAGAACATTGGTACCAAATACTAACAAAGACAATATCAAAAGAAAAAAACAGCAGATCATTCATATTTATTAACATCAATGAAAAAACCTTTTATAAAATATTAAAACCATGAGCTTATTAAAAATAATAGACTTTTCAGTGAAAGAGATTAACCAGTCTAGAAAAAGAAAAATAGATCCACTTGAAAAACGAATAAATGTATGGTGATATCTAAAGCAATGGGGGAAGACATATTAAGACAAGTCATGTGAGAATAACTAGATAGTAATATGGATAAGAATAAATCTTAAATAATTTTATAAACCATAAAAGTAAATGCATGCAAATAGCAAAGTTTCCATATATTCCACTCTAATTTTTTTAAAAATGCCAGAATAAAATGCATAGATGAATCATTGTATAAATGGGAGCATGGAAAACTTTCTCACTATGTCTCACATCCTGAAACAATGAAGGAAAATATTAATATATTTGACTACATAGAGTTTTTAAACTAATCTGCTTAGTAATATTAAGCATAAGTCACATATAAGTGTAGTAAAACTAAATATAAGTAAACATAAGTAAAAATTAAGCATGAAGCAAAATTAAGGGAAGGGCAGAGAAAGATGGCAGAAGGCTCCA
>NW_012107086.1:702590-703345 GCF_000951045.1 Mandrillus leucophaeus | reverse complement strand
CATCTATTACATATCAATAAAGGGTAAATATTTTTTTAAGTTTGGAAGTTTCCCTTTTTTTCTTTTTTCAAAAAGACCAATTTTATAATATTGCAGTTTTTTTTTTTTTTTTTTGAGACGGAGTCTTGCTCTGTCACCCAGGCTGGAGTGCAGTGGCCGGATCTCAGCTCACTGCAACCTCCGCCTCCCTGAAACAATGAAGGAAAATATTAATATATTTGACTACATAGAGTTTTTAAACTAATCTGCTTAGTAATGTTAAGCATAAGTCACATTTAAGTGTAGTAAAACTAAATATAAGTAAACATAAGTAAAAATTAAGCATGAAGCAAAATTAAGGGAAGGGCAGAGAAAGATGGCAGAAGGCTCCACTAATCATTCTCCCTGCAAGGACACCAATTTAACAACTATCTACAAAAAAAGCACCTTTATGAGAACTGAAAATCAAGTGTGACAGTACCTGGTTTTAACTTCCTATTGCTGGAAGAGGCATTGAAGAGGTAGGAAAAACAGTATTGAATCACAAACACCGTCCCTGCCCCATTCCCAAGCAGCTGTGGCATGGTGCGAAGAGTGATTCTGTGCACTGGGGAGACGCAAGTGCAACAATTGTGAGGCATTGATCTCAGTGCTGCCCTGTTAGAGCAGAAAACAAAAAGTGACAAAACTCAGCTGATGCCCATCAATGGAAGGCTACATAAATAAGTTCTAGCCAGAGGGAAATCGCCAATCCCAGCAGTCAGAACCTGCAAGCC
>NW_012107086.1:699047-700296 GCF_000951045.1 Mandrillus leucophaeus | reverse complement strand
GATCTTGGCTCACTGCAACCTCTGCCCCCCGGGTTCAAGGGATTCTCTTGCCTCAGTCTCCTGAATAGCTGGGATTACAGGCATGTGCCGCCATGCCCGGCTAATTTTTGTATTTTTAGTAGAGATGGGGTTTCACCATGTTGGTCAGGTTGGTCTCGAAGTCCTGGCCTCAAGTGATCCACCCACCTCAGTCTCCCATATAGAATGGAAATAGTTCCATAGTGGACATCCTACATCACAGGCTACCACGTCCCTGCAGAGCAGTAGGATTTAGCTAGCTATGGTCCTATAGGGGAGAGCCGTTAGCTATTCTATATAACCAACAGTATGCAGCCTATAGCATTCACAAGAAGCATGGCAACTCCTGTTGGAGTGGCTTCTCCTATTCAGAGACTGCATAGTCACAAGGCATATTTACCTAGACCCAACACTTTTTCAGTCATGATTCATCCTTGCCCTGATTCTAGGTAAATCAAAGATGTTTAAACCTCCCTGTATCCTGAGTTGGTAATAATTAACCAGGTTACCACATTAGTTCAACATACTGACAAGAAAACATAAAAAAGGCATATAATTACTTGGCTTACACACCTTACGATGTGGGGCCATCTGTTCTCCTCTGAGGACTTCCACCAGCTGAAGAAACCATGAGACATCCCACAGCAATCCCCTGAAAGCACTCCAGGCCTTCAAGCCTGCTGAGCTGTTCTTGGTGTGGTCCTCATAAGCTTGCCTGCCAACTGCACAGCTCTCTCGGAGGAGTCCTCCTCCATGTCACTATTATTAGATAACTGTTATGAGCTGCTTTTCTCCATGTGAATCATCCACATTTTTGCCTATAGGAGAAAATTTAGCCCATACCCCTAAGGACTGATGGATATATTCAGCTAAATAAGACTTCCTAGACATTAAAAATTTTCAAAGGCATGATTATTAATCTCAAATGAATAAGTATAAACTAAACAAAAATAAAATTATTTTTATGTAACACAAAATACTTTTAAAATAGAGTAAATATTAGTCATAAAGAAATCCTTAATTGTTTAAAAAATAGCAATATTGGCCAGGCGCGGTAGCTGAAGCCTGTAATCCCAGCACTTTGGGAGGCTGAGATGGGTGGATCACGAGGTCAGGAGATCGAGACCATCCTGGTTAACATGGTGAAACCCCGTCTCTACTAAAAAATACAAAAAACTAGCTGGGCGAGGTGGCGGGCGCCTGTAGTCCCAGCTACTCGGCAGGCTGAGGC
>NW_012107086.1:667073-697827 GCF_000951045.1 Mandrillus leucophaeus | reverse complement strand
GACAAAACTCAGCTGATGCCCATCAATGGAAGGCTACATAAATAAGTTCTAGCCAGAGGGAAATCGCCAATCCCAGCAGTCAGAACCTGCAAGCCTCACTGCCACAGGCTAAAGTGCTCCAGGGCCCTAAATATACTTGAAAGGCAATCTAGGCTTCAAGGGCTGCAACTCCTAGGCAAGTTCCAGTGCTGAACTGGGCTCATAGCCAGTGGGCTGTGGGGGCACATGACCTACTGAGACACCAGCTGGAGCAATTAAGGGAGTGCTGGCATTACCCCTTCCCTACACCCAGGCTGCAGAGTTTGTAGTTCTAAAAAAGAATACTTACTTCCACTTGAGGAGAGGAAAGGGAAGAGTGGGAGGACTTTGTCTTGCACCCTGGATACCAACTCAACTACAGTAGAATAGGGTACCAGTCACAGTTGTGAGGCCCCCTTTCCAAGGCTTGGCTCCTGGACATTTCTAGACACACATGGGTTCAGAAGGGAACCCAGTACCTTGAAAGGAAGAACACAGCCCTGCCAGGAATCATCACCTGCTAACTGAAGAGCCCTTGGGCCCTGAATAAGAAGCAGTGATACTCAGGCAGTATGTCATGGTGAGATTCTGAGATGTTCTGGCTTTAGGTGAGACTCAGCACACTACCATCTGTGTGGCTAAGGGGCAAGACTCCTGCTTGAGAAAAGCAGACGGAAAAGTAAAGGGGACTTTATTTTGCACCTTAGGTATCAGGTTGGCCACAGGGGAGTAGAACACCATGCAAGCTCTTGGGGTCCTCAATTCAAGGACTTGGCTTTTTTATGGTGATATGGCTTGGATCTGTGTCCTCACCCAAATCTCATGTTCGGTTGTAATTCCTAAAGTTGGAGGTGGGGCCTGGTGAGAGGTGACTAGATCGTGGGGGTGGTTTCTCATGAATAATTTAATACTATCCCCCCTTGGTATTGTCATCACAATAGTGAGTGAGTTCTCATGAGATCTGGTTATTTAAAAGCATGTAGCCTCTCCCTCATCTTTCTCTTGCTGCTATGGCCATGTGACATGCCTGCTCCCCCTTCATCTTCCACCATGACTGTAAGTTTCCTGAGGCCTCCCCAGAAGCTGAGTAGCTGCCAGCATCATGCTTCCTGTACAGCCTGTGGAACCCTGAGCCAATTGAGCCTCTTTTTATTATACATTAACCAATTTCAGATATTTGTTTATGGCAATGCAAGAACAGCCCAATACAGAAAATTGGTACTGAGGAGTGGGGCATTGCTATAAAGATACCTGAAAATGTGAAGTGACTTTGAAACTGGGTAACAGACAGAAGTTGGAAGAGTTTGTAGGGTTCAGAAGAAGACAGGAAGATGATGGAAAGTTTGGAATATCCTACAGATTGGTTAAATGGTTGTATCCAAAGTGCTGATAGTGATAGGGACTTGAAAGTCCAGGCTGTCAGATGGAAATGAGGAGCTTATTAAGAAATGGAGCGAAGGTCACTTTCTTCATACCACAGCAAAGAACTTGGCTGCTTTGTGTCTCTGCCCTAGAAATTTGCAGAGCTTTGAACTTGAGAATGATGATTTAGTGTATCTGGTGGTAGAAATTTCTGAACAACAAAACATTCAAGAAGTAGAGTGGCTGCTTCCAAAAACCTGTGCTCATATGCATGAGCAAAGAAATTATCTAAAGTTAGAATTTATATTTAAAGGGGATGCAGAGCATAACAGTTTGGAAAATTTGCAGCACGGTCATGTGGTTAAACAAGAAAAGCCCCAAAACTGGCTAGCCATATGCAGAAAACGGAAACTGGACCCCTTCCTTACACCTTATATAAAAATTAACTCAAGATGGATTAAAGACTTACACGTAAAATCTAAAACCAGAAAAACCCTAAAAGAAAACCTAGGCAATACCATTTAGGACATAGGCATGGGCAAAGACTTCATGACTAAAACACCAAAAACAATTGAAACAAGAGCCAAAATTTACAAATGGGATCTAATTAAACTAAACAGCTTCTGCACAGCAAAAGAAACTATCATCAGAGTGAACAGACATCTTACAGAATGGGAGAAGATTTTTGCAATCTACCCACCTGACAAAGGTTTAATATCCAGAATCTACAAGGAACTTAAACAAATCTACAAGAAAAAAACAAGCCCATCAAAAAGTGGGCAAAGCATATGAACAGACACTTCTCGAAAGAAGACATTTATGTGGCCAACAAACATATTAAGAAAAGCTCAACATCACTGATCATCAGAGAAATGCAAATCAAAACCATAATGAGATACCATCTCATGCCAGTCAGAATGGCAATTTTTAAAAAGTCAGGAAACAATGGATGTCATAGAGGATGTGGAGAAATAGGAACGGTTTTACACCATTGGTGGGAATGTAAATTAGCTCAACCATTGTGAATAACAGTATGGTGATTCTTCAGGGATACAGAACCAGAAATAACCATTTGACCCAGCAATCCCATTACTGGATATATACCCAAAGGAATATAAATCACTGTACTATAAAGACACATGCACACATATGCTTATTGCAGCACTGTTTACAATAGCAAAGACATAGATCAAACCCAAATGCCCATCAATGATAGACTGGATAAAGAAAATGTGGCACATATACACCATAGAATACTATGCTGCCATAAAAAGGAATGAGATAATGTCCTTTGCAGGGACATGGATGAAGCTGGAAGCCATCATCCTCAGCAAACTGACACACAGGAAGAGAAAACCAAACACTGCATGTTCTCACTCATAAGTGGGAGTTGAACAATGAGAACACATGGACACAGAGAGGACACACACCAGGGCCTGCTGGGGGCTGTGGGGTGAGTGGAGGGAACTTAGAAGATGGGTCAATAGGTGCAGCAAACCACCATGACACACGTATACCTATGTAACAAACCTGCACATTCTGCATGTGTATTCTTTTTTTTGTTTTTTTTTAAGAAGAAATCGAAAAAGAAAAGTCCATTTCATGGGAAGAATTCAAGCATGCTATAGAAATTTGCATAAGTAAAAATGAGTCAAGTGCTGATAGCTAAGACGATAGGGAAAAGGCCTCAAAAGCATTTCAGAGACTTGGCAAGAGGCTCTCCCATCACAGGCCCAGAGGCCTAGGAGGGAAAAATGGTTTTATGGACCATGACCAGGGCTCACCCTGCACAGCCTTGGAACACAACTCCCTACATCCCAGCCATTCCAGCTCCAGCTTTGGCTCAAAAAGGCCCAGGCACAGTTCAGGCCACTGCTTCAGAGGGTGCAAGCTGTAAGTCTGGTGGCTTCCACGTGGTGTTAAGCCTGTTGGTGTACAGAATACAAGAGTTGAGGCCTGGAAGCCTCCGCCTAGATTTCAGCGAATATATGGGAAAGCCTGGGTGTTTAGGTAGAAGCCTGCTACAGAGGCAGATCCCACATGGGGAACCTCTACTAGGGCAGTGTGGAGGGGAAATGTGCAGCCCCCACACAGAGTCCCCTCCAGGGCACTGCCTAGTGGAGTTGTAAGAAGGGGGTCACTGTCCTGTAGACCCTGGAATGGTAGATCCACTGGCAGCTTGCTCCCTGCATCTGGAAAAGCTGCAGGCAATCAACACCAGTTCATGAGATCAGCCACTGGGGGCAAACCCTGCAAAGTCACGGGTGGAGCTGCCCAGGGTCTTGGGAGCCCATCCCTTGCACCAGTGTGCTACGGATTTGAGACATAAAGTCAAAAGAGATTATTTTGGAGCTTTAAGATTTATGACTGCCCTGCTGGGTTTCAAACTTGCATGGGGCAAGGAGCCCCTTTCTTTTGGCCAATGTCTCCCTTTTACAAAAGGAGTATTTACCCAATGCCTATATCCCCATTGTATCTTGGGAGTAACTAACTTCTTTTTGATTTTACAAGTTCATAGGTGGAAGAGGCTTGCTTTGTCACAGATGAGAATTTGGACTTTGGAATTTTGAGTTAATGCTGGGATGAGTTTAGACTTTGGGGCACTGTGGGGAAGGCATGACTATGTTTTGCAATGTAAGAATAAATTAACACAGATGGCATTTCTGGACGTGCCCTGGACCAGAGGGGAGCCTGTTGCCCTGAAGGGTGAGTCTAGGTTAGGCAAAATTTACCACAAGCTGAATGGAGAGCCCTTGGGCCTTCAGGGAACATCAGTGGCAGTCTTGCAGTACTGCCCATGGGCCAGTGGCAGTGGCCATGGGGTGAGGCTCCTCTGCCTTTGGAAAAAAGAGGAAGAGTGGGAAGGACTACATCTTGTGGCTGGAGTGCTAGCTCAGCTGCAGAACAGTTTCACACTAGGTAATCTTCTAAGGTTTTTGACATTAGTCCCTGCCTCCCGGACAGCACCTCTGGACATGTCCCTGGCCTGGAGGAGCTTACCATGCTGAAGGAACAAACACAGGCTTGGCTGACATTGCCACATGCTGATTGTGGAGCCCCAGAGCTTTGAGCAGACAAAGGCTGTAGCAAGAAAGGGGTTACAGCAGGCCTTGGGTAAGACCCAGTTGTGGGCTTGTTTTGAGACTGACCCAGCACAGCTTTAGAAGTGGTGGCCATAGGGATACTTGTGTCACTTCACTGCCAGCTCCAGGTGGCTCAGAACAGAGAGAGACTGTTTAGAAGAAAGTAAGAAAAGAAAACCAGAGTCTTTGCCTTGCAAATCAGAGACTTCTTCCAGATCTTGTGCAAGACCATCAAGGCAGTACTTCCATGAGTCTGCAAGAACCACAGCATTAGTGGGCTTAGGGTGGCCCCTAAAGCAGATACAACTTAGATCATAACGCCCACGTCCTTTTGAATATCTGAAAAGCCTTCCCAAGAAGAATGGGAACAAACAAGCCCAGACTATAAAGACTACAATAAATACCTAATTATTTAATGTCTAGGCACAGACAAACATTTACAAGTATCAAGATCATCCAGGAAAACATGACCTCACCAAATGAACTAAATAAGGCAACAGAGATCAATCCTGGAGAAACAGAGATATGTGGCCTTTCAGACAGAGAATTCAAAATAGATGTGTTAAAGGAATGCAAATAAATTCAACATAATACAGAAAAGGAATTCAGAATTCTATCAGATAAATTTAATAAAGAGGTTGAAATAATTAAAAAGAATCAAGCAGAAATCCTAGAAGTGAAAAATGCACTTGGCATACTAAAACATGCATTAGAGTTTGTTAATAGCAGAGTTGATCAAGCAGAAGAAAGAATTAGTGAGCATAAAGACAGGCTGTTTTAAAATATGCAGTCAGAGGAGACTAAAGAAAAAAAGAATAAAAAAGAATGAGGCACATCTAGAAGATCTAGAAAATAGCCTCAAAACGGCAAATCTGAGAATTGTTGGCTATAAAGAGGAGGTAGAGAAAGATAGAGGTAGAAAGTTTATACAGAGAAAAAACACAGAACTCCCCAAACCTAGAGAAACATATCAATATCCAACTAAAGAAGGTTACATATCAGAACATCAAGCAGACTTAACCCAAAGAAGACTACCTCAAGGCATTTAATAATCAAACTCCCAAAGGTCAACAATAAAGAAAGGATCCTAAAAGAAGCAAGAGAAAAGAAACAACACTCAATAGTGCTTCAATATGTCTGACAGCAGACTTTTTAGTGGAAACCTTATAAGCCAGAAGAGAATGGCATGATTTATTTAACATGCTGAACAAGAAGGAAAAAAAAAAATGACTTTTATCCCGGAGTAGTATATCTGGCAAAGATATCCTTCAAATATTTGAAGAATATTTGGGAGGGAGAAATATGACTTTCCCAGACAAACAAAAGCTAAGAGATTTCATCAACACCAGAACTGTCCTCCAAGAAATGCCAAAGGGATTACTTCAATCAGAAAGAAAAGAATGTGGCGGGGCACAGTGGCTCACACCTGTAATCCTTACACTTTGGGAGGCCAAGGTGAGTGGATCACCTGAAGTCAGGAGTTCAAGACCAGCCTGGTCCATAAAAAGGGCCTCCCAGACCATACTATTGTTGGTGAGTTGTTTTGTCTTCATATATAGGATGGACTTCATATTCTCATTTTCAGTGGTTGTAACATGGATAAACAACCCTCTATTGGTATGGTTGCATATGCTTGTGGTCAATAGGTATGCCACAATTAGTCCTTTAGTCTTAATCTATGCTGATAAGCAAATATTCAAGATTGTTCAGACTCTTTGGAGGAGAATAATTAAGGTTTATCAAAAGTGATGAAAATTTACAACTAGAAATGTATTTGATAGTCCCCCAAATAGTTTTACATGTTGCATAGGGTATTTCTCTGAGTACATTCATTCAAGGTTATTACTAACCCTGTGTTGTATCAATTATAACAATCTTTGTAATATGATTAATATGATTAGCAAATGCAATTGAATAAATTGTGCACATCAATCATATGTCTATAAGGATTTTGTTTCTTTTCTTTTTTTTTTTTTTTTTTTTTGAGACGGAGTCTTGCTCTGTCACCCAGGCTGGAGTGCGGTGGCTCCATCTCGGCTCACTGCAAGCTCCACCTCCCGGGTTCCCACCTTTCTCCTGCCTCAGCCTCCCGAGTAGCTGGGACTACAGGCGCCCGCCACCACACTCGGCTAGTTTTTTGTATTTTTAGTAGAGACAGGGTTTCACTGTGTTAGCCAGGATGGTCTCGATCTCCTGACCTCATGATCCACCCGCCTCGGCCTCCCAAAGTGCTGGGATTACAGGCGTGAGCCACCGCGACTGGCCACACTATTCTCGTTTGTATATAAATATCCCGTTTTATTTGTCACACTTTTTTGATCTCCCATATATATCTCCAATTCCCAACTTTGTTATTTCTTTGTTTTTATTTTTACTTATTTATATATATATTTTTTTGAGACAGGGTTTCTCTCTGTGCCCCAGCCTGGGGTGCAATGGCACAATCATGTCTCACTGCTCCCTCGACCTCCTGGGCTCAAATGGTCCTCCCACCTCAGCCTCTGAGTAGCTGGGATTACAGGCACACGCCACCACACCTGGCTAATTAAAAAATTTTTTTTGTAGAGACAGGGTCTCGCTATGTTGCCGAGGCTGGTCTGAAACTCCTCGGGCTCAAGTACTCCTCCTGCCTTGGCCTCTCAAAGTGTTGGATTATACGTATGAGCCATCCTTCCTGATCTGATTTTATCATTTCTATAAAATTCAAAGTCTTTATTTCAAATATTGTATCTTTGTTTTCCCTCTTCTCTACTTCTGAATTTTCAACATGATTTAAATTAGACCTGCTCATTTGATTATTTGTATCTCCTAATCTCTTTCATATATTTTAGATCTCTCTGCTTTCTCAGCTGCATTCTAAACATTTCATTCAGCCAAGTAGCTTAGTTATCATTTTACCTGAAGTCTGTATCAACTGCCATTTAACAATTCAATTTATTTTCATGGCTTTGATGCCAGTTTATTTATTTTTTATATTTTTATGTGGATACATAATATGTGTACATATTTATGTCATATGTATAATATTTTGTTATATGCATACAATGTATAATGATCAAGTTGGTGTATAGGGTATTCATCAACCCAAATTTTTATTTTAAATTTTACAAAAGTTTTTTGGAGATAGGATTTCACTCCATCACCCAGGCTGGAGTGCAGTGGTTAATCATGGCTCACTGTAGTCTCAACCCCCTGGGCTGAAGAAATTTTCCTACCTCAGCCTCCTAAGTAACTGGGACTGCAGGCGCATACCACCACACCTGGCTGATTATTATTATTATTTTTGTAGAGTTGGGATATCACTTTTGCTCAGGCTAGTCTCAAAATCCTGGCCTCAAATATCCCACTCCCTTGGCCTCCCAAAGTGCTGGGATTACAGAAATGAGCGAGAGTGTCCAGCCTGTTATTTCTATGTGTTGGAAACCTTTCAGTTCTCTATTCAAGCTATTTTGAAATATACAATACATTGTAATATATAGTCAGTTACTCTGCTATCAAATAATAAAACATTTCTTTTATCTAACTGTATGTTTGTACCCATTAACAACCTCTCTTCTTCCATCAGCACCCATCTACACATACTTCTCAGTCTCTGGTAGCTGTCATTTTTCTCTCTATCTCCATGAGATCAACTTTTTTTGCTCCCACATATAAGTGAAACTATTCAATATTTGTCCTTCTGTGCCTGGCATATATCACTTAACATAATGACATCCATTTATATCCATGTTGCTGCAAATAACAAAATTTCAGTTTTTTTAAAGGCATAATAGTAGTTTATTGTGCACATACACTACATTTTCATTCATTGATGGACAATTTGGTTGATCTCATGTCTTTGCTATTGTAAATACTGTTGTGATAAACATGCAAATGTAGGCATCCCTTTGATATATGGATTTCCTTTTCTTTTGATAAATACCCAGTAGTGGAATTGCTAGATGCTATGGTAGTTTTTTGTGTGTTTTTTTCTTTTTTTTGTTTTTTTTTTTTTTTTTGTAGAAATCTCTATACTCTTTTTCCATAGTGGCTGTACTGACTTACATTGCCACCAACAGTATATAAGTTTTATTTTCTCCACATTCTTGCCAACATCTCTTATGTTTTCCTTTTAATAATAGTCATTTTAACTGGGGTAAGATGATATCTCATTCTGGTTTTGATTTATATTTCCCTTGTGACTGGTAATGTTGAGCATTAAAAAAAAACCTGTTAGCCATTTGCACTTCTTCTTTTGCAAGATATCTATTTATGTCCTTTGCGCACTTTTTAATGTGATTGCTTTTTACTATTTGAGTATATTTTGGATGTTAGTTCTTTGTCAGATGAATAGTTTGCAAGTATTTTCTCCCATTCAACAAGCTGTTTCTTTGCTACATTGATTGTTTTCTTTGCCTTGTAGAAGGTTTTTTATTTAATAATATTTTCGCATTTGTCTGCTTTTGTTTTTGTTTTCATTGTGTGTGTTTTTGATGTCTTAGCCATAAAATATTTGCCTACACTAATGTTCTGAAGTGTTTTCTGTGTATTTTTATCTAATAGTTTTATAGTTTCAGGTCTTATGTATAAGTTCATAATTCATCTTCAGTTGATTTTTGTTTATGGTGAGAAATAGGGGTCCAGTTTCATACTTTTGCATGTAGATATCCAGTTTTCCCAGCACCATTAATTGAAAATAATGTCCAACACCCAGTGTATGTTCTTGGAGCCTTTGTAGAAAACCAGTTGGCTGTAAATACATGGATTTATTTCTCAGTTCTATACTCTGTTCCATTGGACTATGTGTCTTTTAAACTCAATACCATGCTATTGTTGTTACTTTTGCTTTCTAATATATTTTATTTACTTTTATTTTTCTCTTTTTCCTTCTTTTGGTTTTAATTTTTGTGGGTACATAGTAGGTATACATATTTATGGGGTACATGAGATGGGGTGTGATACAGGCATGCAGTGTGAAATAATCACAGCATAGAGAACGGGGCATCTGTCCCCTCAAGCATTTATCCTTTGAATCACAAACAACCCAATTACACCCTTTAAATTATTTTAAAATGTACAATTAAATTATTATTGACTATAGCCACCCTGTTGTGGCATCAAATAGTAGGTCTTATTCATTGCTTCTAATTATTTTTTGTATCCGTTAACAATCCTCACCTCCCCCCAACACACATCCCTCAGTGACCCTTCCAGTCTCTGGAAACCATCCTTCGACTCTCTATCTCCATAGATTCAATTGTTGTGATTTTTAGATCTCACAAATAAGTGAGAACATATGACATTTAGCTCTCTGTGCCTGGATTATTTAACTAAACATAATGATGTCCAGTTCCATTCATGTTGTTGCAAAGGACTGGATCTCATTCTTTTTTTTTTTTTTTTTTTTGCTTAATAATACTCCATTGTGTATATGTACCATGTTTTTTAAGATTTATTTTTTATTTCAATATGCCTTTGGGGAACAGGTGGTGTTTGGTTACATGAAGAAATTCTTTAGTGGTGATTTCCGAGATTTTGGTATACCCATCACACAAGTAGTGTACACTGTGCCCAATGTGTAGTCATTTATCCCTCACCCTCCTTCCACCCTTTCCCCCAAGTTCCCAAAGTCCATTGTATCATTCTTATGCTTTTGTGTTCTCATAGCTTAGCTCCCACTTATGAGTGAGAACATACGATGTTTGGTTGTCCATTCCTGAATTACTTTACTTAGAATAATAGTCTCCAATTCCATTCAGATTGCTGCAAATGCCATTATTTCATTGGCTGAGGTAATATTCCATGGTATATATGTACCACATTTTCTTTATCCATTTTTTGGTTGATGGGACATTTTTTTCTGCAGTTGCGAATTGTGCTGCTATAAACATGCATGTGCAAATATCTTTTTCATTTAATGACTTCTTTTCCCCTGGGTAGATACCCGGTAGGATTGCTGGATCAAATGGTAGATCTACTTTTAGTTCTTTAAGGAATCTCCACGTTGTTTTCCATCCTGGTTGTACTAGTTTACATTCCCATCAGCCATGTAAAAGTGTTCGCATTTCACCACATCCACGCCAACATATATTATTTTTTGATTTTTTTATTATGGCCATTCTTGCAGGAGTGGGGTGATATTGCATTGCAGTTTTGATCTCCATTTCCCTAATAATTAGGGATGTTGAGCATTTTTCCATAGCTTCTTGGCCATTTGTCGATCTGTTTTTGAGAATTCATGTCCTTAGCCCACTTTTTGATGGGATTATTTGTTTTGTTCTTGCTGATTTCTTTGTAGATTCTGGATATTAGTCTTTTGTCAGATGTAGAGATTGTGAAAATTTTCTCCCACTCTGTAAGTTGTCTGTTAACTCTGCTGATTCTTTTGCTCTGCCAAAACTTTTTAGTTTAATTAAGTCCCAACTATTTATCTTTGTTTTTGTTGCATTTGCTTTTGGGTTCTTGGTCATGAAGTTTTTGCCTAAGTCAACGTCTAGAAGGGTTTTGCTTTTTTTTATGGTGCCAATTTTAAACAGTTTTTATTTAAGACACTGATTTTCTGGTTAAAATACAGTATTTATAAAGTGCAATGTTATTTCCTTCCCCTGTGCATATGTCCCATATTCAAGTATTGAGAATGCCCAGTAACTTACTATAGTAGCTAGACTTTTAAAAACTGCCACAGAATTTGCTACAAATTTAGGTCCTTCAATGTTTTAAAATGTGTAGAACAATGCTACATCTATACTTGGGCTGGCTTAATCAACCTCTTCAATGGCGGGCCCTGAGGAAGCACCATCAGAGGGAGGAGCTCCACCACCAGGGAGTCCCCCAGGCATTCCTCCTGGCATGCCTCCTGCACTCCAGTACACTTGGTAATGATGGAGTTGCGGACTTTCTCCAGCTCTTTCTGCTGATGTTCAAATTCTTCCTTCTCGGCAGTCTGATTCTTATCGAGCCAGTTGATAATTTTATTACACTTGTCCAGAATCTTCTGTTTGTCTTCATCATTAATCTTGCCTTGAAGTTTCTCATCTTCGACAGTTGCTTTCACGTTGAATACATATGACTCAAGTGAATTCTTAGATGATACTTCATCCCTCTGCTTCTCATCTTCAGCTTTGTACTTCTCAGCTTCCTGGACCATACATTCAATGTCTTCCTTGCTCGAACGGCCCTTGTCATTAGTGATAGTAATCTTGTTCTCTTTTCCTGTACTCTTGTCCACAGCAGAGACATTGAGGATGCCATTGGCATCAATGTCGAAAGTGACTTCAATCTGAGGAACATCACAGGGTGCAGGAAGTATGCCTGTGAGTTCACACTTGCCAAGCAGGTTGTTATCCTTGGTCGTGGCACGCTCACCTTCATAAACCTGAATAAGCACACCAGGCTGGTTGTCAGAATAGGTAGTGAAGATCTGTGTCTGCTTTGTAGGAATGGTAGTATTACGCTTGATGAGGACAGTGATGACTCCACCAGCAGTTCCAATACCAAGGGAAAGAAGAGAGACATCTAAGAGCACCAAATCTTGGACATTTTCAGACTTGTCTCCAGATAGGATGGCTACCTGGACAGCTGCACCATAAGCAAGAACTTCATCAGGATTGATGCTCTTATTTGGTTCTTTTCCATTGTGAAGCCTTGGAGAAGCTTCTGAATCTTGGGGATATGAGTAGAACCACCAAACAGGACAATATCACGAATCCGTGACTTGTCCAGTTTGGCATCTCGAAGGGCTTTCTCTGTGGGGTCTAGGGTGCTATGGAACAGGTCAGTATTCAATTCTTCAAATTGGGCATGGGCACTGGACGTATAGAAGTCGATTCCTTCACAGAGAGAATCAATCTCAATACTGGCCTGGGTGCTGGAAGAGAGAGTATGCTTAGCATGTTCACAAGCAGTGTGGAGGCATCTTACAGCTCTCTTGTTCTCACTGATGTCCTTCTTTTGCTTGCACTTGAACTCAGCAATCAAATGGTTGACATTCAGTTGTCAAAGTTTTCTCCACCCAAGTGGGTGTTTCTGGCTGTAGAGTTTTTTTTTTTTTTTTTAAGATGGAGTCTCGCTCTGTCGCCCAGGCTGGAGTGCAGTGGCCGGATCTCAGCTCACTGCAAGCTCTGCCTCCCCGGTTTACGCCATTCTCCTGCCTCAGCCTCCCGAGTAGCTGGGACTACAGGTGCCCGCCACCTCACCCGGCTAGTTTTTTGTATTTTTTAGTAGAGACGAGGTTTCACCGGGTTAGCCAGGATGATCTCGATCTCCTGACCTCGTGATCCGCCCGTCTCGGCCTCCCAAAGTGCTGGGATTACAGGCTTGAGCCACCGCGCCCGGCCTCTGGCTGTAGATTTGACCTCAGAGATTCCATCCTCAATAGTGAGGATTGACACATCAAAAGAGCCACCTCTCAGGTCAAAGATCAGCATGTTTTTTTCAGCTCCAACCTTTTTGTCTAAGCCATAAGCAATAGCAGCAACAGTTGGCTCATTGATAATTCTAAGTACATTGAGACCAGCAATAGTTCCAGCATCTTTGGTAACCTGATGCTGAGAGTCATTAAAGTAAGCTGGCACTGTGACCACAGCATTGTTAACAGTATTGCTGAGGTATGCTTCTGCAATTTCCTTCATCTTTATCGGAACCATAGAGGGCACCTTCTCTGGGTAGAAGCTTTTGGTCTCTCCCTTGTATTCCACTTGGACCTTGGGCCCGCCAGCATCATTCACCGACATGAGGGGCCAATGCTTCATATCAGACTGGATAACAGCATCATCAAATCTGCATCCAATAAGATGTTTGGCATCAAAAACCATGTTGGTGGGGTTCATTGCAACTTGATTCTTGTGGCATCACGGATCAATCGTTCAGTGTCTGTAAAGGTGACATAGCTTGGAGTGGTTCCATTTCCCTGATCATTGGCAATTATCTCTACTTTTCTGTGCTGGAAAACACCCACACAACAGTAGGTGGTGCCAATATCAATATCAACTGCAGGTCCCTTCGACATAGTTGCTGGTGTGTAGGCCTGGCTCCAACTACAAAGAAAGACACAGAAACCCTGAGAGCTGCAGGTGAGTTCAGTGACAGAAGGGTTTTTTCTGATGTCATCTTGTAGAAGCTTTATGGTGTCAGGTCTTAGATTTAAGTCTTTGATCCATCGTGGATTGATTTTTTTATAAGGGGAGAGGTGAGGATTCAGTTTCATTCTTCTACATGTGGCTTGCCAGTTATCCCAGCACCATTTGTTGAATAGGGTGTCCTTTCCTCACTGTATGTTTTTGTTTGGTTTTTTGAAGATCAGTTGGCTGTAAGTATTTCGCTTTACTTCTTGGTTCTCTGTACTATTCCATTGGTCTATGTGCCTATTTTTATACCAGTACCTTGCTGTTTTGGTGACCATGGCCTTACAGTATAGTTTGAAGTTGGGTAATGTGATGCTTCCAGATTTGTTCTTTTTGCTTCATCTTGCTTTGGCTATGCAGGCTCTTTCTTGGTTCTCAAGTGATCCTCCTGCCTTGGCCTCCCAAAGTTCTGGGATTACAGGCATGAACCACTGCACCCAGAGTTTGCCCACTTTTAAATGAGGTTTTGGGGGGTTTTTTGTTGTTGTAAATTTGTTTGAATTCTTTATAGATACTGAATATTAGACATTTGTCAGATGCATAGTTCACAAATATTCCCTCCCATTCTGTAGATTGTCTGTTCACTCTGTTGGTAGTTTATTTTGATAGGCAGAAGCTCATAAGTTTACTTAGATCCCATTTGTCAATTTTTGCTTTTGTTGTTTTTGCTTTTGGCATCTTCATCAAAAAATTTTGCTCATTCTTATGTCCAGAATAGTATTGCCTAGGTTGTCTTCCAGGGATTTTATAGTTTTGGGTTTTACATTTAAGTTTTTAATCAATCTTGAGTTAATTTTTGTATATCTTGTAAAAAAAAAAAAAAAAAAAAAAGAGGTCCAGTTTCAGTCTTCTGCATGTGGCTACCAGTTATTCAAGCACAATTTATTCAATAGGGAGTTCTTTCCCTATTGCTTGTTTTTGTCAGCTTCGTTGAAGATCAGATGGTTGTAGGTGTGTGGCCCTATTTCTGGGCTCTCTATTCAGTTCCACTGGTATGTCTGTCTGTTTTTGTACCAATACCGTGCTGTTTTGATTAATGTAGCCCTCTACTATAAAGTTGAGTGGTTTGATCCCTCCAGCTTTGTTCTTTTTGCTTAAGATTGCCTTAGCTATTCCGGTTCATTTATGGTTCTGTATGAATTTTAAAATAGATTTTGTTCTAGTTCTGTGGAGAATGTCATTGTTAGTTTAATAAGAATAGCATTGAACCTGTAAATTGCTTTTGGCAATATGGCCATTTTAGTGATACTGATTCTTCCTATCCATGAGCAGGGAATTGTTACTGTTGAGGGTTGTTGTCCAGATTCTTGGCATTTTGAACAAATAATTGGACAAAACACACAAACAAAACAAGGCAGCAAAAGCAGAGATTTATTTTAAATGAAAGTACACTCCACAGAGTCAGGGGAGGCTCAAGCAAGCAGCTCAAGAGCGTAGGTTATAGAATATTTTGGGGTTTAGATGCCCTCTAGAGGTTTCCCATTGGTTCACTCTATGCAAATAAAGTAGTGGGCCATGACCAGTCTGGTTGGTTGTGGGAAGGGACCAATCAAAGGCACTTGCATTTTCCAACTACCACGCAGCAACTGCCACAAAGAAAAAGGAGGAATTGAAAGCGGAATAGCCTGTGATGTCGAGTCAGCATGAATCAGCCTTAAGTTCCCTGCCTCCAGACCCTATTCTCCTGCCTCAGAATGTTTTTCCGTTTGTTTGTGTCATCTCTGATTTCTTTGAACAGAGCCAAACCATATCACGTGGGGTGCATGATTGTTCTTGGTGTCTATTGATTTTTTTTTTCCAATGCAGCTGCTGGTGCAATTTTCACATTACCCTGTGATAACAGCTTGGATCTTGTAAGCTAACACCAAGAACAACCATGTACCCCATGTGATATGGTTGGGCTCTGTGTCCCCACCCAAATCTTATCTCCAGTTGTAATCCCCACATGTCAAGGGAGGGATTACAATTGGGCAGAGGGATCATTGAATCATGGGGGTGGTTTCCCCCATGCGGCTTCTGTGATAGTGAGTGAGTTCTCACAAGATCTAATGGTTTTATAAGTGTTGGAAGTTCCTCCTTCACTCCTTTCTCTCTCCTGCTGCCATGTAAGACATGCCTGCTTCCCCTTCCACCATGATTGTAAGTTTTCTGAGGCCTTCCCAGCCTTGTGGAACTGTGAGTCAATTAAACTTTTTCTTTTATAAATGACCCAGTCTTGGGTAAGTCTTTCTAGCAGTGTGAAAATGGACTAATACCACACGTGAGTATTTGGGACCTCACAAGCACACCTGGTGAGGGCTCAAAGCCAGATGGTTTCATTTCCTCTCTCTTGTGCTTCTCTCTGACTGGTAGAAAATTGGTGAATCACAAAAACATATTTAAAATGGCAACTATGTGAGGCTTGCAAATATAGGGGAGTGAACAAAAAAAGTAATATTTAAAAAGTAGAACACAAAAGAGTTTGCACAGTCTTATTTAAGCTGTGCCATACATGTTCATAAACAAGTTTGCAAGATAATTTGAAAACTATTACAATTTTCAAATACAATGTATTCTTTCAGTTTAAGTTTAAAAGCATGCATTTAGAAACAAATCGATACTAAAAAAAAAAAAAAAAAACCTTAGCCATCCAAAACCTTCAAATATCCCGAACAAGTCTTTTTGTAAAGGTGTCTATAAGTCAGATTTTACTATACTTTGAAAACTTGTAATAAATAATGCAGTTGACAAAATAATCTAAACTGACATAGAAATAATCAATTTTTTTTATTATTATTATACTTTAAGTTCTAGGGTACATGTGCACAATGTGCAGGTTTGTTACATAGGTATACATGTGCCATGTTGGCTTGCTGCACCCATCAACTCGTCATTTACATTAGGTAATTGTCGTAATACTATATATATAATCTCTCATAGTTATATAATATTGTACATATTATTACATAGGTATGCAGGTCGTCAACTAATGTTATTTTGTTCAGTGTCATTTAGTTATGTGGTTGAGAAAAAAAAATCAATTCCTGGCCAAGGCCACTGTCTGTGTAGAGTTTACAGGTTCTCTCTTTGTCTCTTTGTGCGTGTTTTCTCCAGGTATTCCAGTTTTCCTGCACAACCCAAAGATGTGCACATTCAGTTAACTGGCGCGTCTACATTGTCCCAGTAAGAGTGAGTGTGGGCCAGGCATGGTGCCTCACACCTGTAATCCCAGCACTTTGAGAGGTCCAGGCAGATGGATCACCTGAGGTCAGGAGTTTGAGACCAGCCTGGCCAACATGGTGAAATCCCGTCTCTATTAAAAATATAATAGCTGGGCACGGTGGTGTGCACCTGTAGTCCCAGCTACTGGGGAGGCTGAGGCAGGAGAATCGCTTGAACCCAGGAGGTGGAGGTTGCAGTGAGCTGAGATCATGCCATTGTAGTCCAGCTTGGGTGACAGAGTGAGACTCCATCACAAAAAAAAAAAAAAAAAATGAGTGTGGGTGAGGGTGTGAGTGTGCCTTACAATGAAATGCAGTCCTGTCCAGGATTGGTTCCTACCTTGCACCCTGACCTGCTGGGATAGCCTCTGGCTACTTGTGACCCTGAATTAGAATTGGTAAGGTGGGAAATGAATGAATGAATTTATAAAACATATTATAACATCAATATGTGTAAAGTGCTTAATAACCATGCAAATACACAACAATGAACAATGCAGTAATGGAGTATAGATGCGCTCGACGAGGCTGACATTTTTTTTATTTTGAACCCTGAGGTGGTAGGAGGTGCTCTTTGCAATGTTTGGTTTCCAAACATGTATTCATTGATTTAACCCATCACCACTATGACCACCATCACTTACTGACTCACTAAGAATTGGGTAAGTAATTATCTTACATGTTCATAGTGGCATGTTCATAGCTCACTGTAACCTCGAACTCCTAGGCTCAAGAGATCCTCCTGCCTGAGCTGCACAAGTAGCTGTATTAACCTTTCTTAAATGTATCCATAGCTCTCATTTATTTCAATGTTTAATATGAGAAGTGTTTTGGATCTTTATTTAGAAACTTGGTGATGTTTTTGTGACCAGAAATATGCTATAGGAACTTAACTCTTTTCAATATCAATTACCTTTCAGTAAAATTGGTTTAATTATACACATTTTTGCTTAAAGTCCCAGTTTCTGAGAACCTACTGATGATTTAAGTAAGAACTTACTCTACCACTGAACATCTACAATGAGTCAGGCATTGCTACAAGCACTTTTCATCCATTACCTTTCAAGAATTCTCTCTGAGGTAGGTTTTAGTGTCTTCAGTTTAGAGGGTTAAATCATAAACAATATATAGAATTAAATAAGAAACTAAAACATCCAAAACTACAATGTTGAATTAAAAAGGAAGTTAACAGTAGCATAGATAGTGGACACCTTTGTAGAAAATTTTAAAACTTAAAAGGCTAAACAAGGCATTATTTAGAGATACCTACATAAGGAGCAAAATTATGATGAATGTCAAAGGTATTATGATTTTTCAGAATTTAAAATGAACGATGATTCTTTTTGGAGAGGCAAAGAGTTATACTTGGGAAGGGCAATAGAGTGGGAAAGTTGCATTAAGCAGATGTTGGTTTTATTTTTCACATATTTATGAAAAATAAATATATGCAATTGACCCTCTGTGTCTGTGGTTTCCACATCAATGAATTCAACCAACCTTGGATCAAATATGTAGTTAGGCTTATAGTGGTTGTATCTGTACTGAACATACACAAGCTTCTTTTTGTCATTACAAAAGATATAGTACAAAAGTTATTCACATAGCATTTTAAATGTATAGGTAATCTAGAAATAATCTACAGTGTGCAGGAAAATGTTCATAGGTTATATGCAAATACTACATCATTTAATATAGACCCTTTGGCATCCAGAATTTTGATATCTAGGGGGAATTCTAGAACCAATTCCCTGTGAATACCAAGATGATTGTATGTGTGCATTTGTATGTATAAAATAGTTTGTAATAATTTTTAAATTTTTTTAAATAAAAAACTTTGAGATGTAATTCGTATACATTTATTATTCAAAGTGTAGAATGTGAAGTTTTTAATATGCTCACATACATGTGCAAGCAACACCAGTCATTTTAGAATTTTTTTATCACATTATATGTACCCTTTAACTATCACCCTTCTATTTTTCCCCACACACCTTCCCTTGAGCTAAGCAACTGGTAACCCACTTTGTATCTAGATGTCTCTGTGCTGAACATTTCATATAAATAAAATCATATATGTGGATGTTTGTGATGGGATTCTTTT
Source organism: Mandrillus leucophaeus (assembly GCF_000951045.1). Classification (NCBI taxonomy): domain Eukaryota; kingdom Metazoa; phylum Chordata; class Mammalia; order Primates; family Cercopithecidae; genus Mandrillus; species Mandrillus leucophaeus. The sequence goes on along the minus strand of NW_012107086.1, from coordinate 678,962 downwards.
ACTTAGCATAATGTCTTCAAGTTTCCTCCAAATCATACCACAAATCCATACTTCCTTCCTCTTTATAGCTATCATAATAATTTTAAAAAAATTATTTTGAATACTGGTGTAAGAAAAAATAGCTTAATTAAATTAGAAGAAAGTGAGAAAGACAAATATTTCTCTGAAATTCCTAAAGAATCTTCAGCTACTTTCAACATTAATGGAGATAAGTGGTGCTGGTTCTCTTTCCAAAATGTCACTTTTCCCAAAACTAGAAATACTAAACAGTGGGGGGTGTATTTGGTTCCCAAGTGAATATGAATATGGTACATAGTGGAATTGTTATTTTATTGAGGAAAGGAAAAAAGAAACAACAGAAAAGACATAGTAAGAGTAGGAGGAAATAAAGGAGGAAGGAAGTACAGCTTGTTAAAGTGTATAAACAGACCTCTGAGCAGAGAGAAGTAAAATAAAAGGCATCAGGACAGCTTGGGAACAGACTGAGAGTAAGGTGGCATATTTTTCATTTATTTGTATCTTCTTTAATTTCTTACAGGAATGTTTTGTAGTTTTCAGTCATTTGCCTTCTTGGTTAATTCCTAAATGTTTTATTCTTTTTGATGTTATTAAGGTAATTTTTTTCTTCTTCTTCTTCTTCTTTTCTTGAGACAGGGTCGCACTCTCATCTAGGCTGGACTGCAAATGGTGTAATTATAGTTCACTGCAACCTTGAATGCCTGGGTTCAAGTTATTCTCTCACGTCAACCTCTGAGCAGCTAAGACCACAGGCATATGCCACCTGACCTCGTCATTTTTTAAAATTTTTTGTAGAGATGGGGTCTTGCTATATTGCCTAGGCTGATCTTGAACTCCTGGGCTCACCTCAGCCTCTCCTCAAGCGTAGGGATTACAGGAATAAAGGAATAAGCCAGCATGCCTGGCCTGCTTTTTATTTTTATTTTTGAGAGGAAGCCTTGCTTTGTTGCCCAGGCTGGAGTGCAGTGGTGTGATCTCGGCTCACTGCAAGCTCCGCCTCCTGGGTTCACGCCATTCTCCTGCCTCAGCCTCCTGAGTAGCTGGGACTACAGGCACACACCACCAAGCCCATTTTTTTTGTATTTTTAGTAGAGGTGGGGTTTTGCCATGTTGGCCAAGATGGTCTCCATCTCCTGACCTCGCTATCAGCCCGCCTCGGCCTCCCAAAGTCCTGGAATTACAGGCGTGAGCCATTGCACCCAGCTACTGACCTGTTTTCTTAATGTCTTTTTCAGATTAGTAATTGTTAGTATATTGAAATGGAATTGATTTTTATGTTCATTTATCCTACAAGTTTGCTGAATTCATTTATTAATCCAAATAGTGTGTGTATGTAATCATTAGCATTTTCTACATGTAAGACAATATCACAAGATCATATCAGCTGCAAATTAAGATAAATTTATTTCTTCCTTGCCAATTTGGATGCCTTGTATTTCTTCTAGCCTAATTGCTCTGACTAGGTCTTCCAATACAATGTTGAATGGAGGTAGTGAAAAGCCCCCTGACAGGCCCCTGTGTGTGTTTTTTTCTCTCCCTGTGTCCATAGGTTCTCATTTTCAGTTCCCGCTTATACGTGAGAACATGGGGTATTTTGTTTTCTGTTCCTGTGATAGTTTGCTGAGGATAATGGCTTCCAGATCCATCCATGTCCCTGCAAAGAACATGATCTTGTGCCTTTTTATGGGTGCGTAGTATTCCACAGTGTATATGTACCACATTTTCTTTATCCAGTCTATCATTTATAGGCATTTGTGTTGATTACATGTTTTTGCTATTGTGAAGAGTGCTGCAGTGAACATGTGTGTGCATATATCTTTATAATAGAATGATTTATATTCCTTTGGGTATATACCCAGTAATGGGATTGCTGGGTCAAATGGGCAAATTGCATTTCTCTAATGATCAATGATGTTGAGCTGTTTTTCATGTTTGTTGGGTACATAAATGTCTTCTTTTGAGAAGTGTCTGTTCATATCCTTTGCCCACTTTTTGATGGAATTGTTTCTTTTTTTTTTTTTCTTGTAAATTTAAGTTCCTTGTAGATTCTGGATATTAGAGCTTTGTCAGATGGATTGATTGCAAAATTTTTCTCCCATTCTGTAGGTTTTTCTGTTCACTCTGAAGATAGTTTCTTTAGCTGTGCAGAAGCTCTTTAGTTTAATGAGATCCCATTTGTCAGTCTTTCCTTTTTTGCAATTGCTTTTGATGTTTTTATCATGAAATCTTTGCCTGTGTTTATGTCCTGAATAGTATTGTATAGATTTTCTTCTACGGTTTTTATTGTTTTGGGTTTTACATTTAAGTCTGTAATCCATCTTGAGTTAATTTTTGTATAAGGTGTAAGGAGGAGGCCTAGTTTCAATTTTCTGCATATGGCTAGTCAGTTCTCCCAGCATCATTTATTAAATAGGGAATCTTTTCCCCATTACCTGTTTTTGTCAGGTTTGTCAAAGATCAGATGGATGTAGGTGTGTAGTCTTATATTGGAGTTCTCTATTCTATTTCATTGGTCTATGTGTCTGTTTTTGTATCAGTACCTTGCTGTTTGGCCTTGTAGTATATTTTGAAGTCAAGTAGCGTGATGCTCCAGCTTTGTTCTTTTTGCTTAGAATTGTCTTGGCTATTCGGGCTCTTTTTTGCTTCCATATGAATTCTAAAATAGTTTTTTTTTTAATTCTATGAAGAATGTCAATGGTAGTTTCATGGAAAAAGAATTTAATATATAAATTACTTTGGGCACTGTGGACATTTTCATAATATTGATTCATCCTATTCATGAGCATGGAATGTTTTTCTATTCGTTTGTGTCCTCTCTGATTTCTTTTAGCAGTAGTTTGTAGTTCTCCTTAAAGAGGTTCTTCACTTCCCTTGTTAGTGTATTCCTAGATATTTTATTCTCTTTGTAACAATTTTGAACAGGAATTCATTCATAATTTGGCTCTCTGCTTGCCTGTTGTTGTATAGGAATGCTAGTGATTTTTGCACACTGATTTTGTATCCTGAGACTTTGTGAAGTTGCTTATCAGTTTAAGAGGCTTTTGGGCTGAGATGATGGGGTTTTCTAGATATAGAACCATGTCATCTACAAACAAAAATAATATGACTTCCTCCCTTCTTATTTGAATACACTTCATTTCTTTCTTTTACCTAATTGCCTTGGCCAGAACATTCAATACTATGTTGAATAAGAGTAGTGAGAGAGGGCATTCTTGTCTTATGCCAGTTTTCAAGGGGAATGCTTCCAGCTTTTGCTCATTCAGTGTGATATTGGCTGAGGGTTTGTCATATATGGCTCTTATTATGTTGAGGTATGTTCTTTCAGTACCTTGTTTATTAAGAGTTTTTAACACAAAGTGATATTGAATTTTATTGAAGGTCTTTTCTGCATTTTTTAAATCATGTGGTTTTTGTCTTTGGTTTTGTTTATGTCATAAATAACATTTATTGATTTGCATATGTTTAAGCAACCTTGCATCCTGGGGATGAAGCCAACTTGATTATTGTGGATAATGTTTTTGATGTGCTGCTGGATTCAATTTGCCAGTGTTTTATTGAGGATTTTTGCACTGATGTTCATCAGGGATATTGGCCTGAAATTTTCTTTTTGTTGTTGTTGTATTGGTCCCTCCTGCACCTGGAAGTATCACCAGTGAAGTTGTCTCCCTTGGCTGGGGTTGGGGGCTCCGCTGGCTCTGTACTGCTCCTGGGTCGGCTATTGCCCCACCCTGCTTTTCCTTACTCTCTGTGGGTTGAGCCAACTTCCTAGTCAGTCCTGGATACCTCAGTTGAAGGTGGAGAATTCACTCACTGTTTCACGAGGTCCATGGACCACAGCTGCTTCTAATCAGCCCTCATGACTATTTCCCAGCCAACAAATTAAATTTAATAGAGTTTATCTGAGCAAAACATGATTCAGGAATTAGTCAACACTCACAACCAACATGTTCAGAGAGCTCAGAAGTAAAGTGTGAAAATAACTGGATTGATTACAGTAAAGTGTGTGCTTCATTTAGATATGCTCTGATCTGCTGGCTGCCTGGAATTGGCTGAAGCTCAGTGCTTGTGACTAGCTGAGACCTAACTATCTATATCAAAAAATATACTCCTAAGTTGGGTTTTTGTTTGTTTGCACACTAAGTTAGGTTGTAGTTTATTACACAGGAACTGAAAGTAGAAAAGCAGCATCAGAACAGTGGTCTTCCACTTACTTCATTTAACAATTTCTCCCTTGTGGTCAGCCTCTCAATTCTAAGAGACTGACAAAAACTTTGGTATTGCAACCACTCTGTGACCATCATAATAGGCTTGTTTAGTCTCAGTATGGAATTCACAGTCACAATGATAGGTTGGTCACATGATCCCTGACATTCTTCCTGTTTTAATCACAGTGACACCATTTAACAAACAATGGAGGGCTGCAAAACAACATTTAAGACACTTGAGAGAATACAGTACACAAGAAAGACTATTACGATGACTGTCAGGATGATAGTACCAATAGATTGAAGTGTACGCCTTAATGGAATCCCCACAAATGAAACCGATTAAAATTTACGAAAGAATCAAGTTCATGCAATACAGGCAATTCATCCGTATTTGAGTTCAATTGGTCATCATCTTTGTTCAAGGTTTAATGCTGATTAAGGACCATAGTTCACTATAGCATGGTCTGATTTAATGAGGATTCCATCTTTATCTTTAGCCTGGTAACACAAGTCATAGAAGCCTGGAGACCCACTAGAAAAAACATAAATATTAAAACAACTTTTAAAGTTAAGATTGTCATCCACCATTTAGGATGCCCACAAGCAAACTGTTAGCTTTTCTTATAAACACATCCTGTATTCCTTTCTCTTGATGATTTTATTTAGTGTATTTATTATCAGTGTCTTAAGAAACAGGGATATCAGCCACCTTTTAAATTAAGCTTTCTGTAGTAGCAAATCAGGGGAAGAAAAATACAACATTCAGTTTTGTTTTGCACCACGTACAGGTGTCCAACATAGTCCAAGAGGAGATCTAAAATTGTACCATGTCTCGTTGAGTGCTTCTGCTGAACACACGCTATCATTCACCTTTTGGAGGGTGGCTTCCACCTGTCAGAAGCCCTGGTTGACCACACAATTTAAGAATTTCACCAACGTAAAACTTAGTTTCAAATTCCATACAACTGGTAACCCACTGCCAACAGGAGTGAGCTGCCAGGTTCACCTCTACTGAAGCATCTTTCTTCAGTAAAAAGTAGCTCATCTTCATCTATTTAAAGGTAGCTGCTAGGAGGTGGCTCACACCTGTAATCCCAGCACTTTGGGAGGCTGAGGCAGATGGATTACTTGAGGTCAAGAGTTCAAGACCAGCCTGGCCAACATGGTGAAACCCCATCTCTGCAAAAAAATATATATATATTTTATATATATATATATATATATATATATATATAAATATAATATATATTTGTAAATTTTATAAATATATACACATATATTTTTGGAGTTTGACCATGTATTAGCTGGGCATGGTGGCACACACTGGCAATCCCAGCGACTCAAGAGGCTGAGGCAGAAGAATCACTTGAACTTGGGAGATGAAGGTTACAGTGAGCTGAGATCATGTCACTGCACTCCAGCCTGGGTAACAGAGCGAGACTCTGTCTCAAAAAACAAACAGAAACAAAAACACAACAACAAAAATTAAGATAGTCTTTATTCATTCAGTTGTTGACCAATTTAACCTGAGGGTCAATTGTCCAACAATGGACATTCTCTCTTAAAATGCCCTGGCTTTCCACACTTGTAACATCCACTCATAGTCTTAGGAGCTTTTCCCTGCATTGCCCTTCTTTCTTGGTTTGAAGTCTATTATTGCTTTGTCTCTTCTGAGGCGGATCTTGATCTAATCTTTTTCTGACTACCTCTTCCATGGTGGAAACCGTGATTTTCACTTTCTATTTCTGCTTCTCTTCCTCTGTCCTTACAAAGACCTTCTGAGCTTCCCTCAGTAATTCCTCAATTGGTTTCTCATTCCATCCATCAATCTTTTGTAATTTTTTTGTAATGTCAGGCTAGCTCTTAGTTACAAAGTTGAACTTCAAAACGCCTTGCCCTGCTGGGTAATCTGGATCTAGCCTGGAGTATTTTCTTATCTCTGAGCCTTTGCAGGAATGCAGAGGGAGTTTTCTCTTTTTCTTGTTGAATCTCAAATGCCTTTGAGACATTTTATGTCCTAGGAGTGGATTGATTCCTTGAATTATTATTTCCCTGAGGTGCTGCATTTGGGCCTGCTCCCTGGGATCATTATTATCCCATTGGGATTGACATTTGGAAATGTTTGTTCAGCTGGCAGCACTCCCTGCCCAGGAGGGTGTTGCCTCTCCCCACGGGTCATGGCCACTCTCCTAATCATTCCCTTCTTCTCCTGTGAACAGGATATTCATGATAGACATCATTTCAGCCCAGGTGTAAAAGCTGCGTCCTAGGAATGGGTGCAGCTGGTCTGCTAAACCGAGGGGCTTTTCTAGGAGTGGCTTCATTTCCTTCTTGAAATTCCGAACTTCAGTACTTGCAAGAGGAGCATTTACAAAGCCAGTCTCTCCCTGTCCCACGGGAACTTCCCTAAGAGGGAACATGCTCGATGCCTGCTGTGCTGAAGGGACAGGGAAGTTCTCAATATCCCTCTGACACTCTTCTCATTCTTTTCTTAAATTTGGATAAGGATTTAAAGGAGCAGTTGGCTTGGCTCCCCCATGGTCTCCGGGTCTTTCTTCCTCTAACCCTCCTGCTGCCCCTTGATCTTCCTGTCCCCTTTTTTGTGAGCCGTATGGAGGGGCAAGCATGATAGGGGTCCCAGGGCTTTTCACTGGGTGAGGGCTCTTCACCAGGCTCTTTTTCTTCTTTTTTGAGGGGGATCATGGGGGCTAATTCCTTGATTCAGCAGAGAGTAACCTGTCTCTTCTTATGAGGATGGGGTTTTATTATTCACATAGAGAATTAAAACTTGGCACACCCAATCCTCATCTGAGCCAAACTTAGGCCAAAGACCAAAGGCTTAGGAATGGGGTCTTTGAACCAGACAAAAAAGCAAAACTCTTTTGCTTTTCCTTGTCCCTGGTTCGAGGGTTGTTCCACCAAACCTGCAGCAATCTCCCCAAAGGACTATCCGGGGGAAGGTCAGAGGGAGTCTCTTTGGCTCCCTCTTTCCTTTGGCTCCTAGACCTAGAATTCCTGTCTCCCATTTTCTGCCAGTCTCTGTGTCTGAGTTTTTTCCTGTGTATTCAACCCCCCTTACTGGAGGTTTCTTGCAAGCCCCGAGACCTCCAAAAATGCCCCACCACCAAGGCGGTACTTACAGTCCGATTTTCCCACCTTGGCTGGTGCATGAGTTTGCCCGGTTCCCGTGGTGCCTGCTTTTCTCCCTGTGTTGCTTCTGCTGCCTCCTGAGTAACAGTCTCCGGTTTGTCTATGGCTTCTGCAGGGAGCTGGGAGGGCTGGACCAAGCTGGCCACCTAAATCTGGTGGGACACATCTCCCCTCTCGGCCAAAGTCCCACTTCACACAGGCACAGGGATCCCAGATGGGCCCCCAGGTTTGTGAGAAACACACTCACCCGTCCAAACCCAAAGAATGGACTTAGAGGCCAGAAGAACAGCCAAAGGGAGACTTTTAATAACGGTCTTGCAAGATGGGGTGTCTGGTGGACAGACACAACCAGGCAGTCACAACAGGTAATTTATCTCCCAGCACACAAGTCCCTCCCCCAGTTCCTCACTGGTTGAGTACTGTGGGGTTACAATCTTCCCAGACATTGCCCAAGTTTCATTATCCCCCTTGTAAGATTATACCGCCGTCCCCTTCCCTGCTTAAGTTTTGATTTCCCGATAATGAAACTTTCTTCCCTTTTATGGGCTGACCCCTTCTCTACATTCTGTTCACTTCTCGTGAACTTCTAGGTGCATAAGCCGTGCAGTCTGTTACACTGGCAGGCTGGCTGCCAGTGCTTAGATTTATCATGCTGAAAATGGACCATTTAAAATGTTTTCTCACAAGTCTTGCATGTACAAACATGGAAGGCAACATTCACATTCAGAAGCACAAAAAGCAAACAAACTGGGATCAACAATGCTTCATAGATTCAGTAGAGAATTGAGTTTACAGGGCAAACCACTGCTCTAAATTGGAAAGATAGAGAGACACTTTCAGACAATCATAACTTACTTGATCAGAAAACTATAATAAACCTCTGTGGGAAACAGTACAAGTGAAAGAAAATCTAAATTCTAATTGGTGAGTTGCTTAAGTTTGAGAGTTAAAATCTCCAGAGTATCCATTCTCAGAGGTCCTCACAGATGGATGAGTTCTTCTCCAGAAACACTCTCAACCCTGTCCTCATGGAGAACACAGCATTGCCTCCTGCTTCCAGCAGGAGAAAAGTAACAATTTTCAAATATGTCCAGATAATTCTGTTCTTAAAGTTCCAGCCTTCAAAAACAAACAAACAAACAAAAACAAACAAAAAAAACCAACCACCTGTTTCTCAAAAGCCAAACTAACTGACATTTTACCAGAGCCAAAATTCTTGGGTTAATGGAAATACCTAATTCTGTCTCCCTTTGAGACGGAGTCTCGCTCTGTCGCCCAGGCTGGAGTACAGTGGCGCAATCTCGGCTCACTGCAAGCTCCGCCTCCCAGGTTTGTGCCATTCTCCTGCCTCAGCCTCCCGAGTAGCTGGGACTACAGGCGCCCGCCACCTCACCCGGCTAGTTTTTTTTTTGTATTTTTTAGTAGAGACGGGGTTTCACTGTGTTAGCCAGGATGGTCTCGATCTCCTGACCTCATGATCCGCCCGTCTCGGCCTCCCAAAGTGCTGGGATTGAGCCACCGCGCCTGGCCCTCCCTCTAACATTCTTGAGCCAACTAATGTCAGTAAAATTGACAAGTACTTATGAAAGTCATAATCCAGGGAGACACAGACTTCCCACAAAGGAGGCCAAATTATAGGTCAGTAGACCATGTCCTGTCACCTTCTACCTTACCACATCAACAACAGCAGAACACATACATAATCAAAGCAGAACCCATCTTAACAGCTATATGCCTCAGACGTTGTTTAAGAGGCCTCTCAGGGTACAGCAGTAAATTGGATAACATTGATGAGGTGAACCAACGTCTACAAACACACAATATACAGAAACTGAATAATAAAGAAAAAATCTAAACAGACCAACAGTTGTGGGAGATTAATGGAGTAATTAAATGCTTCCCAACAAATAGAAACCTATGACCAAATAGTTTGACTGCTAAAATCTATCATGTGTTTAAATAAGAATTATCATGAATCCTCCTCAAGCTCTTCCAAAAAAACTGAAGAGAGGGGAACACTTCCAGACTTATTCTATGAGGCCAAAACTGTGTTGATGCCAGAAATGGACAAAGACAATACAAAAAAAAATGTTGACAAATGTCCTTTATAAATATTGGTGCAAAAATCCTCAAATACATACTAGCAAATCATATTTGGCAGCATATACAAGAATTACAAAACATGACTAAGTGAAATTTACCCTTAAAATGAAAGAATAGTTCAACATACAAAAACAACCAATTTAAACAGCACATTAGCAATATGCCCAAAACATTACAACAATCTCAATTAAACCCTTAAACAAGTGGAACTAATAAATGAATTCAGCAAAGTTGCAGAATACATAATCATACGCAGAAATCAATTACACTTGTATACCATAATAATAATCTGAAAAGAAAATTAAGAAAACAATTTATTGAGCAATAGCATAAAAAATAAAATACTTAGAAATTAGCCAAAAGGCAAGAAACCTGTACAATGAAAACACAAAATATCACTGAGAGAAATTTTAAAAAATACAAATAAGTGGACACATGCCTTGTGTTCATGAGATGGACAACTTAATATTGGCAAGATGTTCATACTACCCAAATTGTCTACAAATTCAATGCAATCCCTATAAAAATCCCAAAGTCTTGTTTCACACAGAAAGCACCATTATACAATTTATATGGAATCTCAGGAAATTCCGAATAGCCACAAATAATTTCAAAAGAGCTAAGCTGGAAGTCACACTCTTCCTGATTGTAAAACTTGCTCAGACTTACAGTAACAAAAAGGCTGGCACCAGCATAAAGACAGAAATACATACAAATGGAGCAGAACAGAGAGCCCAGAATATACCCTCACATGCATAATAAAATAAGTTTTAACAAGGTTCCAGTATTACACCATGAAAAAAGGAAGTCTTTGGAAAAAATGGCCTGGGGGAAAATAAATATTTACCATTTAGAAGTATGCAGTTGAACCCTAAACTTCACCACATACAAATGAAATCAAAATGGATTAAAGACTCAACAGCAAAAGTTAAAATTAACAACTCTTAGAAGAAAATATAGGGCAAAATTTTACAATATTGAATTTTACAATGATTTCTTGGATATGACACAACAAGCATGGAAAAGAACAATAAAACCAAAATTTGACGTCATCAAATCAAAAGCATTCATCCCTTAGGGGACATTGTCAATAGAGTGAAAAGGCAACCCATATAATTTTAGAAAATATTTACAAATCATACATCTGGCAACGTGTTGATTTTCAAAACTCGCAATGAAAAGGCATTTAACAAAATTTAACACCCTTTTACAATAAAACACACCTCAATAATTTAGGAATAAAAGATATCTTCTTCAAGATGCCATAAGGCATCTTTAAAAACCCCATACGTAACATTGTACTTGATGATAAAAGACTGCTTTATCCCTGAAATCAGAAACAAACAAGAATTTCTGCTCCTGCCACTTCTACTCAACAAGGGAAGGGCGGTGCTATCAGGTAAATTAGGCCAAAAAAAAAATATGCGAGTTTTATTAAAGGACAAACATACATAGTTCCCCAGACACAGATTACACAGACTTTGTTACTCACTAACCTTCAGAGACAATCACTCAAAGACACCAATAGATGCTCAGATAGACACACACAACCCAGGCCTCTGCTTTCTTTAACACTATTCTCATTTAACAGTAACTACCATCTGATGCACGTGTATTCTCCCTATAGCTCTCATTTCCTGTTTTCCAGAATGTCCACTTTAAGTGGACAAAGAGAGTGGGTCCATTTTATTCACCTCAAAACCTACTAGAAGATCTGTTACACAGGAGATAGTTTATACTGAATAAATCACTGGACACACAACGTGCGTAAGCACACACACACACAAATGGGTTTTACACAAACTTCCTCACAGGCTCACATCCACTTGATTTTTTACACAGTGAATTATTCTCAACCCATGTGGCAGAGAGCTGTCTCTTGGACTCCAAACCAATTCCCAAAGGTTAGTTTACCAAAATGAGTTGAAAATGTGTATCCACACAAAAACCTTCACGGGGGCTGGGTGCGGTGGGTGGCTTATGCCTGTAATCCCAACATTTTGGGAGGCTGAGGCGGGTGGATCACCTGAGGCGAGGAGTTCAAGAACAGCCTGGCCAACATGGTGAAACCCCATTTCTACTGAAAACACAAAATTAGCCAGGCGTGGTGGCTCATGTCTGTACTCTCAGCTACTTGGGAGGCTGAGGCGGGAGAATTGCTTGAACCCGGGAGGTGGAGGTTGCAGTGAGCTGAGATCACGCCATTGCACTCCAGCCTGGGCAACAAGAGCGAAACTCCATCTCATATATATATATATGTATGAGATATCTATATATATATAGAGATATAGATATATCACAGAGATATTCTTAGGAACATTCATAATTTAAAACCTGACAGCAACTAAGATGAAAATGTGTTAGAGTTACAAAATTAAAATACAAAAATCAATTCCACTTTTATACACTT
>NW_012107086.1:656526-667023 GCF_000951045.1 Mandrillus leucophaeus | reverse complement strand
GGGAGAATTGCTTGAACCCGGGAGGTGGAGGTTGCAGTGAGCTGAGATCATGCCATTGCACTCCAGCCTGGGCAACAAGAGCGAAACTCCATCTCATATATATATATATGTATGAGATATCTATATATAGAGAGAGATATAGATATATCACAGAGATATTCTTAGAAACATTCATAATTTAAAACCTGACAGCAACTAAGATGAAAATGTGTTAGAGTTACAAAATTAAAATACAAAAATCAATTCCACTTTTATACACTTGAAAAGAAATATCTAAAAATGAAATTAAGAAAAAAAGTCATTTATAATAGCATCCAAAGAATAAATACATAGGAATACATTTAACGGTAGAAGTATGAAACATAGAAAACTACATACCTTGTTGAAAGAAGCTAAAGCTGTAAATCAGTGGAAAACAATCCCACATTTATGGATTAGTAGGCTTAATATTATTAAGATGGCAATAACTCTTCAAAATATCTACAGATTCAATACAATCCCTATCAGAATTCCAGGTGACTACCTTGTGAAATTTTAAAGTTGATGCTGAAATTTACATATGAAATTACAAAAAACTCAGAATATCCCAACAATCTTGAAAAAGAGCAAAGTAGAGGGACTCAAACTTCGCAATTTCAAAATGTGCATCAAAGCAACAAAAAACAAGATAATGTAGTTAGTAAAGGCACAAGGAAAAGTTGTTTAGATAAATGATACAGGATAGAAAGTCCGGAGAGAGTGACATCAGCAAAACGGCAGAGTGAGCTACTCCACACACCTGTCACTGCACAGAAACATAAAAAAAAGCACGACTATCAGCAACAACTTTGTCAATACTCTTGAAAACTATCAAAGGTTTACAGTGATCATGTGAATGCAGAATCAAGGAAAACAAAGAAATTGGAGAAAAGTACTGTAGAGTTTTTACTTGTCTTTGCCCAAACCCTCCCTTTCTCAGGGCCAGTCTTAGGCAGCAGCTTGGGTTCCCTATGCAAGAGTCTGGTTTCAGAGGGAGAAAAACAGATCTTATTTGCAAATTATTGCATTTGTATGTTACAATTTCTCTGTGTGCTGAAGAATTGAGAAAGGCCCTTGCCTGCCCAAGAAATACACATTTTCAGAAAAGACTAGAGAAGACTCATTTGCAGCAGTGGTTGATCTCTAGGCTTAGTTCAGTGGGAAGGGAAGGCTGAAGCAGAGTTTTAAACAGCTGAAGTGTGAAAGAAATACCCCTCCACAGAACCGTTTACACAAACCAGAAGAGGTAAGGCTTTTCTCTATTTCTTCTTCTCTTTTCTCATTCAAGGAGATATGTGTCAAAACACTACTGAACACAAGCAAAAAAAAAAATCAGACTTTAGTGACTATATACGAGTAATGCAGTCCCTGCAAAAATATTTTGGAAAAGTCACTTTAAAAAGTAGACAACTACATTCTTCCACAAACAAGAATAGCAAATACTAGAGAAGAGGGAATAATTTCCTGAGTTATCCCATTGAAATATTTAAATGTTCACTCTTCAACTACTAAAATTACAAAGCATATGAAGAAACAAGAAAATATGACTGAGGAATGAAAAAGATTATTTGAGCTAAACCATTTCTGAAAAACCCCAGGCAGACTTACTAGACAAAGACTTGAAGTCAATGTATTAAATCTTTAATATGTATATGCCTAAAACAGAAGATCAAAATTTATGAGGCAAAAACTTGTAAAACTGTTAAAAAATTAAATATTTACAATGATAGTGGCAGACACCAACACACCTCTATCAGTAATTGACAGATCAAGGAGGCAGAAAATTAGTAACAATATAGTTTAACACCACAGTATCAATCAGCTGGATTTAATTAGTATTTGCAGAATATTTTAACCAACAACAGCCAAGTACACATTCTCATAGAAAATCAATGAATATTCACCAGAATAGACCACACTCTGAGCCATAAAATGCATCTTAACAAATGTAAAAGACTAGTTAACATATAAAGTATGCCCAAAAAACATATTAAAATTAAACTAGAAAGCAATAACAGAAACAATTGTAAAGCCCTTAAATAATTGTAGACAAAACAACAAAGTTCTAAATAACACAAGAGTCAAAGAAAAATCTCTAGAGTAATTTAAATATTTTGAAGGAAATAAAATAAAACTATATCATATGAAAATTTGTGGAATGCAGCACAAGCAGTGCATAGGGGGAAATTTAGTGCACTGAATGCATATGCTCGAAAGGATGAAAGATCTAAAATCTGTAACCTAACCTCCCACATTAGGAAACTAGAGAAAGAAAGTAAATCTAAATCAAGCACAGAAAATAACAATGAGAGAAGACATCAATGAAAATGCAAACAGGAAATCAATGGAGAAAATCAACATACAAAATGCTGGTTTTTCATAAACATTGATAAAATTAATAAGCCTATAGTGAGGCTAGAAAAATAGAAAAAGTATAGAAATGACTAATTAGAAATAAAAGAGGAGCCATCACTACTAATCTCATGGACATCAAAAGGCCAGTTTCATAACCAGAAAGTTGATAACTTAGTTGAAAAAAACCAGTTCTTTGAAAGATGCAATCTCCCAAAAGTCACACATGGAGAGATAAACAATATGACTAGGTCTATATGTATTAAAGAAATCGAATCAATAACTAATAATTGCTTACATAAGAAAAAGAGGTCCAGATGGTCTCACTGGTGAATTGTGCCAAATAGTGAAAAAAGAAAACAGAAAAACTGACACCAATAAGCCACAATCTCTTCCAAAAAATGGAAGTAGGGTAAATACTTTCTAAATTCACTCTATAAGGTCAACATTACCCTACTACCAAACTACATGGATACATTACAAAAAAAGAAAATTATAGACAAAGAAGTCTCATGATCATAGTTGCAAAGATTCTCAACAGATATAAGCAAAGTGAATCTAAAAATGTATTAAAAATTATACACCACAACCCACATGGGAATTATCACAGGTGGAAAAGGCTGATTCAAAATTCAAAAGTTAAGTAATGTAAACCATCATATCAGAAAACTAAACAACAAAAATTATTATATTAATAGTTGTAGAAAAACCATAGGCAAAAAAAGGGAAAATATATTGAAATTAAGGAAAAAGAAATTAAACTGTCTTTGCTTTCAGATGATATGATTGTCTATGTAGACGATTCCAAATAATGAAGAAAGAACTGCTGGAATTAGTAAAAGATGATAAAAAGGTTGTAGAATATGAGGTTAATATACAAAAGTCAACCATTTTCTGTACATTAATAAAGAACAATTGGATTTGAAATTACAAACAACACCATTTTTATAGCACCAAGAAAACAGACAAAATATATTTATATACACATATATATGACAAAGATCTTCATGACAAAAACTACAAGTTTCTAATGAAAAAATCAAAGATTTAAATAAATGGAGAGATGTTCCATGTTATGGAAAAGAAACCTCAATATTGTTAAGATGTTGGTTTGCCCCAATTTGAATTATATATTCAAAACAATCCCAATAAAACTCTTTATAAGTTATGTAGTCAATAATGAAAAATTGACCCTGAAAATTATATGGAAAAGCAAATGACCCAGAATGGTTAACAGAACAAGGAAGAGTAAATTTCCAGCACTCACACTACATGACTTTAAGATTCATTATAAAATTATAGTAATCAAGACAGTGTGCTATTTCGGAAAGAATAGACAAATAGGTCAATAGAACAGAATAGAAAATTCAGAAATAAACCCACAAAATTCAGTCAACTGATCTCTGACAAAGGAGTAAAGGAAATTTAATGAAAACTGGTTTTTTTCAACAAATATGGCTTGACAAGTACACGTCTATACGCAAAGAAATAAATGAGACAAAGACCTTGCCATTTTCACAGTTAATTCAAAATGAATCAAAAACTTAAACGTGAAATGCAAAATTTGAAACTTCCAGAAGATAAGACAACAGAAACTCTAGGACACCTTGGGTTTGACAATAAGGTTTCAGATGCAACACCAGAAGCATGATTCTTGAATGACAAAATTGATGAATTGGACTTTAATCTTGTTTTGCAAAAGATAATGTTAAGACGATGAAAAGACAAGCTGCTGAATGAAATGAAATAATTGCAAAAACATAGTTAATAAAGAACTGTTAGTGAAAATATATAAAGAAGTCTGAACAACCCAGATGCCAGTCACAAGCCCTGTGGGACCATCTACACTTCTGAGCTACTGCCTATAAATTGGTCAGTTTATAGGCAGTTAAAAATCTAAGGGAAACTTTAAGACATACGCAGATACTTTGCTGAATTGCAGCAGGAGAAAATGTCTTATCAGCAGACCTATCTTTACGTCACTTGCTTTCAGAATAAGAGGCTATTTCAGGCACAGCAGTTTTAGTCTGTGTTAAAAATCGTAAGCGGCCTAAAAATACCCAAAAATGATGAAAAGAATTTGCAGATATATGGAATACATTATATGTTTTCAAAGTCTCCTGTGATGAAAAATAAATAATGTGTTGTTTGGCTTTGATTTCCTGAACTCATTCCTCAGCTATTTTCCAAAATATTCCATATCCTTCCGACATGCTTCTGCAGTTCCTTGAGGGGTTATGCCAATGATAAACAGTACCATATGGGCACAAATATCAAAGAATTCTGCTTCGACAGCAGAAGTATAACTCTCTAGAACCTTGTTGCATGAGTAGTATGGTCTATGGAGGTACACAGGCTTTGGAGTTACAGTTGATTGTGTATCCCAGTCCAGCTGCTTAGTAGCTGTGGGGTTTTGGAAGTTTCTTGACTAGGAACACTTATATAAACCTCATCTGCAAGAAAAGGCATAATGATACTGATTGCAAAAATTCTTCGTTCCTCCCTGTATACACGTACTTTGCAAAGTGCTTTTACAGCTGCTCCCTTCGAAAGGCAAAATCTGTATTTCAAAATGTTTAGAGTCTTACTTGCTCTGGTCAACAGAAAACTGAACATATAACAGTGTGCTAGTTTAGGACCTAGGCACAAAACTTGAGTGCTTTTGTTTTTCTTTCAGAATCCTGTTATCTCTGTGATAATAAGCATCACATGGAGAAGAACGAAGGTGCCCCAGTTGACAGGCAACTCACCCCTAGAAACAGCTGCAATCAGCATCTGACCACACATGTCTGAAGGATCCCAGCTGAGACCAAAAGAATTGCCCAGCTGAGTTTAGCTTAAATTGCTGACCAGCTGAATTATGAGCTAGTAAGTTTTAGGTGGTTTTTATGCATCACTAACTAACTAATACACATGCCCATTACAGACAGGTTGTCAGAATTCAATGAGAGATTGATTACTAGTTACCTGCAAACAGTAGACACCCTATAGGTATTGATTTTCTTTTCCCTTTATTTAAATTTGGATCTCTTGTTAGACGGTGGTGAGTTATGTACAGATACAGGTAGACATGTGTACATGTGATTGGTGCATAAATTCACCCAGTCTCCCACACCATAGGGGGAAAAAGACAACCAATAGCCTGTTCATTAGGGCCAAGGCCAAATACCAATATCAGAAGTTTGTTTAATCTATTTTCTCTACATCTAAACTTTGGAAGGCAAAGCTGTGGAAAACCTGAAGACTTGAGGTTAGGTCCTCCTGGGGGCTCCATTGTTCTTTTTTTCACTGTCTGATTTTTGGAAGGAAGATGGACAGCAGGCGGGGCAGCAGTGGTCCACCTGTGGACACTCTTTTTGCAGCCCTTGCTGTTTCTAGGGCCTTGTCCCTTCAGCCTTTGGCCTGGGGAGAGATGATAAGGAGGCACCGATCTTTCACTTCTGGAAGGAAATGAGGGTTCAGACCCTTCACTTCCCTCAGGGCTGCAGGTCAGTGTGACAGCCACTGGCCCTGTGTGCGTACTGAGGGCCTGGAATGTGGCTGAACTGAGACGTGCTGGGAAGGTGAAATACAGAGTGAGTTTCACAGATTGACTACCGAAAATTATATAGTTCATTAATATATTGATCATACATTTAAATGATAATATTTTGAATATATTGGGTTAAATAAATTATTACAATCCGTTTCACCTGTTACTTCTAATGTTTAAAAGGTGGTTATTACGAAATTTAAAATTCACACGTGGCTTACATTTCATTTCTTAAAGGACTGCCTCCTTTTTGAAATTTCAGGCTGCCTGATCAAACTACCAGAGGCCAGAAAGGTCATAAAATCTGAAACGTTAAAATCATTGCCATTATATTGTTTTCATTTGTGAATAACATATATATTATTTATAAATGGATATAACCTTATACAAAAGGTTAAATGAAAATACCCCTGGGCTGGGCCACAAGCAGGAAGCCCTGCATGAAAAGCCTGCAGCCGAGAACCCGTCACTTCGTCGCCTTCAGCCCAGCGTCCGATCACGTCCTCCGTCACTCAGTGGCTGAGGGGCGGGGCCTGGAGCCCTACCCAATCAGCGGCGCTGACGCAGGAACCGTCCAATCAGGCGCGCAGCCGGACAGAAGGGCGCGGCTTCCGGGATCTGGCGGGGCCTTCGTCTCTCTGCAGCACTAGCTGGGTCTTCTGTGCTCGGCGTGCTCCGCTCTGGGAAGCCCGGGGGGCCGCCACAGCCTCTTGCCCTTTGACCTGCAAGTATCAGGAGATCCATAGCTAAGAAGCCTGGACACCCGGGAAGCTGGGAAATGGTGAGTATGTGGGCGAGGTCCCGAGGTGGGCAGGGGGCTGATGGAAACGGGCTGGAACTGGCTGTGGCGGCCCCAGGCCTCCCCACAGCTCCCTCCGGAGTCTGCAGACCCGAGACCCCGCTGGACCCGGCCCCAGCTTCCCCTGGCCTCAGGATGTGGGCTTCCGCCAGCCTCACCCGGCGTCCGGTCCGCATCTGTGCTCGACTTCCGCCCGGCCCGGGCCCCGGCTGGCGGCTGTGCGGTGGCGGCGGCAGGGGCCTGGGGGAGCGCCCGGACCCAGGAGGAGCCACTGCGTGGGAGGAGCTGTGGGGCCTGGGGTCCCAGGCCTCCCTTCTCCTGGTAAAAATGAAAAGGGAGTCAAGGTTTTAACGTTAGAGAGATTATTTGAGCAAAGAGCTGTTCATCAGTGCAGAGCGCCCAGTCATGGTTTGTGGGTGCTTGGAGCAAAGGCTTTTGTAAGGGGCATGAGGAAGCGAACCAAATTCAGAAATTACAGTGACAGTTGTGGAGTCGCCTCATTTGGACTGTCCAGGTGGAAATTTCCTGATTATGTAATGAGAGGTTAATTGGAGGTTTGCGGTTGGTTCAACCTGAATATCGTTTCCCCCTAAGGTAGTAATTTACAAGACATGTATTTGAGCTGGATTTTTTTCCTTAGGAACCAATGGTACTAGTGCTACTTCAGTCTGACTGACTGCTAGTTAATTATTTTAAACACTCCAGAGGGGGACTGGTTTTCCACTGCGTTTCCAAATGTGTAACAAGCAGGGTCTCACATCCACCATCCTGTCCCCCCAGCCTATTTGTCCCTTATTGTACATTTCACACACAGTATTTTAATCATTTTTTCACAAAGCATTGGATGGCACTTTTTTAGACATCTGTTTTCTGTTTGTAAACGTTTTATGTGAGCAGAGAAGAATCCCCTGACACACTGCTTTAAAAAAATCTTTGCGTCTCTTCTTTTATCTTCCCCAGGCACAGACACCTTATCGGAATGTCTTTGGTTTGAGGTTCTGCTTTGGAAATTGTACAAGGTCATGTGTCCTGAGCCACCCTCCTGTCTTTTTCTGTGCCTAGGTTTCATAATTGTCTGCAGGTGACCCAGGACTGTCTCAGGGCATGTTTAGTGACCATTAGCACCTTGTTCCTTTCCTCCCAGAGGACAGCCTCAGTGATGGAGGTGGAGCCTCTTAAGGGAGCAGATGGATGCCCTGGGGCTGAGAGGAAGCTGGTTCTACCCATCAGTTACAAAGCTAACCCCTTAGGATATGCAGATTGTCTTCACCCAACTCCAGCTTCTGTTCCTTGGAGACACATTGCTGGTCAGCCAGTTGGATGCTGATATTGAGAAGATAAGACAGAAATGATTTCTGACATCTGGGTTCTCTCAGACGTGTGAAGGGGAGAAAACTATTCCAATGGACAAGGAAACCCCACTCCAGTGAGGGGGTGCAAGAATCTGCAGAGTCAAACCACTTGGGGCACAGTGTGGCTCCTGGGCAAGGGGGGAAGGTGGTCAGTGAGCAGTTCAGGGAGCAGTATGGAAGCAGAGGAATGTGCCAAGTGATAGGATGGCCTGACTTGGCGCTTGAGTCAGATTTGTCAGCATTGCCACTTCCTGGGTTTTACACCTTGACAAATTTTTTTCACTTATTTCAAGCTTAGTTTTTTTATTAACTGTCAATTGCATTTTAGCAGTAGAGCTTCAAAGGTAAGAAAATGTTTAAGAGGTGGATTTCAGAAAAGACATTAAATATATAGTCAAATATTCACTTGTTAAAAATTCTGATTTACCTTTTTCTTCACTAGAGTGAGTGTAGTGAGTTTGTCAGGCCTGTTCTTTTTTAGGGGGTGATTTTAAACAGAATCCCAGGACTTAGCTGTGGGAATGCTACCAGGGAAAGTAATAGGGAAAATCCTCTTCCAGTATGGCTATAGGAAATGAATACATTTCCACAAAAAAGTAGTAGATTAATTGGTGAATTACATTGATTCGTCAAAATATGAGTTCCTCTTTTTTGCAGGGTGGAGGACTTGTGGAGTTGATGTCTCTGTTATCTAGATGTCTGAGTTTAATACTGAATTTTAGAAGATAGGACTTGGCATCTCCTAGATATGCTCATATGTGATTGTTTACTGAATAATTTGAATTATGGAAATAATGTGACATGTTTATTGTCTGAAACTGATAGTTTTGCTTTTTCTATTGAGGTATACAATGTAAGTGCCTTTTAATTTTATTCTCTTAAATAAACATTCTGTTTGAGTGATTTTGCTGGATCCTTCAAACTGGGCATTTTCTTATTTACAACTAAGTAACCCGGACTGGGAAATAGAAGTTGGAGCCTAGTGACTCTAAGCTAAGGCCAATCTTGAGCCTGCAAAAGGAGGTCATTGAAGGCCCAGTTAGTTCTTCCTGGGGAGCCTCCCCTGCAGGTGTCCCAGCCTGCACACCCCAGCATGAAAGGAGCACTTCATACCGACAGGAGCTGTATAGCCCTGGAGAGCTGGGATCCACAGGCGGATGCTGTTGGAGTCGGAATGGAAGGAGTCTGGAGGCTCTTTCTGAGGATGGAATTGTTACTGTTCTGGGACTGTTTCTAGACTTTGTCAAATAAAACAAATTCACATTTAGGTAAGAAGTTACTTAATTCTAAAGGAGTATTACAACAGAGGGAAAGCACCAAGTATGATATCTTCCAGGATCTCAAAGGGTAAGGCAGGCAAGGGCTTGCTTTCATTTGGAGGAACAAACCAGAGTACAAAGGTGAGAGTGAGAGGACAAGATACAGGGTGGCAAATCAGATCCTAGATCAGAGAAAGTTCGACTCCCAAATCAGCCTTAGGAGGGGCATAAATAGGAGCTGTATGTTAGCTCAAGCAGAGGGTGGTACAAATTCAGGGGCCTGGGAGGAGAGAATCTTAAGCAGTTTGGTTAATAAGTATTTTGTTCTAACAACTGAAGACAAAATTGTTCAGCTGACTGTTTATAGGGGGAAAACATGGGAATTTGAGAGTCTGTGCCTGGCCTCGTGATAGGTATAGGAAGGAACTTCATCGAAGTTACAATGAGAGGGGTGTTGCTTTTCATTAAGCTATTCTTGGAGAACACAGAGCTGAAGGATTTCATTAATCACAGCTGTATTTACCCGCTCCATCTTCCCCCATGACTTTCCATTGCCATATTCAGCTCTTCCATTTGACTGTTCCTGAGTTGTGTCTTTTACAGTAAACTGGTAAACATAAGTACAGTGCTGTGCTGAGTTCTGCGAATAGCTCTGTCAAATTATTGAACTTGAGGAGTGGGTGATGGGAGTTTCTGATATATAGGCAGTAGCCCAAAAGTATTGGTGGGCCCCCGGGGACGTGTGACTGGCCCCTGCCGTGGGGGCAGTGTTGTGGGACTGAGTCCTGAACCTGTGGGTCCTGTGCTCACTTTGGGTGGTGTCAGAATTGAGTTTTTGGACACCCTGTTGGTGTTGGAGAATTGGTTGGTGTTCAGCAAACTCCACACATTTGGTGTCAGAAAAAAAAGACATCACAGCCTGTAATCCCAGCACTTTGGGAGGCGGAGGCGGGCAGATCACGAGGTCAGGAGATTGAGACCATCCTGGCTAACATGGTGAAACCTCATGTCTACTAAAAATACAAAAAATTAGCTGGGCGTGGTGGTGGACGCCTGTAGTCCCAGTTACTTGGGAGGCTGAAGCTGGAGAATGGCGTGAACCTGGGAGGCGGAGCTTGCAGTGAGCCCAGATTGCGCCACTGCACTCCAGCCTGGGCAACAGAGTGACACTCCGTCTCAAAAAAA
>NW_012107086.1:648442-656476 GCF_000951045.1 Mandrillus leucophaeus | reverse complement strand
CCGTCTCAAAAAAAAAAAAAAAAAAAAAAAGACAAGACATCACAGCGGCCTGGGCTGGAGGCATCTCAGGGTGTCCCAGGATTAGGAAGCTCTGTTATGCTGCACGCACATTGCACATTCTCCTGGGATTCCAGCTTTCCTCTCAGGATCAGACAGGACTGAGGACTTAGAAGCAGAGTTCTGAAGACAGACCCCCCTCTTTACTCTGCTGCCACTACACGATTTTCACCCCCTTGTAAACATACCCACTAGGCACTGACATGGCCATATCCCTCCCAGAACAAGGCTTCACCCTCAGGAATCCCGTCACAGCACCTTTGCTTCTAGAGTTTCCCGTAGAAAACCCACACAGGTGCCTGGAAGACTCCTGGCCTATCCCCGCCCCCAGCAACCTGGTCTCTCCCAGGCTTTTGGATGATATGACCGTCATCTCATCTGCCTGCATGGACACAGGAGTGAGCCGGAGCATAGCCCCACTTGGGCCAGTACCTGTAGGCACAAACCACCTCTTCACTAACCCTGCGCTGAGTACTTAACATGGGTACTTGCTAGCACTTTTCTATTTTTTTCTTTCCTACAAACCCTCTTTGATATGCACAGTTTGTCCAAGGCTAGCCCTCAAGTGCCTGAATCTAGACCCACAGGAGTTCAGATATCCATGAGTCCAAGACGATGGCCCTTAACTTAGCTGTGGATGGTCACTGAAGGCCCAGTTACTTCTTCCCGGGGAACCTGGGCTGTGGCAGGTCACTGAAGGCCCAGTTACTTCTTCCCGGGGAACCTGGGCTGTGGCAGGTCACTGAAGGCCCAGTTACTTCTTCCCGGGGAACCTGGGCTGTGGCAGGTCATTGAAAGCCCAGTTACTTCTTCCCGGGGAACCTGGGCTGTGGCAGGTCATTGAAAGCCCAGTTACTTCTTCCCAGGGAACCTGGGCTGTGGCAGGTCATCGAAAGCCCAGTTAGTTCTTCCTGGGGAGCACCCCCTGCAGGTGTCTGTACACCCCAAACATGAAAGAGCTCTTTATACTGAGAGCAGCTAGAAATAAGAGGCTTAATTCCCCCCCCAGAAAATAGGAGAATAAATTTTGCTCTTCTCCCCTTTTTTAAAGCTTTTATTTACTTTTTTATTTTTTGAGACATGGTTTCATTCTTTTCACTCAGGCTAGAGTGCAGTGGCACATTCATAGCTTACTGCAGCCTCAAACTTCTGGGCTCAAGTGATCCTCCTTCCTCAACAGCGAGAACTAAAGGAACACACCATACCACATGGCAAATTTTATTTTTTATTTTGTGTGGAGGTGAGATCTCACTTCTGTTGCCCTGGATAGTCTCGAACTCCTGGCTTCATGCTGTCTTCTTGCCTTGGCCTCCCAAGTGCTGGGATTACAGGCGTGAGCCACTGTGCTGACATAGACATCTTAAAGCGCCAGTTTCAGAGTGGCACCCTTTGAGTTTTCCAAGTCCAGTGACCTGTTACAGTTGTGTGAGAAGCTCCTGGTATAAAGAGAGCCTGGTGGCCGAGGTGGGCAGATCACATGAGGTCAGGAGTTCAAGACCAGCCTGACCAACATGGAGAAACCCCATCTCTACTAAAAATACAAAATTAGCTAGGGTGGTAGTGCATGCCTGTAATCCCAGCTACTCCGGAGGCTGAGGCAGGAGAATCGCTTGAACCCAGGAGGCAGAGGTTGCGGTGAGCTGAGATCGTGCCATTGCACTCCAGCCTGGGCAACAAGAGTAAAACTCCGTTTAAAAAAAAAAAAAAAAAGAAAAGGAGCCTAGTGACAGAATCTGTAAATGTAAACAAGAACTTCAGCAGGGCGAGGTTAGGGCCACAAAATAGGCAGAGCCATGGTCACAGTCACACCCACCTGTAAAGTGTGATACGGAAGCACTGTTGTCCTTTCTCTTACTCAAGATTTAGCTAATTAGGGACAGGTGATATCTCCTCTGGATTAAGAATCTGCCACTCCACCATGGCAGTTTTGTGTGTTTTTTGTTTTGTTTTGTTTTGTTTTGAGATGGAGTCTCATTCTGTCACCCAGTCTCATGCTGGAGTGCAATGGGGTAATCTCAGCTCATTGCAACCTCCACCTCCTGAGTTAAAGCAATTTTCCTGCCTCAGCCTCCTGAGTAGCTGGGATTACAGGTGCCTCCCACCACACCCAGCTAATTTTTTTGTATTTTAGTAGAGACAGTTTCACCATGTTGGCCAGGATGGTCTTGAACTCCTGACCTCAGGTGATCTGCCCACCTCAGCCTCCCAAAGTGCTGGGATTACAGTTGTGAGCCACCATGCCGGCCTGTTTTCTATTTTTGCCCCACAGAATCAGCCGGAATCTCTCTTGCCTAGATCACCATGGGGACATAAGCCCAGGGTCACTGAGGACCCTGTCACAGGTACTGGAGAGTCTTTAAACATTAGTGCAGACTAAGGTCAGGCTGACAAAAAGGTCTAAATCTGCTTCCGGTCTATGGCCATACCACTCCGAACATGCCCAGTCTCATCTCATCTTGGAAGCTAAGCAAGGTCAGGCCTGGGAATTCTGGATCCTGTAGGCTTTTTTCCTGTTTTTCTTTTCCATTAAAAATAAATAAATAAACAAAGCTGCTTCCATCTCAGAGGAAGAGAAATGAGTCATGCATGTTTCTTCTTCCCCCCCTCACAAAAGGAATCTCTTTGATTGATATCCAGATGAGACTGGCTCCAGTTTCCTGGTATTGGGTAAAAAACAAGGAGGAGATCTTGAGACTCAAACTGATAAACCAGTTGCTTCCATTTCATATGGCTGTTACAAAAACAGATGACACAGTCATGGGTCCTTACCAACCAGGCACTTTCAGTCTAGAGCCAGTGGATAAACGGTTGAATTCAGCATCCTGTGGTCGGTACAAAGAAGGGAGGTAGGGAGGTATACAGAGGTTTGGGGCTTCATTGGGGCCACTTCTCTTTTCTTGTTCTTTTGTGAGTTCTGGTGTTGCCACCTGAAGGGCTATCCGTGGACAAATAGTGGTTATTATCTTTGTTTCTATTGCATTTTCCTTGCCAAGAATAAATATTTAGTTTCTAATATATTTGTCCTAGAAAGCTCTAAGGGTGTTGGTTAAATTGGTCGTTACTGTATCTTGTAAAATAGACGAGGAAGTGGCTAAAATTGGTTAAAATTACACAAACTCTGGGAGTCAAGTGTCTGTTGGGCAGGCTTAGGAAAAACAGAACCGGTAGTACCCAGAGGCATAAAGATGAGAAGCTGAGGGCCTGCTTCTTGGCCCTGCTCTGCCAGATCAACCTGCTTCCCAGGCCTTCTCCCACCCTGAAATCTCCCGCACAGAATTCATTAGAGGACATCAGAGTTTTGCATGGTGGTTCCTGTGATCTCTCGAGAGGAGGTGCTCACAATTTTCCCAAATCCAAAAGCAGATAAATGAGAACAAAGAACTGTGTGATTGGGGACCTTTGTTTTTCGTTGAGACCAGTGCTGCTGGAGACATGCCACCCAGCAACTGTTCCTTCCTGCAGGTCAAATTGTTTTTCATTCCTGCAGATCCAGTAGTTCCTACTTACAAGAAAGTAAATACAAACACGACAACGAAAAATCCCTGTCAACTACATTTAACCCCTTCTTTCTGTATCTCTCCCATCTGTCTGTATTTGGCTTTTATTCTATATATTTTCTTTCTAAAACTCAGTGATGGAGAAACAGATAAAGAACAGCTGGGCCCTTCATGTAACTCCTGGGGATTATGGAGCATTGCATTAATGCCCGTATCCATGTTGTTCTCCCAGTGCAGGCTGGTCTTGAACTCCCGACCTTAGGTGATCCACCTGCCTCGGCCTCCCAAAGTACTGGCATTACAGGCGGAAGCCACTGCACCCGGCCAAAGCATTTCTGTTGTGATACCAGTGTTGGGTACAAGGGACTCTGTGCTGTGTTTGCCTTCTCTCGCTGAGTGCTGCTGCTAAGGAGTCCGGGGGAACAGTATCAGAAGACTTGTTATAGAAGCCAATTTGCAGACCCCTTTCACACCTGCGGAAACACATGACTTAGAATGGGGCCTGGAATACCAAATTAGAATGCCAAATTCTTTATATGTACATTGAAGCCTGAGAGACAATATTCAGCTATGTGGTTCTCAGCCCAGGCTTCCAATTAGAATCAAATAGCCAGTTTGGAGAACTACCATCACATGTGCCCTCTCCAAAGATCCTGTCTGTGGTCTGAATGGAAGCATAATTGTTGTTTTAAGTAAGTGCCCCCCAACGATCCTAAGGTGAGATGAGAGTCAAGCTTGAGGGCTCCCAGATACAGTCACGAGACTTGAGTTCCAAAAGGAGGTCAGAGGGCTCTACTTGGGTTGGATAGGGGTAGGTCACCAAGGTCCATATTTCCTTTGCTGTACCAGAAATTGCTAGAGTTCATGGCAGGGGAGATCACCTGAAGGCAGGAAATTTTTGGTCTTTATGTGGTAGCTCATTTTTCCTCTCTCCTGTGACAAAGAATAGGGGAGTATTCCCTTTTCTGCACTTCAGGGCCTTCTACCTGCAGGTGTGCTGGTTGCAGTTGAAAGGGTTGTGCTGACACCTTTAAAGGCATATTCTCAAATGCAGGTGTGATTTGTCCAGATAATCTCACCTGAGAAGGAATCCCAGAGAAGAAGGAAGAAGAGGAAGAAATGGCTGGTTCTCAGGTGAATGTGTCTGGGTTCAGGGGATGTGTCCTCTTTTCTTCTGGGACGTTATGTGTTTAGAACTTGCAAACCTTTATTTCTGTACTTCTGATGTACCTGCCTAATGTGTTTCTTTCCAACTACTTCCCCCCCGGCTCTTTCTTATGATTGATTATCAGGGACCTCTGTAAAATCCTTCCTCCTGTATACCAGAACCTTCTCTCCATTGTCTCCATCCAGGCTTCTTATATGTCATGACCAAATCTTACCATTAATGTATGATGGGCAGTATTGAAATGTTCTGTGACATATCAACATGGGAAAGTGTGGATCCCCAGGATTACCCCTGGGAATGGGGCTGGGTCTTGGGGTGTCAGTGAAGAAGGGGACCATGTACTGTTCAGATTTCATCCACATGTTCCATCATCTCTATGCAGAACAGAATTAAGAAAAGAGACATTTAAAGAGGATGGCATTCATTGCCTGGAATAACTTAAAGTTCTGAAAAGAGAATAATTAGAAGACACTTGCTGTCTAGGATGCTAAAGAAACACTATTGAAAAACACTATTATAGATTGAAGAACCAGGGAAATATCTATAGCTTGAACTTTGCATAAAACTGATGTTTCTGATGCAACTGGAAACCATCATTCTCAGCCAACTATCGCAAGAACAGAAAACCAAACACCGCATGTTCTCACTCATAGGTGGGAATTGAACAATGAGATCACTTGGACACAGGAAGGGGATCATCACACACCGGGTCCTATTGATGTTTCTGGCCAGACACTGTGGCTCATACCTCTAATCCCAGCACTTTGGGAGGCCAAGATGGGCAGATCACTTGAGGTCAGGAGTTCAAGACCAGCCTGGCTACCATGGTGAAACCCCATCTCTACTAAAAATACAAAAATTAACTGGGCGTGGTGACGTGCGCCTGTAGTCCCAGCTACTTGGGAGGCTGAGGTGGGAGAATCCCTCGAACCCAGGAGGCAGAGGTAGCAGCGAGCCAAGATTGCACCATTGCACTCCAGCCTGAGCGACAGAGCAAGACTGTCTCAAAAACACGAAACAAAAAACCAGATGTTTCTACATGATTAGATTCAGATTGTAATTTACTATTTTTGTGGCCAATAATATCAGAGCAGTGATGTTGTGTCCTTGATGTCATGTGATCCTTGATGTCATTTTATCCTTGACATCCTTGATGTCAATTTATCCTATTATAGTTGATGTTAATTTTGTTTACTTGTTAAGGTGCTCTCTGTCAGATTTTTGGCACTATAGAGTTATTTTTCTCATTATTATTTAATACCTTGGGGAGATTTGCTGACTGATATAAATAAGCCATCACATTTAATTGGGAAGCTCTTCTTTCTTTTTAGATTCTCCTTGCTTATAGCTTGCTTTGGAAAATGAAGGCTCTCGTGTTTATTGGTTAGATAAACTGAAATAAACACAGGCTCTGCCACTTCCTGCATGTTCGAAAGAATATTTTCCTTGGCCCAGACACAGTGGCATCACTGTATAGCCCACTTAGAAATTCAGAAACTCAGGCTTCACCCTAGGTCTGGATCAGAACCTGCATTTTAAGAAGAAGATCTCTAGTTTATTGTGTACACATTAAAATTTGAGGGGTACCTTCTGATGAATCTACATATGAGAAATATTTACAACTTATCGTGTGTGATGTGAATATAGCAGGAAAAAAAATATATGTGCCTGTGTTGATACCCTTAATTTTATACTGTATTATTCACGAGAGTAGAATATCTACACTGGTTATGTGGAGCTTATGCCATCCTCTTTCTTCAGAATTAAGAGAATACGTTAGAGAATATTTCTGTGTTTACAATTATTTGATCATTTCAGTCTCTTGTGTAAGTAAGAACTAGTTCTCTCTGTCTCTCTTTGTGCCTGGAATCAAATTAAGAACTCTACCCATGGCCACCTGATAAGTGTGTGTTTTCTCTTTTCCAGGGACTGTTGATATTCAGGGATGTGGCCATAGAATTCTCTGCGGAGGAGTGGAGCTATCTGGACCCGGCTCAGCAGAATCTGTATAGGGACGTGATGTTAGAAAACTACAGAAACCTGGTCTCTCTGGGTGAGGATCACTTCAATGCACAATTTCTATTTTACGCTGAAGATTTTATTTCCTTCGTTGTAGAATATTTTTGGGAATTTCTGCTTTGCATGAATGAGTTTCAGATTTCTGCTTTCAAGGAAAACTTGGGGATTTGTTGGTGTAGAAGAAAATAATCTTGAAGGTATTTTATCTTGACATTATCTTTCCTTTCTTGAGGTGATGTGCATACTCTAGTGGTGGTAATTCCAGAAATTTTGTGGCATAAAATAGTGTTGCTACACCCTAAAAAATCCAGTTACCACCACCAATTTTTGATTCAGTAGCAATAGGTAGTGAAGCTAGGGACTCACAAATTTAAAATACTTTCTAAATATTCTAAAGGTTCTGTGAGGAAACAGTATTTTGGGATTAATTTTCTAGAATCTGCTATTTCCTCGTTTCTCTACTGAGCACAGTACTAGGTTGGTAATTAGAGAATCCAAGCAAGAGTCATGCTACTTTTTAAAAAATAAAAAAGGTCCTTTTAAAAAAAATTTTTTTTAAATAAAACAGGTATTGCTGTCTCTAAGCCAGACCTGATCACCTGTCTAGAGCAAAGGAATGAGCCGTGGAATGTGAAGAAACATGAGACAATAGGCAGACACCCAGGTAGGTGGGAGTAAATGGAGTAGATGATACAGATGAGAGGTTCAAAGATCGAGGAGGAAGCCAGACCTTAAAATGTGGTTTGGGAAGCTCTGCTCCAATGGAAATGGCTTCTGAGAAGCCTGCGTTTCTTTCCCTTGCTCTCACAAAGCAACACCTCTGTCCCGTGCTCTGAAATTCTTTTAGGGCTCTGCTTTCCCTTCAGTGACTTTTCTTCACGATGACAGTGAGAGCCAAAGTCGTCTTCAGAGCTTGGAACAGACCGTAGGATCTGATTGTTCTTCCATTGCTTTGAGGACACAGGAATATCTGTATTTTTGAAAAGCTGTTTGTTAAACTATTTTTTAAGTTCCCTTTTTGCGTTATGTCTAAGGTGTGTGAGAGGAGTGGGATTTGGCTCCGAATCCCAGGGACACTGGAACAGATGTTACATGTTTTCTGCTTTGTGATTTCCCATTCTAGAGAGGTTTTAAATGTCAGTCTATAGAAATTTATACTCAGTAATTTTATAAGAACACTAGACATCTCCCTACATGTAAGAAACTGTTATTTTTTTATTAAACATTTATTGTTTTAGTATAAACTGAGATTGGTAATTGGGTACCTTCTGATGAATCTACGTATGAGAAATA
>NW_012107086.1:642831-644201 GCF_000951045.1 Mandrillus leucophaeus | reverse complement strand
TGCAGTGGTGCAATCTCAGCTCACTGCAACCTCCGCTTCCTGGGTTCAAGTGATTCTTGTGCCTCAGCCTCCTGAGTAGCTGGGATTACAGGCGCATGCACCACCATGCCTGGTTAATTTTTGTGTTTTTGGTAGAGATGGGGTTTCACCATGTTGGCCAGACGAGTCTCGAACTCCTGGCCTCATGTGATTCACCCACCTCAACCTCCCAAAATGCTGGGATTACAGGTATGAGCCACTGTGCCCGGCTCTGTTCGTTTTTAATAGTGACCATTTTGATGGATGTGAGGTGATACCTCATTGTGATTTTGCTTTGCAGTTCTCTACAAATTAGTAATTTTCAGCATTCTTTCAAGTGCCTGTTGGCCATTTGAGTATTATCTTTTAAAGAAAAGTCAGTTCAATCCTTTGTCCATTTTTAAATCAAATTATTATTTTTTGGGGGCTGAGTTTTAGGAGAGATACATTCTGTGCATTGACTCCTATCAAATATCTAATAGGTAAATATTTTCATCCATTTTTAAGGTGGCATTTTCACTCCACTAGTTGTTTCCTTTAATGTTCAGAAATTCTGAAGTTTGTGTAGTTCAGTTTTTTTTGTTCTTTGTTGCTTATGTATTTGACATCATATCCAAGAAAACAGTGCAAAGACCAATGTCATGATCTCCTCTATATTTTCTCCTGAGAGTTTTGTTATATTTTCACATTTAAGCGTTGAATCCTTTTAAAATATTGTTTGCATATAATGCAAAGGAAGGGTCCAACTTAATTTTTTTCATGTAGATACTCAGTTTTCAACATGACTTGTTGAAGAGTCTCCTTTCCCTATTGTATGGTCATAGCAACCTTGTGGAAGATCATTCAATTGTATACAAAGGGTTTATATCTAGGTTCTCTCTTCTATTTCATTATTTATCAATGTTTATCTTTTTATAGCTTTGTGTAATATGTTTAAACCAGGAAGTGTAAAGCCTCCTCTTCTTTTTATTTTATAGTTTTTGTTGTTGTTGTTGTTGTTGTTTAATAATAGAGGCAGGGTTCAATCTGACTTCAAACTCCTGGCCTCAAGTGATCCTCTCATGTTTACCTCCCAAAGTGCTAGAATTACAAGCATAAGTCACCATACCCATCCTTTTCTTTTTTTGAAATGGTGTTTAGCTAGTCATAGTTTCTAAGCAAATTTTAGGATTTGGAAAATATTTCTGCAAAAAAAGTACCATTGGGATTTTGATAGAGATTACGTTGAATTTGTATATCACTGTTGGTACTGATATCTTTTTTTTTTTTTTTTTTTGAGACGGAGTCTCAGTCTGTCGCCCAGGCTGGAGTGCAGTGGCACGATCTCGACTCACTGCAAGCTCTGCCTCCCG
>NW_012107086.1:636603-638201 GCF_000951045.1 Mandrillus leucophaeus | reverse complement strand
GTCTCGATCTCCTGACCTCGTGATCCGCCCGTCTCGGCCTCCCAAAGTGCTGGGATTACAGGCTTGAGCCACCGCGCCCGGCCCCTAGATTTCTTAAATATGCTATGTATTTGGGTAGCTTAGAGCAGTGCTAAGCATATATTTAACTTCCACTTGCTACCTTAGTTTATAATAACTATAATTTTATAATTTTGTTTGCTATGATCGGAACTGTTATTCATATATATGTTGGTGTGTATACATTTGTGTATATATGTACATGTGTGTAATGTGGATTTTTTCACAAATAAAAATTGTGTAAGTGTTGTGTACAATGTGATGATTTGATGCAACTATCTTAGCAAATTTTAAGCATACAGAACACTATTATGAACTACAGTCACAATGCTATACACTAGATCCCCAAAATGTATTTATCTTATAATGGAAAGTTGTACTCTTTGAACAACAGCTCCCTATTTTCGCTGCCTCCAGCCTCTGGCAATCATCTTTGTACTCTGTGCTTCTATGAGTTCAACCCTTTTTGATTCCCCTTATAAGAGAGATGATGCAGTATTTTTCTTTCTGTGCCTGGCTTATTTCACTTAGCATAATTTCCTCCATGTTCATCCATGTTGTTGAAATGGCAGGATTTTATTATTTGTAATGACTGAATAATATTCTAGAGTGTGTGTGTGTGTGTGTGTACTTTTATTTTTAGTGTCTGCAGACATTTGGGTTGTTTTCATGTCTTGGCAATTGTGAAAAAATGTTGCAGTGAACATGAGGGTATAGTGTTTTTTTTTCTTTTGAGATAATTATTTTATTTCTTTTGGTTATTTACGCAGAAGTGGGATGGATGAATTATATGGTAGTTTTACTTTTTCATTTTTTAATTAAGAACCTCCATACTGGTTTTGCTAATGGCTCTATCAGTTTACAGCACAGCAACAATATATGGAATTTATTTTTCTTCACACCTTTGTCAGTACTTGTACTGGCTTATTTCAGTTAACATATTATTCTCAAGCTTTATCCTTATCATACAATATTTCCTTCTTTAAGGCTAAATAATCTCAATTTTATGTATATGCCACATTTATTTTTATTCATCAGTTGGGGGACATCAGGGTTGATTCTGCATTTTGGCTTTTGTGAATAATGCTGCAATATATCTTTTAGGTTCTGAGTTGCATACTTTGAATATATACTCAAAAATGGGATTGCTGGATTATATGATAATTTCATTTTTAGTGTTTTGAGGAATCTCTATACTGGTTTTTAATAGTGGCTGTGTCATATTTTTAATAGTGACT
This sequence comes from Mandrillus leucophaeus, assembly GCF_000951045.1. Taxonomy (NCBI): domain Eukaryota; kingdom Metazoa; phylum Chordata; class Mammalia; order Primates; family Cercopithecidae; genus Mandrillus; species Mandrillus leucophaeus. The sequence goes on along the minus strand of NW_012107086.1, from coordinate 636,906 downwards.
GTTGTCATATTTTTTCATCAACAGTTCACACAGGTTTCCATTTCGCCACATCCTTGACAGATTAGTTTCTGTTAGTCTTTTTTTTTTTTTTTTTCCAGACAGAGTCTTACTCTGTCACCCAGGTAGGAATGCAGTGGTGCAATCTCAGCTCACTGCAACCTCCGCTTCCTGGGTTCAAGTGATTCTTGTGCCTCAGCCTCCTGAGTAGCTGGGATTACAGGCGCATGCACCACCATGCCTGGTTAATTTTTGTGTTTTTGGTAGAGATGGGGTTTCACCATGTTGGCCAGACGAGTCTCGAAC
>NW_012107086.1:594308-635468 GCF_000951045.1 Mandrillus leucophaeus | reverse complement strand
CTCACTGCAAGCTCTGCCTCCCGGGTTTACGCCATTCTCCTGCCTCAGCCTCCTGAGTAGCTGGGACTACAGGTGCCCGCCACCACACCCAGCTAATTTTTTTGTGTTTTTAGTAGAGACAGGGTTTCATCGTTTTAGTCAGGATGGTCTCCATCTCCTGACCTGACCTCATGATCCACCCGCCTCGGCCTCCCAGAGTGCTGGGATTACAGGCGTGAGCCACCATGCCCGGCCAGTACTGATATCTTAACAAAAAATCATCTGACCCTTGAGCAAGAATATGTTCAACGGTGTGTTTAATTTCTACATATTTTGGATTTGGTTAGGAAAAAATACATTGTTTGATTTCAGTCTTCTTAAATTTGGTAAGTTGTTATGTGTCCTAACAGAATGAATACACAATTGATAATATTGTGTATTCTGCCTTTTTTCCTGGAGAATTCTGTACATGTCTGTTAGGTCTAATTAGTCTATAATCCTTAAATTTTCTGTTTTCTTATTGATCTTCTATGTGATTTTTCTATTCATTATTGAAAGTGGAATCTTGAAGTCTACAATTGTGTTGCTGTGTATTTCTTATGTCATTTCCGTCAATATTCACTTCATATATGTGGCAGCAAATATTGCTCCATATATACACATACACACACACACATATATATATACACGTATATATATGTATGTATGTGTGTGTGTGGAGTGTGTGTATATAAAACTGTTAAAGATTTTTGGTAAATGGGCCTATTTTACCATTATATCAATCTTTGTCTTGTGTGACAGTTTTTAATTTAAAATGTATCTTGTATAATTGTGGCCACACCACCCAATTGTAGTTACTATTTTCATGGAATATATTTTTTTCATTCTTTACTTCCAGCCAATTTGACTCCTTTAGAGCTACAGTTGAGTCTGTTGTATACAGCATATTTTAGAATCTCGTTTGTTCTTAATCCATTCAGCCATTTTCTTTTCATTAAGGAATTTAATCCATTTATATTTAAAATAATTCCTAAAGGAAATGACAGTACTATTACAATCTTGTTTGTAATTGTTTTCTGTTCCTTGTAGATACGTTGTCCCTCATTTCCTCTCTCACCTCTCTCACTGCCTTCCTTTTTGTTTTGTTGACTGTGTAGTGACATGCTTTGATTCTTTTCTCATTTTCTTTTGCATTACTTCTATAAGTACTTTCTTTGTGATCACCTTGAGAAATGGACAGTTCATAAAACTTCTTAAAGTTCTGATAATCTATCTCATAACTTCCCTACAATTGAGTATGAGAATTATTTATCTTTATATCCCCCATTTGATATTAATGTCAAAAATTATATCATTTTATATTGTGCATTTATTAATAGATTTATGGAGATTTATGTTGTTTTTCACATTGTACAAAATTTTTGGTTTTATGTAACATTCGGCAATTCTATTATCTGTGTATATATTTACCTTTAACAGCTTTATATTTTCATATGAATTTATGATGTTGTCCAGCATCATTTTATTGTTCAACATAATGGACTGCTTTTATCATTTCTTGTAGGACCGTACTAGTAGCAGCAAACATTCTCACCTTTTGTTTATCTTGGAAGCCTATTTTTCACTTATTTTTGAATGTAAATTTCTTTTAGATCAAGTATCCTTAGTAATATTTTTGGTTTTATCTCATTGAAATTTTAGAAGTTCTCAGCACTGCCCCCTTTTTTAAAAAAATAACTTACCACTTTTCACCTGTATCTTCTTGGTATCTTTTTATTGGTCTACTGAATGGTTTCCATTAAGTCCAATATTTCATCTTCATTTTTTTCCATTTTTAAATGTTACATACAACTCAATATTTATAAATGATATGTCTTCAATTTGCTGATGTTTTTTCTGCCTCATTAAGTCTGCTGTTTTAGCTCTTTAGTAAATTTTTCAACAGAGTGTATTTTCCAGCTCAACAATTTTAGTTAGGTTTTTGTTTTTGTTTTTGTTTTTTTGAGACAAAGGCTTGCTCTGTTGCCCAGGCTGGAGTGCAATGGAGTGATCTCTACTCACTGCAACCTCTGCATCCCAGGTTCAAGCAATTCTTCTGCTTCAGCCTCCCGAGTAGCTGAGATTACAGGCGCCTGCCATTATGCCCGGCTAATTTTTTTGTATTTTTAGTAGAGATGGGGTTTCACCATGTTGGCCAGACTGGTCTTGAACTCCTGACCGTGTGATTCACCTGCCTCAGCCTCCCAACATGCTGGGATTACAGGCGTGAGCCACCACACCCAGCTTAGTTGGGTTCTTTTTTTATAGTTTTTTTTTTTTTTTTTTAATCTCTTTGTTGATGTATTATTTTCCTCATGCATGGTTTTTCTGTTTTGTTTTGTTTTTTTTAAACAGGGTTTCACTCTGTCATCCAGGCTGGTGGTATGCAGCAGTATGATCATAGCTCACTGTAACTTCAAACTCCTGAGCTCAAGTGATCCTTCCACCTCAGCCTTCTAAGTAGCTGGGACTATAGGCGTATACCACCATGCCTGGCTAATTAAAAAAAAAAAAATTGTAGAGACAGTCTCACTGTGTTACTCAAGCTGGTCTTGAACTCTTGGTATCAAGCAGTTCTCCCACCTCAGCCTTCCAAAAGCTGGAATTCCAGGTGTGAGCCTCTGTACATAGCCAGGATTTATTTTTAAATGAAAAAGCAGAGTATTTTACTTTATGTAAACCATATTGCTCTTGTCACCATGCCCAACCTGATTTTGTATAGTTATCTATATGTGTTCTACTTTTGGTCACTGAACATGTTTAAGATGATTACTGTAAATTCTTTGTCAAAAACATGCAAAAATCTCCCTTTTTTAAGGATCAGTTTCTAGAGATTTGTTTCTTCAAGTAGGGCAGATTTCCTATTTTCTCTGTGTGCCCTGTGATCCCATACACAGAAATTTCTGTAGTACTAGAATGATGATATATGAAACAACTATGCTCTGGTAGTCTCACAGAAGCGTGCTTATAGATGACACATTGCTTTTCCCTTTCTGTTTTTGAGATTCTCTTCTCATCTGTAATCTTTTGAAACTGCTTATAATGTATCTTGTTATGGGTCTGTCTGTGTTTATCCTATTTGAAATGTGTTGAGCTTCTTAATTTATTTTTTTACATTTGAGAATTTGTCAGGGTTTTTTCTTTTATTCTTCAACCCAACAATTTCTATTTCTTTTTATACTTTTCTCATTTTCTTAATTTCATGTGTTTTCCCATTTTACTCATTGGCCATTATTCAGATGGTTATCTCAAAATTTTCAGGTAACTTATATATCTCCATTTCTTTAGGGTTGATTTCTGGATATTTATTTATTTATTTATTTATTTTTTGATTGAGCCATGTTATCCTAATGTATATGTAGCAATCTTTGGTTGAGATTTGGGCACTAAAATCCACCTGTCAAAATCTTTATAAAATGGCCTTGTCCTGGGTAGTCTGACACCAAGTGACTCAGGTTAGGGTTTCCATGAGCCTCTCAAACCTATTCTCAGGATGTATGTTCTCTGGAATTTTGCGTTTAATTTCCAGTTAAAGAGAAATTAACTTGTTTCTTCTTTCTTTCTTTCTTCTTCTCTAATCAATTATTTGCTAAATCTGTTGTCTGTCTGTGGTACTGCAGCTTCTCTGCTGCTATAACAATTGTTTACCTTTGGTCTCAGCAGAACCAACCTGTAATTCAAAGGTTGGTTCTATTCTGCCACTATTCCTATCAGCACTTTGGGTCATGGGAGACAGAAACTAGTCTTTGGAAATTCCATCAAAAGTATGGGCATATGTGCCACTACTGTTTCTACTGAAGGAGAAGCTAGGAGTTGGGAGTTTATTCCTGAAGTCATTATGCTGTATTGAGGGGAAGAAAGAGTTGTGGTGGGTAAATGTAACAAGCTTTCCTTCTTGTCTGTGGCTTTTAATATGGTTTCTAGAGTTCTCACAAAGACATTTTGTTCAGTATATTTTTGTTAGATTATGTTCATGAAAAAATCAGGGCCTGTAGTATTTTATTATGCTATCTCGCTAATGTGTTTAGTATAATTTCATACATTATCTTTTTAGATTATATTCACCTAAGTCCAGTAAGTTGGATAATATGTTATTTTAATTTTTTTCAGCTGTTTCTTCTCATTTCACCCAAGACCTCTTGCCAGAGCATGGTATAAAAGATTCATTTCAAAAAGTGATACTGGAAAGATATGGAAGCGGTGGCACTGAGAATTTAGACTTAAAGAAAGATTGGGAAAGTGTGGGTGAATCTAAGGTGCAGAAAGAATGTTATAATGGACTTAACCAATCTTTATCAACTACCCATACCAAAATCTTTCAATTTAATAAATGCATGAACGTCTTTAGTAAACCATCAAATCTAAATAGACATAAGATAAGACATACTGGAGAGATATCTTCCAACTGTAAAGAATGTGACAGTTCCTTTTACATATCCTCAATTCTAACTCCACTTCAGAGAATCCACACTGCAGAGAAATCCTACAAGTGTAGACAATGTGGGGAAGCCTTCAAGCACTGCTCATGCTTTATTGAACATAAGACAGTTCATAATGAAGAGAAACATTTCAAATGTAAAGAATGTGGCAAAGTCTTTAAATCCTTCACAAACCTTTCTAATCACATTATAATTCATACTGGAGAGAAACTCTATAAATGTGAAGAATGTGGCAAAGCTTTTAACCACAGTTCAAACCATGCCAAACATAAGAAAATTCACACTGGAGAGAAACCCCATAAATGTGAAGAATGTGGCAAAGCCTTTAACTGGTTCTCATACCTAACTCTACATAAAAGAATTCATACTGGAGAGAAACCCTACAAATGTGATGAATGTGGCAAAGCCTTTAACCAGTGTTCAAACCTCACTAAACATAAGAGAATTCATACTGGAGAGAAACCCTACAAATGTGAAGAATGTGGCAAAGCTTTTAACCGGTGCTCACACCTTACTGAACATAAAAGAATTCATACTGGAGAGAAGCCCTATAAATGTGAAGAATGTGGTAAAGTCTTTATATCTTGTTCAAGCCTTTCAAACCATAAGAGAATTCATGCAAGAGAGAAATGCAACAAATCTGAAGAATGTGGCAAAACCTTTAACCACTGCTCAGACCTTAATGAACATGAGAAAATTCATACCTGAGAAAAATCCTACAAATGTAAAAAATGTGGCAAAGCCTTTAATACCTGTTCATGTCTTACTCAGGATCAGAGTTCATGTTGAACTAAAGACTTATAAATATAATGACTGTCAAAACACCTTTCACAGAAAAAAATAATTTTACCACAGATTAATTTGTTCATTAATGGAACTTTAATTCTCCGTCTTTTTTTTTTTGGTCTACATAAATCTATCCTTATGCCAGTACTATATTGTTTAATTACTGTAACATTGTAGTAAGAGTTTATATCAGGAGTGTAAGTTACTGAATTTTGTTATCGTTTTTCAGAATTCTTGTGTGTTTGATTTTCTTTACATGTTTATATGGATGTTAGGAAGAGCTTGTCAATTTCTGTTAAAGAAAAGCTACATTGGAATTTGCATTGAATCTGTAGATAAATTTGTTGGGTATTTTGATCTTCAAATTCAGTATTGTTATCTTTGAATATTGAGTATATCTCAGTTTATTCAGCTCTTTGATTTCTTTCAGCATTTTAAATAATTTTCAGTGTATAGTATGTGCAGTTATTTTGTTAAGTTTGTTTCTAATTTTTTTTTCTAGGATACTATTAATGAAATTTTAATTTAATTCTTATTTTGTTTATTGCTATGATATAAAAGTACTATCTAACCTTGCATGTTGATCTTGTGGCATTGATGAACTTCATTAGCTCAAGTAGGTTTTTATTTATTTATTTATCTATTTATTTAATTTCTTTTTTTTTGTTTTTGAGATGGAGTCTCGCTTTGTCACCCAGGCTGGAGTGCAGTGGCCGGATCTCGGCTCACTGCAAGCTCTGCCTCCCGGGTTCACGCCATTCTCCTGCCTCAGCCTCCCGAGTAGCTGGGACTACAGGTGCCTGCCACCACGCCTGGCTAATTTTTTGTATTTTTAGTAGAGACGGCGTTTCACCATATTAGCCAGGATGGTCTCCATCTCCTGACCTTGTGATCTGCCTGCCTCGGCCTCCCAAAGTACTGGGATTACAGGCGTGAGCCACTGTGCCCAGCCTCAAGTAGGTTTTTAATGAATTTCTTATACTTTTAAAATACAACATTATGGCAATAAAAGACTATTCCACTTCTTTTCTAATCTGGAGAATTGTGTTGATTTTTCTAGTATAATTTTCTGGCTCGTATCTCCAGTACAATGGTGAATAGTGGTGAAAGTAGAAATTCTTGTCCTGTTTTCAAACTTGCATATAAGGCCCCCAGTCATTCTCCATTAAGTATATTAGCTTTTGGTGTGGGGTTTTCCATCTTGGCTCACTGCAGCCTCAACCTCTTAAGCTCAAGTGATATTCCCACCTTAACTGCCTGAGTAGTTGGGACCACAGGCATGCACCACCATGTCCAGATAATTTTTTTTTTTTTAATATTTTGTAAAGATGGGGTCTCCCTATATTGTCCAGAATGGTCTTGAACTCCTGAGTTTATGCAGTCTTTCCACCTCAGCTTCCCAAAATTCTGGGTTACAGGTGTGAGCCACTGCACCTGGCCGATTTTGGGTTTTCATAGAGGCCTTTTAGCAGGTCTCAAAAGTTTTCTTCTAATAGTTTTCTTGATGTTCTGTCATTCACAGGTGTTGAATTTATCAAGCTTTTTCTATTTAAATTATTACATTTTTACTTTGTTCAAGTAATATTGTATCATATTAAACCAACATTGCATTGTAAAAATACCCTGCTTAGTCATGGTATGTAATCACTCTTATACCTTTTTATATTCATTTTTAAAATATTTCTTGGAATTTCTGTGTCTGTATTTAAAGAGGATGTTGTTTCATAGTCATCTTGTGATTCTTTTGTCTCATTTGAGTATTATGGTATTACTGGCTAATAGATGAATTAAGAAGTGTTACCTCTTCTACTGCTTGAAGTTTTTGTGAGAAATTGATGTTTTTCATTAAATGTTTATGAAATGTACAACTTAAGCAGTTTATAACAGCTAGTCTATCTAAAAAGATTTTAATTAATTTTTTGTTATATGGATATAAGTATATTCTTCTGTGTGTGTGTGTGTATATATATATGTATAATGAAACAATTCATAGGATGTTTTTTCAGTTTCCTTTGTAATCCATCCCTATCAATATTTTTTTATTTCATAGTATGTCATGAACAATTACTCTAGGCACTTGACATGGAATAATTTGAAAAAATAGAGAATGAGTCCTGTACTACAATCAACAAATAACTCAAAATTTTCTCCATTTTTAGGATGAAGAATATGAATATAGTTCTGTTACATAATATTTGTGTTTACTGTGTGAGACAAATGGGTTACTGAATGTAAAAATAATTAGTGAAACTGCCCTTTGATTTTGGAATGTATGAAACAAGCAAATGCCCTACCTTCTATTTTTATCAATATTTAGATAAGACAGAAAAATAAATTTTAATAAGATATACAGAATAATCTTGTATTTGAAGAATGCTATGAAAAAGATAATTTGGAGTAGTAGTTAGCGTATGGCTCATATAATGTGTTAGGTACTATTCTAAGCCATTAAACATTTGTACGCTTAATACCTAAGAGTTTAAAGTGAAGAAATCAAAGATTCATTGAAAAAGAAAAATTAAATTTTAAAAAAATTGTACTTTTAATTGAAAAATAGTATATATCTATCTACAGTGTAATATTTTGATATATGTTTATGTTGTAAAATGATTAAATCAAGTTAATGTTTATAGCTTCATTTGTGGTGAAAACATCGAAAATAGTCTTTATAGCAGTTTTGAAATACACATTATTTATTACAGTCACCATTCTGTGCAATTGATCACTAAATCTTATTTCTCCTAATTGAAACTTGGTACATGTTGAAGAACATTTCCCCTCTTTTTATTCACTCCATCTCCTAGCCTCTGTCACATTTTCATTCATATTAGGTAACATTAAGGTCATTATAGAAATTAACTTTTTGGTGTCCCACAACTAAATGAACATAAATAATGTTTACTTTGTTAGTAAGTTATACTAATTAGGCATAGGAAGAAATGGCAGCTGTTTTTGCCAGTAAACAAAGGATGCCCATTATTTTAAAATATTAGATATGAGTATTTTAGGTGGTAAAGTTTTAGGCCTAAAATATGTCATTGAATTTATTATCCCAGAAACCCAGCAGGTCATATTTTCTGAACATTGTAAATAACAATAGAAATTACTGACTAAAATGTTACCAGCAAGTACTATCTGACCACATGAAAACTGCATTGAAATTTTTAAATTTGTAGTTCAAATGGAAGACTCAAACAGATTCTTTTCATGGATTCAGGGAAGTGCTCATGAGGAAGCATGGTGATTGAAGCCAAAAATCTGAATTCAGGTAAATAATTCTGCCAATATGATCTCAATGGTGTAGAAAATCAGTAGTTTTGGCCATATATAGGTACTGTTCTCTGACATAGAGTACATATATTTCAGAAATTTGTGCTAAATGTAAAATCAGTTCCCTAGTATTAAAGTTAAACTCTACAAATTATTATTACTTTACAGTATGTTGAGGAAAGGATATGTTCTATATAAAGTAACTTGAGATTTATTGTCTATTACAAAAAAAATTGTGTAAAATATATTTCATGTGTACACTGTTGACATTTGTGCTTGTTGGAAAAATACTATAGATTCTACACATTTTAAATGTAGAAAGCTAAAATCCTCAGAAAGTTACAAGAATCTTTAAACGACTGTATAGCATTGAAAGTGAAAGTAAAATAGAATTTTCCAACTAGAGAAGCAAACGAAAGAAATCATTTAGGAAAATAATCAACTGAGAAGTAAGCGCTCCTGTTAGATATGGGTGGTCAGAGTTGCCAAATCCATGTGGGTTGCCCAACTTGCCATAAAGCAAATTTAAAAAACAGACATAAACTGCAGATGTCTGAAATGTAATATCTCCCATAAGTGAAAAGAAAGTTAAAACTTATGTTACACACAGTTATAGGACTTATTTTTTAAATGTTTAAGTCAACACAATGAGAAAAATAGGAAAAAATATATATATATTACAGAGCAAAAGACTACAAGCTTGACAAGCCATATTTGAAAAAGAGCCAAATACAAACAACCTACTTAATATACAACGTATGGGTTAAATATTAAATTAGTCTTAGCTGATGAGATTAGTGAACCGAAATACTGAGCATGATTAATGTAGTTAAATACAGTAAAAACAGAAAACAGCCCCGACCTCAGCAGAAAGTCTAAGGCCTGGCCCCTGCCCCCATCCCTGCCCGGAGCCCTAGCCTCTGAGGCAGTCTCCAAGCCTTTGGGAGTAGCTTCTGAAGATGAGTTGGTGGTTGAATTCCTGCAGGACCACAATGTAGCCCTTGTATCCCATGCCCCTCAGACATTCACGATGGATGAACTGGCTGAGATGCAGCAGATTGAACAGTCAAACTTCCTCCAGCCTCCCCAGAGAGGCCCTGGTGTGGCCGACTTGGCCTTGTCTGAGAACTGGGCCCAGAGTGTCTTGCAGCTGGAGATACTGTGGATGTAATTCAGGATTGTGATGAGACAGACTGGTCCCAATCATTCATTTCTGAAGTTACAGACCCCTTGGCTGTTTCCCCCACCTGTTGGACTGAGGCATATTTGGAGCAATCAGGGGAGAAGCTGTGGTTGGGACAGCCTAAGGGAGCAGCAGCTGCTGATCGTTGGACCATGAATGTCATCCTGAGAAGGATCGGCAGCACATGGCCAATGACTTTGTGGCCAAAGGGGATGACCCCAAATTGGCTAATTCTGAGTACATCAGATGCCTGGATTGACCATTCACAAGACCAGTAAACACAACTGCCCTTGATAGGGAGTTTGAATGCGCCAAGTCAGCTATAGAGTTGCAGGCGGAGTTGGAGGAGATGGCAAAACGAGATGCTGATGCTCACCCCTGGCTTTCTGACTATGATGACTTCACATCAGCTTCCTTTGATAAGGGCTACCAGTTGGAGGAGGAGAACCCCCCACGTGATCACCCTCAGCCTTTCAAAGAAGGGCTGCAGCGACTTCAGGAGCAGGCCCTGTTGTGGGAAGTCAGGGACCCCAAACGGAGGGACCGGCTGAAGCCACAGCAGAAGAACATAAATTGTGAAGATTTCATGAGCATTTATTAGTTCCCCAAATTAATACTTTTATAATTTCTTATGCCTGTCTTTACTGTAATCTCTGAACATAAGTTGTGAAGATTTCATGGATATTTATCACTTCCCCAATCAATATTCTTGTGATTTCCTATGCCTGTCTTTACTTCAGTCTCTTAATCCCGTCATCTTCATAAGCTGAGGATGTATGTCGCCTCAGGACCCTGTGATGATTGCATTAACTGCACAAATTGTTTAAACAATAGGAAATCTGGGCACCTTGAAAAAAGAACAGGATAACAGCGATCGATGTTCAGTAAACAAGGGAGATAACCATTAGGTCTGAATGCCTGAGAGCCGGGCAGAACAGAGCCATATTTCTCTTCTTTCGAAAGCAAATAGGAGAAATACTGCTGAATTCTTTTTCTCAGCAAGGAACAGCCCTGAGAAAGAGAATGCGTTCCTAGTGGGGAGGTCTCTAAAATTGTCGCTCTGAGAACTTCTGTCTTTTATGGTTGCAGGTAAGGGATGAAATAAGCCCAGGTCTCCTGTAGTGCTCCCAGGCCTATTAGGATGAGGAAATTCTCATCTAATAAATTTTGATCAGACAGGTTGTCTGCTCTCAAACCCTGTCTCCTGATAAGATGTTATCAATGACAATGCATGCCCAAAACTTCATTAGCAATTTTAATTTCGCCTGGTCCTGTGATCTCACCCTGCCTCCATTTGCCTTGTAGTATTTTATTACCTCGTGAAGCATGTGATCTCCGTGACTCATACCCTATTCGTATACTGCCTCCCCTTTTGAAAATCACTAATAAAAACTTGCTGGTTTTGTGACTTGGGGGGCATCATGGAACCTGCCAACATGTGATGCCTGCCCTGGACACCCAGCTTTAAAATTTCTCTCTTTTGTACTCTCACTTTATTTCTCAGACTGGCCGACACTTAGGGAAAATAGAAAAGGACTCATGTTGAATTATCAGGGACAGGTTCCCCCGATAGTCCCTGCCAAATGCTGTGCTGCTTTTTGAGGCAGCTATGCAACAGAATCCTAAGAATATGGAAGCTTGGCAGTACCTGGGTACCACTCAGGCAGAGAATGAACAAGAACTGTGAGCCATCAGAGCATTGCAGAGGTGTCTGGAGCTAAAGCCAGATAACCAACAGCACTGATGGCGCTGGCTGCAAGCTTTACTAATGAGCCCCTGCAGCAGCAGGCCTGTGAAACCCTGCCACACACCAGCCTGTGCCTATCTGGTGATACCTGCTGAAGAAGGGGCTGGTGGGGCAGGACGGGGCGCCAGCAAGCATATCTTGGGATCTCTGTTGTCTGACTCCCTGTTTCTTGAAATGAAGGAGCTCTTCCTAGCAACTGTGCAACTGGACCCTATATCCATTGACCCCAATGTGCAGTATAGCTTGCAGGTCCTTTTCAACCTGAGTGGAGAGCATGATAAGGCCATGAACTGCTTCACAGCTATCCTCAGTGTTCGTCCCAATGACTATTTGCTGTGGAATGGAAACCAGAGTGAAGAAGCAGTAACTGCATACAGCCTGGCTGTATCCAGTCCCACTGTAACCTGGGCATCAGCTGCATCAACCTGGGGCTCACTGGCAGGCTGCAGAGCACTTTCTGGAGGCCCTGAACATGTGGAAGAAAAGCCAGGGCCCTCAGGGTGAAGGAGGTGCCATGTCAGAGAACACTTGGAGCACCCTGCATTTCGCCTTCTGTGTTAGGGCCAGAGCGATGCCTGTGGGGTGACTGATGCCCGGGATCTGTCCACCCTCCTAACCATGTTTGGCCTGCCCCATGACAGTGGGATGGGCTGCCCTGTGAGTGTCTGCCTAGACAGTTCCCCCCTCTGGATGTGATGTGAGTCCCTCTCCCCAAATGCACCTACCAAGCGGGTGGGCTGATGACCGTAAGTGGTAAGGCCTTTCAGAAGCTGCCTCCACATAGGGTTGGGTAGTCCGTGTTCTAGTTCCTACATAATCATAGGAAAACACAACTTGTTTTCTCTGCATTCCTTCATAATTGAAGGGCTGTACATCCAGCTACAGAGCTCTCTGCTCATCATTCTTGAGGATGCTTTTTGGGGAGGACCCAATGATCTAGGCTAACTGTTGTCATCAGCTGCCATTTCTGATAAGGTCTACCGCATTTGTCATGTCTCTCCTTTCCCCACTGTTACTGGGAATTGGTCATAGTTCAGTGTAAGTAGGAGCTTCATCTGCTGTGGCCTCCAGTGATGACTGGGATCAGGTGTTAGGAGTTGGCCTGTCAGATGGAATTGTTTATTTGGCTCTGCAGAGCTGAGTTTTGGTAGGGGTGCTCATAGTTCTGTCATTCTTGGACCTCTCCTGGCTGAGCTCCGATTCCCTGTGAGTACGATGCAGAAATGCTGTGTCGTCATCCCAGCAATCCTCAGGAGCTGCCAGGGCCAACTGTTACAGAGTGTCTGGGTGTGGGGTGGGAGGAAGGTTCACTTGTGAAATGAGGCTGGGTGGGAGTGGGGAGGGACTAGATCAGATGATATCAAGAGCTCCGTTCTGGGGCCTTGGTGGGAGAACAGAGCAAGTGGGAAGGGGGTGTGATGAATGCAGCAATCCCTCCTCCTCTTAGAAGTACCTGTGAATAGGAATTGGGCTAACTCTTCTACTAGGTTGGTTCAGAGATTGCAATCTTGCCAAATTTCTAGCAAAGAGCAGGTTCAGTGTTATCATAAGCCTTTGCTATACCTCTTGAAATGTTTCTAGGGGAAAGCATTGGAAAATCCCCTTCCCCCACATTGTGTTCAGAAGGTGAAAACTGAGGGAAGATGAGGGAGCAACTTGGATTCCTCTCAATTGTCCCCTGCAAGGGGAGATACACTAACCCCCAGAAATGACTGCTAAGCCTCTTGCCTTGTCTTCAGTGGCTAATGATCAGACATATATATATATGTATGTTTTAACTACCATGGTCCCAAGATTCCTTTCTGAAATTTATTTTTCTTCGTGAGAATATGTGTAAATGATTTACAAATAAGACTAAAATATTTGTGAAGGAAGGGAGGGAGGGAGGGAGGGAGGAAGGGAGGAAGGAAGGAAGGAAGGAAGGAAGGAAGGAAGGAAGGAAAACAGGCATGGTGGCTCATGCCTGTAATCCCAGCACTTTGGGAGGCCAAGGCAGGCGGATCATGAGGTCAGGAGTTCAAGACCAGCCTGGCCAACATAGTGAAACCCTGTCTCTACTAAAAATATGAAAAATTAGCCAGGTGTGGTGTTGGGCGCCTGCAATCCTAGCTACTACAGAGGCTGAGGCAGGAGAATCACTTGAACCTGTGAGGCAGAGGTTGCAGTGAGCCAAGATTGCACCATTGCACTCCAGCCCAGGTGACACTCCAAGACTCCATCTCAAAAAAAGAAAACGTAAAACAAATACATATATCTATGAAGACTAAAATGCTAGAATGAGAAGGAATAGGACAAATCTCTTTTTTTATGGGATATATTAAAATAATTTGAATAATGCCTTTAAGAGTTGGTGGTTTGTAAGTTTCTACACTGAAAACCAGACATAAATCCTTGAATTCAGAAATGCAGTGTGTCAAAAAGTGAAAAAAAAAATTACTTAAAAGAAATAAGCTGGATAACACCAAAGAGAAGAAAAATACTAAAAATCAGTGTAATGATGAGAGCAAAATTTCTACAGCTTTTGTAAATCTCAAAACATAAATAGGAATGGCACTAAGAGAAATTATTTATTAAAGCTAGAAGTAGATACTAGGCTAAAATACCTTTAACAAAAAAGGGTAAATTAAAATATATTTTAAAACCCTGAGTGATTTGTTTACCAATAGGAGCTTTTTAAAAGTGTACTTCAGGAAGAAAAAATAATGTTTTGTGTATAAGATTAAAAATGAAAGTGTGGCCAGACTCAGTGGCTCACACTTGTAATCCCAGCACTTTGGGAGGCTTAGGCAGGTGGATCACGAGGTCGAGATCAAGACCAGCCTGACCAACATGGTGAAACCCGTCTCTACTAAAAATACAAAAATTAGCCAGACGTGGTGGTGCACGCTTTTAATTCCAGCTACTCAGGAGGCTGAGGCAGGAGAATCGCTTGAACCCAGGAGGCGGAGGTTGCAGTGAGTGGAGATCACGCCACTGCACTCCAGCCTGGGCAACAGAGCGAGACGCCATCTCAAAAAAAAAAAAAGAAAAAGAAAGTGTAAGAGACTTGATTTGGAAATATCAAACCCTGATGGACACTGAACTAAAGAAATTAGACTTTGGCAGCATCAAGTAAACTATTTAAATATAATGCAATTGCTATTTAATTGATTGCATTTAAGTCAGTTAACAAATCCTGTACTATTTGCATAGGTTAACTGGTGACAAAAAAATCTATTTCTCTTCAGAAGATTTTTGTCCCAGTACAATCTTGTTAAAAATGGGTGGGGCGTTTTGATAGAAATATTTTTTAGAATATTGATGATTCTTCCGTCAGGACTGATTTGTACCAAAAGACAGACAGTGGCACAGAGAGTGACCAGAGGCATCTGGACATCCTGGATGACTGGGCCATGAACCCATCACATGGTTAAGGAGGATGAAGTAATAATGTCCACTGAGTACATGACCACAGAGCAACTCACCAGAAGACACAGGCTGGTCTGCGTGGCCCTTTTCTCTGGGGAGGCTCTTGGGGAACGGCTGGTGTTGCAAAGGCTCCGGTATCACCTTTCATGCCTGAACAAGAGAATGACCACGTACATACTGGAGAGCAGCATGATTCCTACAAAGAAAATATTCTGAAACAATATTAGAATAAAAAACAGTCCCCTGAGATTGGAGCTCATTGGAGAAAGTGAGCAGAAGTCACTGACACTCGGTAAATTGAATTGGTCTGGGTCACACGGAAACAAGCTACAGTGCAGATGATCAGGCTACTACTGGAAGATAATCTATGTTTTTGTTTAAGTCTCACCTACCACAAGATGCTAGGGCTGACGGTGATGGCCTGGAGCATGCTCAGGGGGCAGGTGGTGGTGATGGCCAGACCCCTCATCACCTTGTTCATGTAGAATAGTGCTTGACATTTGAGGTCCTCCCAAAAATTCAGTGACTCAAACACTGTCTAAAGAGAAAAAAATCCACTACAGTGGGGTGCGTCATTGAGTGAACAAAAGTCAAGTGACAGGTGATCAGGTCTGTGTGCTTTGGCTTGTGATCCAGGAGTGTGAAGATGAAGAAGAAAAGGAGAAAGGTGTTGACTGGGACTGCAACGTCAGCTTGAAAATAACGTGTTCTTAATAATGAACTTTATGTATTTTTCATGTTTTACTTTTTTTTTTTTTTTTCAAGACAGGGTCTTGGTCTGTCACCCTGGCTGAAGTGCAGTGGTACAATAATAACTCATTGCATTCTGGGCCCCCTGGGCTCAAGTGGCCGCCTGCCTCCATCTCCCAAACAGCTAGGATTCCAGGTGAAGCTAATTGTAGTGGTGTTGGAGTCTCGCTATGCTGTCAGGCTTGTCTTGAGCTCTTGGCCTAAAGTGATTCTCCTACCTGGGTCCCCCAAAGCCCTAGAATTACAGGTGTGAGCTACTTCACCTGGCCAGAAATTGGCTTTGTACATCAGAAAAATCCCAAAAGATCTCACATCATCATTGTTAATTCTGCATTAGTGAAAATTATCACAAATCACTTTTATTGTTTTACCATCTTAATCTTGATAAGCCCTATCGCATATAAATTATTGATAATCCAGCCTCTGCATTATTTTCTACACCAATTAGTATGTGAAATACCAACACATTTCTTATAAGATGCATACTATCTATCTATTCCTGGGTATAGTTACCCATGGTACCTGGGCATCCCTCTTTAGAAATTGTATCTTTTTTTTTTTTTGAGATGGAGTCTCGCTCTGTCGCCCAGGCTGGAGTGCAGTGGCCGGATCTCAGCTCACTGCAAGCTCCACCTCCCGGATTTATGCCATTCTCTTGCCTCAGCCAGGAGTAGCTGGACTATAGGCGCTATAGTAGCTGGGACTATAGGCGCCCGCCACCTCGCCCGGCTAGTTTTTTTTTTGTAGTTTTTAGTAGAGACAGGGTTTCACCGTGTTAGCCAGGATGGTCTTGATCTCCTGACCTTGTGATCCGCCCGTCCTGGCCTCCCAAAGTGCTGGGATTACAGGCATGAGCCACCGCGCCCGGCCTAGAAATTGTATCTTTGTTCTGCATTCTCATTTTATATTTATCACATTGATGCTACAAATAAAAAAAAGACCCAATCATATGTGCACAGTGCAACTGAATAAAATTTATGCTAATAGGAAAAGAATCACCAAAACAATTGAAAAAATAATATCTAGTTGTCTTTCTGACATGCTGACCTTTCAATGCTCTTAATTCTTTGTCTCTCCCATTTTGAACCTTTGTGATTAGACGTTTGAACCTACCATAGTAATTCAGGATAGTATCCTTATTTTTCACCAATAAATTAGCAATTTTGATCCCATGTGCAGCTTCTCATACCCATTGCCATGAAGTGTATATTTGCTGTATCTGAGAATTAGAACATGGACACCTTTGGAGGGCATTACTGTGCTTACCAAACCCTATTAGCTGTGTCACATAAAAATGGCTCTGGCTCTCTTACAGTTTAGTTTCCATCTCAAAAATAAATTATCTACGTCTCAACAGAGGATCCCCAATGTCCAGCTGTGAATTGTCAAGAGAATAACACTAGTTGTAATCACTTTATGACAACCATAAAGTTGCATCAAAATGATCAAATGTTGATCCTTTTCTTGAGATTCCACTTAATAGAGAGATCCCCTCTTTTGCCTTGAAAACACTTATTTCTCCAATAATAAAGGTAATTTCCCTCTAGTTTTGTTAGGATACCCATAATATCAGAACACCTGGCATAATTTCACTGAGCAATTTTGAAATTACTCTCTAATGTTATTGGCCAAGATGCAGGCATAATTGTTTTATCAAATTAGTGATTAGAACAAGTCAACTTAATGACACAAAAAATTAGAAAACCATTCCACACCACTCAGTTTTTTTCTGAGATGACAGCTGTCAAAATTGTATTTTAAAGGTCACTTATCACAGTACCATCCCATGTATATATGGAGCAATAGATGATAGATTAGACAGATATAGATATCTCAATGCAGAAATGGTGACAATTAGTATTTTCGCCTCTTACTCAGAAATTAATGGTTAAGGTAGAAAAATTCTCTAAAACAGCCTCATATGTATGAGCGAATCATTTCAACCTCATATGTTGAAATGATTGTTAATAATTCTTCAAAATCTTAGTAAAGGAACACACTTCCAGAACCGAACAACGGACAGTTCCATGAACATGCACCTTTACCCTCAGCACAGCTTGGTTTTGCTGTCATGATAAAACCAGGAAAAGAGCCAGGATATCATCGATTTAAAGGCTTAATGGTCTCTCTTTGGAGGAGTATAGCTCCAGTAAAAGAATACTTGGACTTGGACTATTAATATATGTGCAATTATTTATAAACTACATGTCCACATAATTTCGTTAATAAAACACATGTAAGCCATATAACGAAAAGAGATAAAATAGGAAATCTGATGTTTTATTCTCTTACCCTAAGGTATATTTAGCTCACCCCACGCATTTCACACCCTTCTCTCTACAAGTAACCATCACATGCTGAAAAATACTTTATCTGCTGAATCACCAGATGGAGTCCCTCCAACAAGTCTCTTGAGGTCATTGGTGTTGAGACTACACAAGAAAGGATCACAATACTGTGGATTAGAATTGACAGCTAAAGTGTATTTATTTTCATTATTTCTTTTGGAAATTTATCTCTCAGAATCTAACTGCTGATCATTGTCAAAGACATGTATGTGCACCCAAAAGTCATTTGTCATTTATTTAAATTTTAAAGTTCATTTTCTGTCCTATTTTTTACTTGATGAATCTGGCAACTTCACTACAAATCCCAGGATTTGCAATAATATGGTACTGACCTGGGAGAAACAATATAGAAGAACATAACGGAGAGCATATCTCTAGGTGGATCACAGTGCAAAGGACTATTGGGTCTTACATGATACGTTGAAAACTGATCAATTTAATGCACATCTCAGCCCTCCCTATGGGAAGTGACAGCCATGGGTGGCTGGGGCTGAGGGTGAAGCTCCCAAGCCCTCTCAGGAAACAGATAATGCAGATCAAGTTCATCCTCACGTTGGCTTTCACCTCAGACTATTCGAAGTATTGTTAAGTCCCAGGTATTTACGTAATTATGAATAATGATGGAAAAAATTTACCATTAAATGAACAAGACACAAAAGACTGATGATAAAATCTGTGAGCTTAATCGACACATCTGAAGAAAAGAGGAGCGTACTAGGATGAAAAAGCCATTTACACAAATCCAGAAGCAATTTTACATGCAACTTTTACATGCGACTAATGTGTTCTTTGAAAAAAAAAGCGTGCTGAGAACTCTCTCCTCAACTCTATTACAATATATAATTTTTACTGTTATTTGTGATAGATGGTGTCATTTTATAAATGACTGTACAGTGATCATTGTGGTCATTTAAGAATATAATCTTTATGATAAAAGTATCCCGTGTTTTGTTTTATTAATAAAAATGTCATTGTTATTACATGCAAGTAACAGCCAGCATTTTAAAACCTATGACTGGTCATTGATAACATAAAATGATTATAAGAATTTCACGTTAAAAGTCAAAGAGGAGATGGCTAATGCATGCTGGGCTTAATACCTAGGTGGTGGGTTGATAGGTGCATGGGCCCAGACTCCCCTTTTCTCTGTGATTGGAGTGGATGCCAACAGTGAGGAGAAGCCAGACAGTGGGAGCAGCACTTCTGAGCCTGTGGGGGTGAGGGGGACCTCCCTGGGCCCTCCAGAGTTCAGAGATGCCTGGGTCTGCAGCTGTGGCGGCTGCGCCCAGGAGGGTGGGGCTCCTGCCTGCTCCAGCTACCAAGAGCACAGGGATGCCCAGCTCACCGATGGGTCAACCCCCAAGAACATTTATAATTTCTCTAGAATGGCATAACCCTTCTGAAAGCTGACGGGGACCTTGGGAATCTTCTTCCAGAGGGCCCTGGTCAGGGATGTTGGCCTGGCTGTGAGACAGACAACCTCCTACCCTCCCTGTGCCTCCTGGGCCAAGATATGGAAACCTCACCACGATGCCCTGCCAGTGGCAACAAGCCAAGGACGGGGTCCGCTTGGGAGGCGCAAGTGGTTCTGGGGCTCCCAGGAGAATTTAGAACTTCCTGCAGACAGATGCCTCTTTTTCTTCACTTGTGGTCCAACTGATATACTGGATGGTGAGATAAACCGTACATTTTAATTTTTACGTATTTTTTTCATCATATGCAAAATGTATATTTAAACAATCAGACACTGGATTTGAAGGGAAAAGTATTTGAGGTTCATTCTTTTCTTTCAAATGTCATTTAGTCCTGTGTATGAACAGATTCGCCCTATGTGTAGCAACTATGTAGATAAAAGAGTTATGAAATTGTTTTTGGTTTTACAATGCTATATTAAAAACATTAAAATTCACCAGTCGAACAATCTATGCAAAGGTATTACTATTTTTTGTTATCGTTGTTAAAGTCCTGAAATACAGAGATAAGAGCCGAATGAGTAGCCACTGGTAGAGAAACAGTCTTCACAGGGCCAGTATTTTTCTGCCCCATCTCATCTGGCTGCTGATCAACACGTGTCATTTCGTACAAACAAGCACACAAAAACAGCAATATGCTTGTGTGCCTACCCCAGATGCTTTATGTGCAATAATGGAATGAGGAAGGGGAAGATAAGAGAATGGAGAAAAGGATACTGTGCCAGTCAGAACGTGGAGTGAGAACGTGGTGAAATCACATGGTGGTTTTCTACACGAGAATGTCTGCTGGAGCTGTAGGAATAAGTTCTAGGGGAAGGAGCAGGTGTGTTCTTAGAAGACCCTCCTGTCTGCTGCTGGACACATCACCTGTTTATTTGTCCTCCATTTCCCGCTTTGCAGGTGTGTCAGTTTCACTGAGTAACCAGTCGTAAAATCCACATCTGATTTGCTTCATGGCCAAGCCCTGCCATTCGCCAGAGGCTTCCACCCCTTCATTCAGTGATGTGTGCTTCTTCCCCTTCAACTGCACCCCAGACCCATCCTAGCCTCCACCTTCAAATGCACAGAATTGTCGTTCTGTCTTGACTCAAACGTTTTTCCTGCCTCAGCAGAGCACTGAAAGTCTCTTAAGTTACAGCTTCACAACAGAGGTCCAAAGTCTGCACAGAACCAGCAAATCTGCAGCCGCAGGAGCAGCAGCATGATGAGGCAGCAGAGCTTTATTCCACGTTTTCATCACCGTTCCTACAACAGCAGTGGCAGCAGCAACAACGGCTACTACTGCTAATTGTGGTAAAAATACTTAGAATAATGATGCATCATAATAATTGTAGTTGTCGACACTTTTGGCTTATATATGATTATTTGTTATGTTCTACAATTTACTTTTAGTCATATACACATAACTTTTGTCATCAACATCAGGACCCTAAAGCACCACACCTGGTGAATGAATGTCACCTATGGACCTAAGGCCTTCACCTGCTGGTGCAGGCCCTCTCGCCACTCCATCTCCAGAGGATCTGGCCCACCTTCTGAGTCAATATAGTAGCCCTGACACTCACATGATCTATTTGAAGTCTTGGAAAACAACCTTCCCTTGTTAAAAATCAAAGGATGGGCCAGGTGCGGTGGCTCACGCCTGTAATCCCAGCACTTTGGGAGGCCGAGACGGGCGGATCACGAGGTCAGGAGATCGAGACCATCCTGGTTAATATGGTGAAACCCCGTCTCTACTAAAAAGTACAAAAAAACTAGCCGGGCAAGGTGGCGGGCGCCTGTGGTCCCAGCTACTTGGGAGGCTGAGGCAGGAGAATGGCGTGAACCCGGGAGGCAGAGCTTGTAGTGAGCTGAGATCTGGCCACTGCACTCCAGCCTGGGCGACAGAGCGAGACTCCGTCTCAAAAAAAAAAAAAAAAAAAATCAAAGGATGGGCCGGGCGCGGTGGCTCACGCCTGTAATCCCAGCACTTTGAGAGGCCGATGCAGGCTGATCACAAGGTCAGGAGATCGAGACCATCCTGGCTAACATGATGAAACCGCATCTCTACTAAAAATACAAAAAACTTGGCGGGGCGTGTTGGGGGCGCCTGTGGTCCCAGCTACTTGGGAGGCTGAGGCAGGAGAATGGCGTGAACTCGGGAGGCGGAGCTTGTAGTGAGCTGAGATCTGGCCACTGCACTCCAGCCTGGGCGACAGAGCGAGACTCCGTCTCAAAAAAAAGAAAATCAAAGGATGGCTTCAAATTGTATTCAGCTGTTTTGTTAAATGGCAGCAGGAAGAAATTTTTCTCAGCAGGTCTATTTTTATGTCACTTGCTTTCAGAGTAAGAGGTTATTTCAGACACAGTGGTTTGATTTAGTCTTTGATGAAAATAGCCTACAAACAACAAAAAGGGAGGAACAGAATTTGTGTTCATGTGGAGGGCATCAACTCTGCTTTTAAATAAAAAATATATATCGAACGTTGGTTTCCTAAATTAGGAAATCAACCATTTCCTCAAATTATTTCAAGTTATTCCAAGATACTTCAGAAGCATTCTCTGGAGGCAACTGTTCCAAATGGTGAAGAGTACTAGATGGATCAGAATCTCACAGGATTCTTTCTTCTATTGCAGAAGATTACTTTCCAGGACTTCAGAAGATTACTTTCCAGGACTTCAAAGGTTTAGAGAATCTGCTTGATTTGTGTGGCTTACAGAGGTGCTTGGGCTTTGGAGTCAGGAAAAGTTAATCCTGAGGCCCAGCCCAGCCTCTTAGTAGCTGTGAGGCTTTGGACAAGTTCCTTGTCTTGGCAAGTTATATAAACCTCATCTGCAAGAAAAGGCATGATACTGATTGCAAAAATGACAGCAATTCTTCATCCCTTCCTGTATTTATGTCCTTTGTGATATGCTTTTATAGCTGCTTTCATTGAGAGGCAGAATCTGGTTCCCAAACCTTGAATCTCACTGGCCTGATTTGCCCTGGTCAATAGAAAGCTGTGAATATGACCGTGTGCCAGTTTGGGGCCGAGGCACAAAGCTCTTGAATGCTTCTGCTTTTTATTTCAGAACCCTGTCATCTCCATGATAACAAGTCCCTGTTAGCCTGCTAGAGGATGAGATACTATAGGGGAGAAACCAAAGTGCCACAGTTGACAGGCAGCTCGCCCTCAGAAGCAGCATTGCCTAGTCAAGCAGCAGCTGACCACACGTGCCTGAAAGGGCCCGGCTGAGACCAAAAGAATGGCTCACCTGAGCCCAGCCTAAAAGGTGGACCAGCTCAATCTAATAAGTTTTGGGGAGTTTTACTGTGAAGTAGTAGGTAATATGTACACCCAGCGCAGACAGGGTGCCAGGATTCAATGACATGTTGATGACAAGTTATGAGGCAAACACATGGCACCCTGTATGCACTGATTTCCTTTTCCCTTTATGTAAAGCTGGATCTCTGGTTAGACAGTGTTGAGCCATACAGAAGTGCATGCAGACATGCATGCATGTGATCAGTGCTTCAACTCACACACTTAAATTCCACACCACAGGAGGAAACAGAAAACCACAGCCTGCCCATTAGGGCCAAAGCCAAATTGCAAAATGAGAAGTTTGTCTTGAAGGTATTCCCTCCACATCTAAAGTCCTGAGGTTAAGGCTGTGGACAAATCTGAAGACATGGGTTTTCTTCTCCTGGGGCCCCTCGTCTTTTTTTCACTGTCTTATCTATAGAAGAGGCTGGGCCCCTGGCAAGAGCAGGTGGGAAATAGTAGACTCCCTCTAGATACTTCTTTATTGCAGCCTACTTCTCTCTCTGGGCACTGTCCCTGCCACCCTTGGGCCCAAGGAGAGATGTTAGCAGAAAGAGGGCGTTCCCTCACCTCTAGCAGAAAAGAGGGGTTTGGGCCCTTCACTCCCTGAGGTCAGGGGAGCCAGAGCCCTCAAAACTGCACTTCAGTGTGACAGTCACTGCCCACAGGGGTCTACTTAGCGCCTAGAATGTGGCTGGTCTGAATTGGTACGTGCTGGAAGTTTAAAACGCAGAGTGACTTTGAAAGCTTTAGTACCAAAAAACAAAGAACGACTAAAAATCCTTCATTAATATTATATTGATTATATATTTAAATTATAATATTTTGTATATATTGAGTTAAAGTATTACAATCAATTTTGCCTGTTTATTCCTCTTTTCTTTTGCTACTAGAAATTTTTAAATGACACCTGTGGCTCGCATGTGATTTCTGTGGAAATTGCTGCTTTGGAGGATTGCTTCCCTTTTCAAAACTCGGGCTCCTCGGACTGCTTCCTCAGAAGACCAGAGGCCGTGAAGGTTAATAAGTCTGAAATGTTAAAAGAATTATTATTAGATTGTTTCCTATTTTAAATATCATATATATTATTCACAAACGAATGTAACGTTGTATACAAGGTTAAGTGTATATAAATGAATGTCCCCTAGGCAAGGCTGGGTCCCAGCCCCAGAGAGGAAGCCCTCCCGGAAAAGTGCTGTTGCCAAAACGCTGCCTCATTCAGACACGCGTGGGAGCGTGTCACTTGTCACTCAGGGCCTCAGGGGGCGGGGCCTGAGACCCTACCCAATCAGGGGCACCGGGGCGGGGACTGCCTAACCAGGCGCTCCGCTAGAAAGCCCGAGGCGGCTTCCGGGTCTGCCCGGCCTTTGTCTCCCGTGTCCGCACGTGCGTGGCGCGGTCAGTAGCCGGCGCTTCTCCGTCGCTCCTGGGGGTTCAGGAGGCTGTGCCGCAGCCTGGGTCCTCCTGTGACCTGCGTGTACTGGGGGATTCGCAGGGAGGATGTCGGGACACCCCGGAAGCTGGGAAATGGTGAGTTGCGCCGCCGGGGGTCTGGAGAAGGGAAGGGGCTGTGGCGGTGCCCGGCCCCGGGCTCCCAGCGGTCGGCTTCCGAGGGAGGACCCGGGTCCCTGCTGGCGCGGCGCGGCCCTCGGTCCTTTCTGGAGCCCGGCGGGGCTGGGCGGGCAGCGGCACCCCGGGCTCCCGTCCCGTCTCTGCATGGCGACTTCTGTCCTGCCCGAATCCGCTGCCTCTCCAGCCCCGCACCCGCAGCCCCGTTTCCCCGGGATCCTGCAGTGAGACCCGAGGGTCCTCAGGGGAGAGGCCCAGCGCGGGGTGCGAGCTCGCGCCTGCGAGGATCTGTGGCCACTGGCGTTTCCAGTCCCTCTTTAATCCTGTTGAAAATTAAACTGAGGTTTAATTAAAGCGTTGCAGAGTTTGAGCAAACAGCGATTCATGAGTAGGGGAGCACCCAGCCACGGTTTTTGGTTTGTGGGCCACCGGACGGTCTTGATGGAAAGGCTTTTCTAAAGTGTGTAAGGAAGCAAACCAAATTTATTTTTTCTTTTAATGATTGGGCGGGTTGGGCGGGGGGGTCTCTCTATGTTGCCCAGGCTGGTCTTGGACTCCTGGTCTCAGCCTCCCAAAGTGCTGGGATTACCCTGCCCAGCCCAAAGCGATCCCAATGTAATAATTGATTGGTTATAATTATGTAGTTCTGTTATTCGGATTATTTAGGCGGATGGTTCCCGGTTATGTAATCAGAGGTAAATTGATGATTTGGAGTTGGTTAAGTTTTGGTTCCCTTCAAGTGACTTACTTTACAACGGAGGCATGAAGTTCCTTTAGGTTTTCTCGGTGAGGAACTCAGGGCACCGTAGTCACTTTAAGGGAGGAGACCACCCCTCATACTGTCTTATGCCCAGTTTCTGCCTCCAAAGAAAGAAGAAGTAAAAACTAAAAGGCAGAAATGAAATCCACAGGCAGACAGCCCGGGCGGCGCCCTGGGCCTGGTTAAAGATCGACCCCTGACCTAACCGGTTATGTTATCTACAGATCCCAGACATTGTATGGACAAGCGTTGTGAAAGTCCCTGTCCTGTTCTGTTTTGTTCTGATTACCGGTGCATGCAGCCCCCAGTCACGTACCCCCTGCTTGCTCAATCAATCACGACCCTCTCACGCGGACCCCCTTAGAGTTGTAAGCCCTTAAAAGGGACAGGAATTGCTCACTTGGGGAGCTGGGTGAGTCTTGCCAAAGCTCCCGTCGGAATAAAGCCCTTCCTTCTTTAACTTGGTGTCTGAGGTTTGTCTGCAGCTTGTCCTGCTATAACTTGAGTCTAATTTCTTCCTATTTAATTATTTCCACAGGGGTACTGGTTTCCCCTGCATTTTCCAAATGTATGGCAAGCAGGGTTTCAAATCCATGACCGTATTCCCCAGCCTCTCTTCTAGAACTTGAGTAAAATTCTAAATTTCCAGTTTCTTCCTCATACTCTCAAACTCCAGCTTCCCCTCTGCAATTTACAACATTTTTAACTATTTGTTCTTTATTGTGCATTTGAACCAGATGCAGTCTTTTAATGGTTTATCATGTTTTCACTGAGCAGTGAGGAGCTGTTTCTGAGCATTTCACATGAAAACAGAGAATAATCACCTGATCTAGTCCACTAGAAAAAATTCTTTGTGCCTCTCCTCCTTTTGTCTTCCCTAGGCACACACACTTTACCAGAACGTCTTTGGATGGAGGTTTCCCTTTGGAACCTTCACGTGGCGATGTGTCCTCAGCCACCGTCCTGTCTTTTCTGGGTCCTGGGTTCAAAAACTGTTTGAGGATGACCTAATGTGCCCACACTGGCCATGTCTCTTGGAGTGTCATAAATAGTGAATGTCAGCCGTTGGGTCCTCTTCTCCCAGAAGACAAGGTGAGGTTTAGGGGTAGAGCCTCTCAGAGGAACAGCTTGATGGCATGAATCCCCTGGAACTGAGAGGAGTCTCCTGGGATACTCTTCTATACTCTTCCTCTAAAAAGCTAATCCAGTGGGTCTTAGATTTTTTTTTCTCTCACCCCTGTTATCACCCCTTAGAGACAAAATGCTGGTCAGGCAATCAGATACTGGTATTAATGGAAGAAAGAATTTCTGCCCTCTGAATTCTCTCATACTTGTGAAGGGAGAACAGCTATTCCAAAGTGCAAGGAAACACCCGCCCCCCCACCCGCCACCCACCGCAGTGAGGCAGGAACCTAAAAAGCAAAATGCATTTGGGGCACAGTGGGGACACAGCGCAGCTTTTTGCGGGAGGGTGGGCATTGAGTACTTCCCTGAGCAGGATGGGGTGGGAGGATTCAGGTGATGAGATGGTCTGACTTGACCCTTGAGTCAGCCATGTCCGTGTCAGTCAGTACTGCTACTCCTTGTGTTTGTCACCTTGAAAATATTTGTTCACTTATTTTAACTTCAGTTTTTCACTGATTGAAAAATACATTTTATCAGTACAGCTTGAGAGATAAGAAAATATTTTCAAAAGGCCAAGAAAGAAGTGTATATCAGAAAAATATTAGATATCTAGTGATATATTTCATTTGCTAAAAATTCTTAAATGCTTTTTTTCTTCCCCAGAGGGAGTGCAGTAAGTGTCACAGATTTGTTCTTTTCTAGGGGATCGTTCCAACCCCAATTCCAGGGCTTAGCTTTGGGAATGCTGCCAGGGAAAAATAGGGACACTGTCTTCCATTGTGGCTGCAGAAAAACACGTTTTCACAAGAAAGTATAGTAGGTGAATTAGTGAATAACACTCACTAAAGCATCAGTTCCACCTTTGTGCCCAGCGGAGATTTTGTGACAGTGGATGACTCTGTTTCCTGTTACCTGGATGTCCAAGTTTAATGGTAAATCTGTGGGTGGGGACTTGGCATTTTTAGATGTGTTAACATAGAAATAATTTCTTTATGAAATGATTTGTTATCATGGAAATAATTAAGTGACTTGTTTATTGTATGAAATAAATACTTCTGCTTTTCCTGTTGAGGTATAAAATGTAAGTGCCTTACAATTTTATTCCTTTCAACAAACATAAAAACTGAGTTTGAGTGATTTTGCTGGACTCTTCAAACACTGAGTATTTTTTCATTTAAAACAACGTGGGGGCCGGGCGCGGTGGCTCACGTCGGTAATCCCAGCACTTTGGGAGGCTGAGGTGGGCGGATCACTTGTCAAGAGTTGGAGACCAGCCTGACCAACGTGATAAAACCCCGTATCTCCTAAAAATACAAAAATTAGCCGGGTGTGATGGTGCACACCTGTAGTCCCAGCTACTTGGGAGGTGGAGGCAGGAGAATCACTTGAACCTGGAAGGCAGAGGTTGCAGTGAGCAGAGATCATGGCACTGCACTCCAGCCTGGGTGACAGACAAAGACTCCGTCTGAAAAAATAAAATAAAATATAAATAAAATGTGGGCTGGATGTGGTGACTCATGCCTGTAATGCCACCCCTTTGGGAGGCTGAGGCAAGAGGATCACTTGAGCCCAGGAGTTTGAGACCAGCCTAGGCAACATAGCAAGATTCTGTCTCTACAAAAAATAGAAAAAACGCCACGTTTGGTGGCACATGCCTGTAGTCCCAGCTACTTGGAAGGCTGAGGTGGGAGGATTGCTTGGGTCCAGGAGGCTGAGGTTGTGGTGAGCCATGATTGCACCACTGCAATCCAGTCTGGGTGATATTGAAACCCTGTCTCAAGAATAATATAATGATAAAGAATAATGACAATGCTTTTAAATCATAATCATTGTTTTTAAATCATCATATACATATTGATATATTAACATAACAATATTATTAAATATAATTATTATTATGGTTTAAAAAATGAATAACCTTGACTGGGGGAGTAGAAACATGAGCTTAGTGACTCACAGCTAAGGCCAGTCGAGGCTGTAGGAGGAGGCTATGGAAGAGCCTGTTCGTTCTTCCTGGGGAGCCTGTCCTGCTCACACCAGCCATGAAAGGAGCCGTTTATACTAACAGAAGCTACAAGGCCCTGGAGAGCTGAGGATCCACAGGCAGATGTGGCCGCTCTTGGGATAGGAGGAGGGTTGTGATGCCCTTTCTAAGGGTATAATTGTTACTGTCCCGGGACTGTTGCAGTAAAATTCTATATTTCTGGTTCCTTCCTCACACTCTCAAACTCCAGCTTCCCTTCTCCTATTGACACCATTATTAACTTATTACTTATCAAATAATTTCAGATTTAGGTTAAAAGTAACTTTATTCTAAAGGAATGTTGCAATATGGAAAAGGACCAAATATAAGATCTGTAAGCCTCTCAAAGGTCAGGCAGAAAAGAGCTTGCTCTCATAGGGAGGAGCGAACATGATTAGAAAGGGGTTGGGAGGGAGAGAGCAGGGTGGAGGTGGCAAAATCAGATCCTAGATCAGAGACTGTCTCACCCCGAAGTCAGCCTATTCTTAGGAAAGATGTAAAGAGGGATTATATGTTGACTGAGGCTAAGTAAGAGTCAGAGTTTGGGGGGCCTGGAGGTAGGAGAGAAAGTTAAGCAAAGTTTGGATAACAGATATTTTTTCTTTTTTTTTTTTTTTTTTTTTTGAGACGGAGTCTCGCTCTGTCGCCCAGGCTGGAGTGCAGTGGCGCGATCTTGGCTCACTGCAAGCTCCGCCTCCCGGGTTCACACCATTCTCCTGCCTCAGTCTCCCGAGTAGCTGGGACTACAGGCGCCCGCCACCTCGCCCGGCTAATTTTTTGTATTTTTAGTAGAGACGGGGTTTCACCGTGGTCTCGATCTCCTGACCTTGTGATCCGCCCGCCTCGGCCTCCCAAAGTGCTGGGATTACAGGCGTGAGCCACTGCGCCCGCCAACAGATATTTTTTTCTGACTACTGAGGAGAAAAATGTTCATCTAATTGTTTATGAAGCAAAAAAAAAAAAGAGAATTTGCGGAGTTTGTGTCTGGCTTTGTGAGAGGTAAAAAAGGAAGCATCATCTAAGTCACGATGAAAAGGATGTTTCTTTGCAGTAAGCTGCTCTTGATACATGGAAATGATAGCGGATTTCTTTAATCACAGCTGTTTACCAGGGTTCCCCACCCACCCTACCTTTCCCTGCCTCTTTTGCTCACCTATACATTTTTCCCCTTTGACTATTTCTGAGTTGTGTCCTTTATAATAAACTGTAAATATAAATAAAGTGATTTGCTGAGTTCTGTGAGTAGTTCTGTCCAATTATTAAACTTGAGGAGGGGGTTATGAAATTCTGTAGTTCATAGTGGCTCAGAAGTACAAATGGCCCTGGGGCTTGGGATGAGCATCTGTAGTGGGGGCAGTGTTGTGGGACTGAGCCCCAAACATGTGGAGTCTGCGCCGACCCCAGTGGTTCCGAATTGAGTTGCACGTTCAGTTGTGTTGGAGAATTGGTTGGTGTTCAGCAAACTTCACACATTTAGTGTCAGAAGAAAAGACATCACATGTCAGAACCTCAGACTGACTCCCAGTGACTGGTCAGTGGTGAGAATTGAGACCCTGGAGGAAGGAGCATTTTCACCCTGTGAGGAGGGGACAGTCAGGAGTGTGGAGCTCCCGGCATTGAATGTTGTGGCTGCTCAGGTTTTCCTCATTCACTGCCCAGGAGTGAGCCACCGGGGCTGCCTCCCCACAGTGAGGGTGAGCCCTACGCTTATGAACGTGAGTATATAAGATTTGTATTTTCTTATTTGAAAATCCAAGTTAATAGATGTGGTCTGAAAAAGCAAAGATAATTCTTGAAATAAATTGTTTTATGCTAAATTCAAATAATAAGAATGTGAAGAGTCATGGACTCACCACCCGGGGAATAAAGAGGCCCTGGGCAGTTCTGGTGTGTCTCCCTGATCCCACCTGTCTTCTGCCCACAGGGGTGATCGCGGTCCTGATTCTTTTTTCATTCTTTTCTTTTTTTTTTGAGAGGGAGTCTTGCTCTGTCACCCAGGCTGGAGTGCAGTGGTGTGATCCACCTCCTGGGTTCAAGCAATTCACCTGCCTCAGCCTCCTGAGTAGTTTAGATTACAGGTGCCCACCACCACGCCTGCCAGTTTTTGTATTTTAGTAGAGACAGGGTTTCACCATGTTGGTCAGGCTGGTCTTAAACTCCTGACCTCAGGTGATCTGCCCGCCTTAGCTTCCCAAAGTGCTGGGATTACAGGTGTGAGCCACCATGCCTGCCCTCTTTTGTTATTCTTCGTGGCTTCTTTTTGTGGTTTCTTTGCCTCAATCTGTTGCACACATACTGCTGCCTGGAGGGTGGAGGGGTCAACCAGTTTACTCACCCATTCCGTTGCTTACGGGACTTGAGTTGTTTCAAGTTTGTTTTTAATGTGACGATGTTATTCTTGGTTTTGTCCCCAAGTGCTAACAGTTTATAAATGTATTACTTATTGGGAAAAAATTGCTGGGTTGTAGATGATGGATACATTCAGATTTACTAAGAACTGCCAGTGGAATGTATAGATTTGCTGCTTGACTATTCATGCCTGTGCTTTTATTCCTTTTCAGTATTTATTCAGGCCAGATGTGGTGGCTCATGCCTGTAATCTCAGTGCTTTGGGAGACTGAGGCAGGAGTCTGATACCAGCCTGGCAACGTAGCAAGACCCCCATCTCTACAAAAAAATTAAAAATAAACATGAGTTGGCATGGCGGCACCTGCCTAGCTACTGGGGTGGCTGAGGCAGGATTGCTGGAGTCTAGGAGTTTGAGGTTGCAGTGAGCTGTAATGAAACCACTGCACTCCATCCTGGGTGACGGAGATACCTCGTCTTTAAAAAAAAATTATTCTTGTTTATTTCTGTGTGGTTGTATATTGCTTCTTGCTAGTTACCATTCGCTTTGAGCATTTGTGTGTGTGTGGTCTTTCATCTTCTTTGAAATAGTTTTTCATCATTTTCTCACATTTTACCTGTTTGCATGTTTATTGCTTTTGTCGTTTGTGTGTGTGTGTTTTTGTCAAACACACTCCAAACACTAATCCATATTCGTTTGTAAAGACTGTAAATACTTTTTCCCAGGTTGCATTTTGTTTTCACTTCGTTCTACAAGCTGATGGACAGTTCTTAATTTTAGAACCGTCAAACTTGTCAGTCTTTTCTTTGGGGCTTTATTTTCTCACATAAGAACCTGATAGATAGGAGGGCTTGCTGAGCTCCCAGAGTTAACTCTAGGGTCTCCGTGCCTCATCACCAGGGAACAGTCCCCACTGAAGTCAGAGTCTGGCTTCCAAGCATGAAATATATTTAACTTTCCAAATGTGGGTTTTCATTGTGAACTGTGGGTGAAGCAGAGTCCTCTTCTGAGCCAGTTTAAACGTTTGCTTTTCTTCTCTTTTAATTTCTGTATAGGCTGTTGCTGCCATATAATTCTAGTTTTTCCATATATTTCATAAATTTAGTTCTTTGTCAGTGTCTTTTTATTTTTTATTTCTGTGGCCCAATATGAGCAGGTTGAGGAATGGGGTTTGAGGAAGCCTTGGCTATGGGCCAGCAGCCTCCTCCCAAATTAAAAGCCTGGTCCGGGCAACCATCCTTCCCTTAGGTCAGGATGGCTCTGTTGGTCACTGAGTCTGTGCTTCCCTGTGCACACGTGGGATCCTGTGTTCAGGAGGAAGAAGCAGGAAGAGTTTAAGGACTGCAGGAAGACGCAGGGCCCACTGTGGAAAGCCAAGGCCAAGTCTGGCTTACAGGCGAATGTCCCCTGGCTGGGGCCCTTCCCCCAGCTCTCAGGTGGAAGCCCTGCCTGAGTAGAGCTGTAGCCAAAAACCTGGGGTTCAGACCTGATTTAGTCACATGGTTGGTAGCATCCCCTGTCACTCACAGATGGAGGGGGCAGGGCCGGGAGTCCTGTACAGTCAGGGGCACTGAGTTGGGAACTGTCTAGTCAGCTGCACAGTCAGAGAGGAGGCAATCTGCCTGGGCCGCTGTCTTTGTGCCTACGCACTGCTGAGCTTGTGGTCTGATCTCCGTGGCTGTTTCCTGGGCTCTGGGAAGCCCCAGGTGACTCTGCTGTGGTCTCTGTCACCTCGTGACTTGCAGGAACTGGAAGAGCCCTAGGAAGAAATTTAGGATACCCCAGAAGCCAGGAATGGGCAGAGCCAGGCCTCCCAAGAAGTGGGCGAGGTGTGGGTAAAACCTGCTAGAAACGGCTGTGGCAGGACCCAGGCCACCCTGCAGTCAGCTCCGGAGTCTGCAGCCCCTCCTGCTTGCTGGTGCAGCCTGGCCTCAGTATCCCCTGGCTGTAGGGCGGGGACTGGGTCTGCAGTGGGGACCCGGGCATCCTGCAAGGATAACAGAAGGGTCATCAGGGGAGAGTCCCTGCTTGCTGGGGAGGGGTGTTCATGTGTGGGAGGAGCTTGTGGTTCCTGGGATTCTCAGTCCCTCCTTTCTCCTGTCAAAAATTAAACACAGCACCTTTCCATTTTCAAGAGTTTATTTGAACAAACAGTGATTCATACATTGGGGAGCACCTGGCCATGGTTTGTGAGTTGAGGATTCACCAGAGGGGCCTGATGGGAAGGCTTTTACAGAGTAGCTGATTGGTTGCAGTTATGTAGTCCTCTTATTTGGACTATTCCATAGATATTTGCAGAGATTAATTGGAGGTTTGTGGTTGGTTAAACCTGAATTTTCTTGTGAGTAATTTACAAGAGTTGCATTTGAGTTAGACTTCATTAATTCACAACATTATCCACTATTTGTCCTTTATTATACATTTCAAACACAGACATAGTTTTAATTGTTTATTATTTTTTCACTAAATAGTAGATGTTACTTTTTAAGATTTGCTTTTTGGTTGTGAGCATTGCACATGCGGGGGAAGCAGAGAATCATCTCCCACTCTTGCACTGTAAATGATCTAGTTGCCTCTCCTCGTTTTATCTTCCCTAAGTGCAGATACTTTATCAGAATGTCTTTGGGTTGAGGGTTGTTTTTGGAAACTACAGCGGTGATGTGGCCTCAGCCACCCTTCTGTCTTTTCATGGTCCTGGGCTTCAGAACTGCCTGGTGATGTCCCAGGAGCCCACAGTGGCCATGACCCTGCAGCATCCAGGGAAGCCAGACCATGAGTCATCTCCAAGGACAGGTGAGTGGTGGGAGTGGAGCCTCACAGGGGGTCATCTGGAGGTCCTGGAGCTGCTGTGCCCTTCATTTAAGAAGCTCATATCTTAGGACAATTCGAGTGTCTCTCCTCAACCTGTTTTTTGTGTTTTTTGTTTTTTTGTTTCTTTTTAAATAAAAACTGGCAGATTTATTCCACAGGGGCCCATTTTCAAGAAGCTGAAGGTGGGAGACAAGTTTCCTCCCTTTTCCTTTCTCCCTCATCTTATTTTATCCACAAGGTAAAAAAAAAAACAAAACAAATGGCCTGGAGCCTCAAACCTACCCCACAAAAAACACGAAGAAACTGAGGTTCCAAAATGTTACAGCATTTTAATTTCACTTAGAAAAGGGGGAGGAGCCAGAGAGAAAGGGAGTCCCTGGAGTTGGGGGAGGCACCCCAAGCTGGTGGGACACCCCCTCCCCTTAACTAGCTGCCTCAAATGGGGCGGGCCTATAGCATTTAAAAACTCCACAGCCCATTTTATAAAACCAAACAAAAAAAATCCCTTTTTCTCTGAGACCCAAATATATATATGTAAAAAAAATGTAAAAATATATATTTAAAATTATGTGTGTATATATATACACATATATAATTTTTAAAATTATATATGTGTGTGTATATATGTGTGTGTGTGTATATATATATACACACACACACATATATAAAATTTTTTTTTCTGGGACAGAAAACAAATTTGGAAGCATTAAGCATTAAAGTGATTCTGGAACAAGAAAATGTGAAATTCCCTCCTTCCTTCCCGGTCATTGTGGGTTAACTGGTGCATCCTAAGCCAGGGACCAGCCCCCAGGTGATGGCAGAAGGGAAGGAAGCAAAGGGTGAGGAATCCCCATCCAATCAGCAGCCAGTATGGGTGTGGGCAGGGTACCAGTCCCCAGCCAATCAGCAGCCAGTATGGGTGTGGGCAGGGTACCCCAGCCAATCAGCAGCCAGTATGAGTGTGGGCGGGGTACGAGTCCCCAGCCAATCAGCAGCCAGTATGGGTGTGGGCAGGGTACCAGTCCCCAGCCAATCAGCAGCCAGTATGGGTGTGGGCAGGGTACGAGTCCCCAGCCAATCAGCAGCCAGTATGAGTGTGGGCGGGGTACGAGTCCCCAGCCAATCAGCAGCCAGTATGAGTGTGGGCAGCTGTGCCGGGAAACCCACAGGCACTTAGGGTTTTTCACGTGGAATGGGGTGTGGGGAAGATGTATTCCTGTGCAGTCTTCAGCCAGTTTCAAGTCAAGTGGAGGCAGGAAAGCGGGGTGACAGGCGGGGTGTGCAGAAAGGAGATGCGGGTCTTCTGGATCCCTGTGGTCAAGAAGAATCCCGCTTCCTCAGCTCCTGCACAAAGCCTTCAGTTACTTCCTCTTTGACTTTGTGTGTTGTTCCTCACCTCTTTCAGTCTCCTGTTTCACTCTTTCCAGGTGTGCATTATCACTGGAGCTGGGCATACAGGCTCAACCCCAGTTTTTATTCCTGGGACAGACACTGGTGTCATCCAATCCAGTGCTGGTATTTTAAGGGAAAGACAGAAATGATTCCTGCCCTCTGAATTCTTTCACACTTGTGAAGGGAGAAAAACAATCTTTAAAGAACAAGAAAATTTCTTCCCAGTG
Organism: Mandrillus leucophaeus; assembly: GCF_000951045.1. NCBI lineage: Eukaryota > Metazoa > Chordata > Mammalia > Primates > Cercopithecidae > Mandrillus > Mandrillus leucophaeus. The sequence goes on along the minus strand of NW_012107086.1, from coordinate 600,509 downwards.
TTGCAGGAAGTCAGGGACCTGAAACGGAGGGACCAGCTGAAGCCATGGCAGAAGAACGTAAATTGTGAAGATTTCATGGACATTTATTAGTTCCCCAAATTAATACTTTTATAATTTCTTAGTGCCTGTCTTTACTGCAGTGTCTGAACATAAAGTGAAGATTTCATGGACACTTATCACTTCCCCAATCAATATTCTTGTGATTTCCTGTGCCTGTCTTTAATCTCTTAATCCCATCATCTTCGTAAGCTGAGGATGTATGTCGCCTCAGGACCCTGTGATGATTGCATTAACTGCACAAATTGTTTACACAATAGGAAATCTGGGCACCTTGAAAAAAGAACAGGATAACAGCAATCGATGTTCAGGGAACAAGTGATATAACCATTAGGTCTGGCTGCCTGAGAGCCGTGCGGAACAGAGCTATATTTCTCTTCTTTCAAAAGCAAATAGGAGAAATACTGCTGAATTCTTTTTCTCAGCAAGGAACAGCCCTGAGAAAGAGAATGCGTTCCTAGGGGAAGGTCTCTAAAATGGCCGCTCTGGGAACGTCTGTCTTTTATGGTTCAGATAAGGGATGAAATAAGCCCGGGTTTCCCATAGTGCTCCCAGGCCTATTAGGACAAGGAAATTCCCACCTAATAAATTTTGGTCAGACTGGTTGTCTGCTCTCAAGCCCTGTCTCCTGATAATATGTTCTCAATGACAATGCGTGCCCAGTGGGACATGAAACTTCATTAGCATTTTTAATTTTGTCCCAGTCCTGTGATCTTAACCTGCCTCCATTTGCCTTGTGATATTTTATTCCCTTGCGAAGCATGTGATCTGTGTGACCCACACCCTATTTGCGCACTCCCTCCCCTTTGAAAATCATTAATAAAAACTTGCTGGTTTTGCGGCTTGCGGGCATCACAGAACCTGCCAACATGTGATGTCTCCCCCGGACACCCAGCTTTAAAATTTCTGTCTTTTGTATTCTTTCCCTTTATTTCTCAGACCAGCCAACACTTAGGGAAAACAGAAAAGGACTCACATTGAATTATCGGGGGCGGGTTCCACTGATACCCGGGAACATGACACAAAAACCTGCCAAGCAAACTGCACCTTAGGCACACAGTGGGCCGCAGCGCAGTGCACTGGGAAGGCGGTCCTTGAGTACCTAGTCTCCGAGGAGAACAGGACCAGAGAATCTCCTGTTTTAGACATGGTCTTTCTTGATATGTGAGTCAAACATGCCTGTGTTCCAGTTAGCACTGCTTCTTCCTGGGCTGTCCTCTTGCAAAGATTTGTTCATTTATTGGTGCCTTAGGTAAACGTGAAATGTATTTCATCAATAGAGCTTTAAAGATAAAATATTTACAAAGAGGCAAAGAAAGAAGTGGATTTAAAATATCTACATTTGTATGTAGGTATTTTATATACGCATATGTCAATATTTTAAATCCACTTTGTATATATATAGTTTTTTAAATTAGAAAAATTTTTTTAATGTTATATCAATAAATTTGGGGTAGCAGGTGGTTTTTGGTTACAAGGATAAGCTCTTTAGTGGGGATTTCTGAGATTTTGGTCCTGTCACCTGATCAGTGTATGCTGTACCCAGTATGTAATCTTTTGTCCCTCACCCCCTCCCACCCTTGCCTCCAAATCACCAAGGTCCATTGGATCATTCTTATGCCTTTGTATCCTCATAGCTTAGCTCCCCCTTATGAGAACATAGAATAATTGGTTTTCCATTCCTGAGTTACTTCACTTAGAATAATGGCCTCCAACTCCATCCAAGTTGCTGCAGCCCATTATTTCATTCCTTTTTATGGCTGAGTAGTATTCCACCACATTTTCTTGATCCACTCATTGGTTGATGGGCATTTTAGGTTTGTTCCATATTTTTGCAGTTGCAAATTGTGCTGCTATAAACATGTGTGTGCAAGTGTTTTTTTCTTGCCTTCTCTTTTTTTTTTAAATTGAGACGGAGTCTCACTCTGTCACCCAGGCTGTAGTGCAGTGGCACCATCTCAGCTCACTACAACCTTCCGTCACGTGGGTTCAAGGGATTCTCATGCCTCAGCCTACCAGTAGCTGGGACTACAGGCATGCACCACCACGCCCGGCTAATTTTTGTTTTTTTTTGTATTTTTAGTAGAGACAGGATTTTGCCATGTTGGCCAGTCTGGTATCGAACTCCTGACCTCAGGTCTTCCACCTGCTTCAGCCTCCCAAGGTGCTGGGATTACAGGCGTGAGCCACTGCGCCCAGGCATGTTATTTTCATATAATGACTTCTTTTCCTTTGGGTACATACCCAGGAGTGGGATTGCTGGATTGAATGGTAGTTCTACTTTTAGTTCTTTAAGGAATCTTCATACTGTTTTCCATAGCAGTTGTACTAGTTTACACTCCCATCAGCAGTGTAGAGGATTTTCCTTTTCACCACATCCACACCAGCATCCTGGCATCTATTATTTTTTATTTTATGATTATAGCCGTTCTTACAGGAGTAAGGTGGTATCTCATTGTGGTTTTAATTTGCGTTTCCCTGATAATTAGTGATATTGAGCATTTTTTTTCATATTTATTGGCCATTTGTATACCTTCTTTTGAGAATTGTCTATTCATGTCCTTTGCCTACTTTTTTTTTTTTTTTTTGAGACAGAGTCTTCCTCTGCCAGGCTGGAGTTCATGACCTTGGCTCACTATAACCTCCACCTCCCGGGTTCAAGCCATTCTCCTGGCTCAGCCTCCCAAATAGCTGGGATTACAGGCACCCACTACCACGCCCAGCTAACTTTTGTATTTTTAATAGAGTCGGGGTTTCACCGTGTTGGCCAGGATGGTCTCGATCTCCTGACCTTGTGATCCACCCGCCTCGGCCTCCCAAAGTGCTGGGGTTACAGGCGTGAGCCACCGCGCCCGGCCCTTTGCCTACTTTTTTGATGGAATTTTTATTTGTTTGAGTTTTTTGTAAGTTCTGGTTATTAGTCCTTTGTAGGATGCAGAGTCTGTGAAGATTTTCTCCCACTCTGTAGGTTGTCTGTTTACCCAGCTGATGATTTCTTTTGCTGTGCAGAAGCTTTTTAATTTAATTAGGTGCCATTTGTTTATTTTTGTTTTTGTGAATTTGCTTTTGAGTCTTGGTCATGAATTCTTTGCCTAAGCCAATGTTTAGAAGAGTTTTTTTGATATATGTTATTTTCATTCCCCTGAGCATATGTAGTAATTTTCTGAGGTCTCTTCTTTTGGGTAATTTCAAATGAAATTCTAGGGCTTTTAACCAGGAATCCTACTAGGGAAGAGAAATAGGAAAAATCTCTCTTCCTTTATGGTTACAAAAAGTGAATACATTTCCACACACAAAAGTGTGATACATAAATTGGTGAATTACAAAAATTAACCAAAACATCAGTTTGTTTCTTGCAGGATGAAGAATTTGTTAGAGTGGATAAGTCTGTGCTATTTTCTGTTGCCTGCATTTGGCACATTAATGCTAAATCTGTACAACAACCTTGCCCGATCACTGTACCCCGGATTTCCAATACTGTGTTGAATGGGGGTGATAAAAGCAGGTGTTCTCTATAGCTCTTTCCTCATCTTGGGAGAAAAGGGTTTTTTGCTTGTTCGTTTCCACATTTCAGCATTGATGGTGATGTTAGTGCTGGTTTTTCATATTGTAGTTTCCTTTTAGTCCTCGTTTATTGTGTTTGTATCATGAATGGGTCTTAACAATTTGCCAAATACTTTTCCTGCATCAGTTGCAATAGTTATGATATTTCAGTCACTTTGCTAATGTTATGTATTACACTGATTGATTTTTCATATATTGAACCATTTTATTTTAAGAATAAATCTCACTTGGTTTTGGTGCATAATCCTTTTACTATGATGCTAAGTATGGTTAGTACTTAAGTGAGGATTTCTGCGTTAAGTACTTAAATGAGGATTTCTGCGTTAGTACTTAAGTGAAGAGTTCTGAGTTAGTAGTTATAACTGTACTTCATATAACTGTATTTTTTAGTTACATCTGTAGCTTTTGTAGTGTCTTTGTCCATCTTTAGTGTAAGTGTAATTTTTTGGCCTTATAGACTGAGTTTAGAAGTGTTGCTTTCTCTTCATTTTTTTGGGAAGAGTTTGAGGAGGCTTGGTGTTAATTTTTTTTTTAACTTTTTTGAGATGGAGTCTTGCTCTGTCGCCCAGGCTGCAGTGCAGTGGCGCAATTTCGGCTCACTGCAACCTCTGTCTCCCAGGTTCACGCCATTCTCCTGCCTCAGCCACCCGAGTAGCTGGGACTACAGGCACCTGCCACCAGGCCCAGCAAATTTTTTTTTGCCTTTTTAGTAGAGACGGGGTTTCACCATGTTAACCAGGATGGTCTTGATCTCCTGACCTCATGATCTGCCTCATGTTAGCCTCCCAAAGTGCTGGGATTACAGGCGTGAGCCACCGCGCCCAGGTATTAATTTTTTTAATGTTCAATAGATGTTGTCAGTAAAACAATTTGGTCTTGGGTTTTTATAATTTAGGGGTTCTGATTACTACATCAATGTCATATAACTGTGAATCTGTTTAGATTTCCTAATTCTTCATGATTCAGTCTTGGTACACTGTGTATTTCTAGACATTTGTTCACCTCATCAGTGTTATCCAACTTGCTGGTGTGCCCTTAGAGACTTTTTACGGAAGATTTAAGACACAGATTTCTTTTATATGTGTTTTACTCTTCTTGTCTATGCATTCTGCTTGTTTTGTAAATGTTTATTTTAGGTTCGGGAGCACATGTACACAATAGTAAATACATGGAATCAACGTAGATGACCATGAACAGTGGACTGGACAAAGAGAATATGGTGTATACACATTTGTGAACAATGCTGCCGTGAACCTATGCATGCGCATTTCTTTACGGTAGAATGATTTCTGTTTCTTTGGATATATACTCAGTAAGTGGGATTGCTGGGTTGGTGAGAGTTCTGTTTTAATTTCTTTGAGAAATCGCCACAGTGCTTTCCAAAATGAGTGAACTGAATTCCCACCAGCAGTGTATGAGCATTCCCTTTTCTCTACAACCTTACCAGCATCTGGTTTTTTTGTTTTGTTTTGTTTTGTTTTCACTTTTTTTTTTTTTTTTTTTGAGGCAGTGTCTTGTTCTGCCCAGGCTGGAGTGCAGTGGCACGATCTCGGCTCACTGCAGCCTCTGCCTCCTGGGCTCAAGCAGTCATCCCACCTCAGCCTCACGAGTAACTGGGACTATGGGCATGTGCTAACAGGCCCGGCTAATTTTTTTATTGTTTCGTAGAGACAATGTCTCACTATATTGTCCAAGCTGGTCTGGAACTCCTGGCTATTTATATGAGTGGATTTGATCTTGTTATTGTGTCATTGGCTAGTTATTATGCAGACTTGTTTGTATGGTTGTTTTATAGTGTCACTAGTCGATGTACTTAAGTGTGTTTTTGTGGTGGCTGGTAATGGTCTTTCCATAGTTAGCACTCCCTTTAAGACCTCTTGTAAGGAAGAGCTAGTGGTAACAAGTTATCTTAGTAGCTGCTTGTCTGCAAATGATCTTATTTCTCCTTCGCTAATGAAGCTTATTTTGGTTAGATGAGAAATTCATGGTTGGAATTGCTTTTCCTTAAGAATGCCGAATATAAACCCCGATAAGGCACAATAAATTTTCTGGACATTAGAGAAAAATTACTGGACTGTAGATTGTGATAAAGTTCAAATTACTGGAAATAGCAATGGAGTCTATCCACTGCCTTGGCCTTCATTTCTGCATGTTTATTTGGTGTGGTGATCACCACTTGAGATTGTCTAATTTTCATTCTTCTAAAGAATGTGAACTATTGTCTATATGCCATACTATTTGGCTCTCTTATTACCAAGAAAATGGATCTCTTTCCATAAATGGTCTTTTATCTTGTTATGTATCTTTTGCTTATTTTTTCCCCATTTTTAAATCATGTTTTCATTCATTTTTACTGTGCACACTAATTTATTTTATATTGCATGTATTGCAGATTTTTATTTTACTGTTTTTTGCCTTTTAATTCCCCTAATTTTAATATATTAGAATTTGTCAGTCTTGCTGGGCGCGGTGGCTCAAGCCTGTAATCCCAGCACTTTGGGAGGCCGAGGCGGGTGGATCACGAGGTCAGGAGATCGAGACCATCCTGGCGAACACGGTGAAACCCCGTCTCTACTAAAA
>NW_012107086.1:585555-593798 GCF_000951045.1 Mandrillus leucophaeus | reverse complement strand
CCTGCAGTGCCTCCTCTGTTCTTAGTCAGCTTTCCGTATCAGTTCTAGCTCATTAAAGACTGTGTGCCTTTCTCTCGGCCTAGTTCTTTATCCTCTGCTTGTACCACACTGCCCTGAATATTACATCTGAAAATCACTGATGGATGTTAGACAAGCCATCACACTGCTATTCAGAAGACTTTGACGGGTGTTAAGCATTTATTATTTCTGTAGGTTTTGAAAAGTAGTTTCTGCTGAACTGCTAGAAAGTCTGTTTCAGGCATCTACAAAATTTTACATGAATATCATTTGTGAGAGGTGACATCTAGATGACATTGAGCTTTTTTCTTTGAACGCATGCCTTTTCACTTATTCCATTCTGCGTTGACATTTTTCAATAGAAATTGTAAAATAATTATTTTTAGATTATTGAATATTGATTATTAGTGTTAATTACCTCTTGATTAAATTTGGGCTTGAGTGAACCACTTATAAGCTTCTACACGTTTTCTCTTGGTGTAACCACATGGATTGGGCTCAATTTCTCAATTAAAAAGTTGTGACGTCATATATGAAATATTGTCTCCCAGGGAAGCTCATCGGATACTCAGCGCTCAGAGTGTGTTTTCGTTTGTTTATTGAGGCTGATCCCCTCAGTGAGGCACCACTGCTACAATAAAACAAAATAATAGACTTTTGGAAGGAAAACAGGAGTTCAGCAAATTCCAGATTGTTTAGATAAACTATTTAGCAACAGTGAGCCACTTTTATCACTAGGTTGTTGGGATGCCTCTTAAAATGTAAGTGCCCTGATACCAGCAAAGTTTGAACTTTGTAGCAGGTATTTCTAAGGATAAGTAATCTTGTGACTGCTAATATTAACTCTCTTATGCACACCAGATAATAAGACTTTGTTATGGTATGTGCTACAGGTATATTCAATAAAGAAAAATAATAACAGCAAATATTATTCCCTGGACCCACCAAAAGAAGGGTGTTCCTTCTCTGCTGCTGCCTTGCTGAATAAGTCAACTTTAGCATAAGAACTGCTGGCTGGGCGCGGTGGCTCACGCCTTTAATCCCGGCACAGACAGGCGGATCACGAGGTCAAGAGATTGAGGCCGTCCTGGCCAACACGGTGAAACCTCGTCTCTACTAAAAATACAAAAATTAGCTGGGCATTGTGACGCGTGCCTCTAGTCCCAGCTACTTGAGAGACAGAGGCAGGAGAATCACTTGAGCCCAGGAGGCAGAGATTGCAGTGAGCTGAGATCGCGCCACTGCACTCCAGCCTGACGACAGAGTGAGACTCCATCTCAAAAAAAGAAAAAAAAAAAAAGGACTGCTGTGTGGGAGAAAGTAAGTGTAGACAGAGTCATAGTTCTAGGGACCAAATTGTGGAATCAGTGTTCACCGCAGAATCAGGTTAACATCTTATGAATTGACTACAGATTTCCAGTGCTTTCAGTCTCATCCATCCTCTACAAAAATGTGAAATGTTTTAGAACTCGGTTGCCTTTGAGGATGTGGCTGTGAACTTCACCCAGGAGGAGTGGGCTTTGTTGGATCCTTCCCAGAAGAATCTCTATAGAGATGTGATGCAGGAAACCTTCAGGAATCTGGCTTCCATAGGTAAGAGTCACAATATTTCCTTACTTAGTCAATCAGAGAATAAGTGTTTCATGGTTTGCAGTGTCATTCCATGATTTGGAATATGCAAAGGGAACACGTTGATGAATGAATGAGGCATGGACCCACCGTGCAGTGACTCTTGTTTCTTAGTTTGTTTTTTAATTGTTATAACAATACCTGATTCTGGGTAATTTACAAAAATAGTTTTATAATGATTTATGATTCTAGTGGCTACAAAGTCCAGGTTTGTGTCTGGTAAGGACCTGATGCTACTTCAGCTCAGGGCATGAAGCAGAAGCGAGTGGGCATCTGCAAAGGGATCACACAGTGAGAAAACAAGAGCAGTGCTTGGCAGCTGAACTTGCTTTTGTGACAGCCTGCCCTCTGGCAACTCATTCATTCTCGCAAGAGTAAGAGAAAACATGCATTCCCAAGCAAGGACATTAATCTATTAATAAGGAACCTGTACCCATAACACGAATGATGTTGCCATATTGGTGACCAAATGACAGCATTCATTTTGGTGGGTACAAACCATATCCCCAACATAGGACCTAGAATCTATAATTTTTCTATCATTTCAAATAATTTGTAATCTATTTCTGGGTCTACATTTTAGGAAACAAAGGGAAAGACCAGAGCATTGAAGATCAGTACAAAAATTCTTCAAGAAATCTAAGGTAATTTGCACTCACAAGAGGAAGCAGTCCCCTTTGGGGACAATTGTAGTATATAATCATATGTTTAAAGCAAACAAGGCCAGGCATGGTGGCTCACACCTGTAATCCCAGCACTTTGGGATGCTGAGGTGGGCGGATCACCTGAGGTCAGGAGTTTGAGACCAGCCTGACCAACATGGCGAAAGCCCGTCTCTACTAAAAATACAAAATTAGCCTGGTGTGATGGCGCATGCCTGTAATCCCTGCTATTTGGGAGGCTGAGGCAGGAGAATCGCTTGAACCTGGGAGGCGGAGGTTGCAATGAGCCAAGATTGCGCCATTGCACTCCAACCAGGGAAACCAGAACAAAGCACCATCTCGGGGAAAAAAAAAACCAAGCAAACAAAATAAATTAAAGACAACATCAATTTATTCCCAAAGTTTTTACCAGAAATACATATGTCACTGTAACATAGATGTTAAGTGTTTGCAAAATAGTTCACTTGAAAACAGTATTGTTTTAGTCTACTTGCATTGCTATAAAGGAATATCTAGGCTGAGTAATTTATTATGAAGAGTTTTATTTGGCTAATGGTTCTGCAGGCTTTATCAGAAGCATAGAGCCAGCATCTGCCTTTGATGAGGACCTCAGAAAGCTTCCAGTCATGGCAGAACGGGAAGGGGAGCTGACATGTCACATGGGGAGAGAAAGAACAAGAGAGAGAGAAAGGAAGTGCCAAAGTTTTTGTTTTTTGTTGTTTTGTTTTTTTGAGACAGAGTCTCACTCTGGTATCCAGACTGGAGTGCAGTGGTACAACCTTGGCTCACTGCAACCTCCGCCTCCCAGGTTCGAGCGATTCTCTGGCCTCAGCCTCCCAAGTAGCTGGGATTATAGGCACACCCCACCACACCCAGCTAATTTTTGTATTTTTAGTAGAGACAGCATTTCACCATGTTGGCCAGGCTGTTCTTGAACTCCTGACCTCAAGTGATCTGCCCACCTCAGCCTCCCAAAGTGCTGGGATTACAGGCATGAGCCACCACACCCGGCTATTTTTTTTTTTTTAAAGCAATCGGATCTTTCAGGAACTAATAGAGTGAGAAGTCACTCCTTATGTGGAATCTGCTCCCATGACCCAGACACCTCACACCAGGTCACACCTCTGACATGAGGATCAAATTTCAGCATGAAATTGGAAGGGAGTAAATGCTCAAACTGTATTCAATACTAAGAAACTGCATATAAGAATATTACTGTTTTGTTAATAGCTATAGGGGAGGGAACCATGCTGTAGACTAATCAGTCCATTTATGTTCAGTTTGTTTATATTAGAAAACCTGCACTTTCTCTGATATTGGTAGCAGTGTAAGTTCAGACTTAGTAATAAAAGAAAATAATAAGCCATTAATGATGGGGTTGTCATTTTTTGTAGAAGTCATATGATAGACATACTATGTAAAATTAAGTAAGTCAGTGTAGAAAAACCTTTAGATGCCAAATTTTAATCTGAACAAAATAATTCCTACTGGAGTAAAACCACGTGAATGCAGTGCGTGTGAAAAATTCTTCGTACGTCATTCATCCCTTCATAGACACATCATCTCTCACTCTGGAACAACCCATATGGGTGTGAGGGATGCAGAAAGAAGCCATATACATGTAAACAATGTCAGAAAACTTTCCTGTCTGTCACAAGCGTTCAAAGAGACACAGTAATGCACACTGGAAATGGACATTATAGTTGTACAATGTGTGAGAAAGTTTTTAATATTCCCAGTTCATTTCAGATGCATCAGAGAAATCACACTGGAGAGAAACCCTATGAATGTATGGAATGTGGGAAAGCCTTAGGTTTTTCCCGTTCTCTTAATAGACATAAAAGGATTCACACTGGAGAAAAACGCTATGAATGTAAGCAGTGTGGGAAAGCCTTCAGTCGTTCCAGTCACCTTCGAGACCATGAGAGGACTCACACTGGAGAGAAACCCTATGAATGTCAGCACTGTGGGAAAACCTTCCGTTATTCCAATTGCCTTCACTACCATGAGAGAACTCACACTGGAGAGAAACCGTACATGTGCCTGGAATGTGGCAAAGCGTTCAGTTGTCTCAGTTCCTTGCAAGGACATATAAAGGCTCATGCTGGTGAAGAACCCTATCCATGTAAGCAATGTGGGAAAGCCTTCAGATATGCCAGTTCCCTTCAGAAACATGAGAAAACTCATATTGCACAGAAACCCTATGTATGTAACAGTTGTGGTAAAGGCTTCAGATGTTCCAGTTCCCTTCGTGACCATGAAAGGACTCATACTGGAGAGAAACCCTATGAATGTCAGAAATGTGGTAAAGCCTTTAGTCGTGCTAGTACTCTTTGGAAGCATAAAAAAACTCATACTGGAGAAAAGCCCTATAAATGTAAAAAAATATAAAGGCTTTAATCACTACAGTTTTTGTCAGAAACATGAACGATCACATACTTGAGAGAAACTCTGAATGTAAGGTGTAGGAAAGTACTTAATTTCCCCAGATTTCTTCAAATACATGAAAGGAACCAAACTGGAGATAAACCCTATGACTATAAGCAATAATGTAAAGCATTCAGTTTTCCATTTCTTTTTGAAAACTTGAAAGGACTCACTGAAGAAAATGCGTATGAATGTGTAAAATGTGGGAAGGCCTGCAGTTGTTCCAGTGGTATCTGATGGTATAAAATAACTCATTCTAGAGAAAAACTTTATGAATGTATCGAATGTGGGAATGCCTTCATTTATCCTATAACTCACTCAGAGACACATGGTAACACATACTGCAGTTTGACCTTATAAAGAAAAGAATGCCCACCAGATTGAAACCCTAGTAGTTTGGGAAATACAGAAAATTCTGAATTTTAACAATTACTTTAAAAGTCATGTGAAAACTCCTACTGGAAATAAATCCTATAAATGTAAGTATTATGGAAAACCTTATATAAAATAATTATAGTACAATTCTCAAGAAAATTCCCTATGTGAATGAGATGTTTTAGGAGCTATGAATAAATTGAATATATCAGTTGCTAATTTTTAAAGAGAGTCTCTAGAATATAGATTTTCACTTCTTTTGAAAAAAAAAAAAACATTGAGGCAAGACATCTTTTTTTTTTTTTTTTTTTGAGATGGAGTCTCACTCTGTCGCCCAGGCTAGAGTGCAGTGGCACAATCTCGGCTCACAGCAAGCTCCACCTCTCAGGTTCACACCATTCTTCTGCCTCAGCCTCCTGAGTAGCTGGGACTACAGGTGCCACCACCACACCCGGCTAATATTTTGTGTTTTTAGTAGAGACAGGGTTTCACCGTGTTAGCCAGGATGGTCTTGATCTCCTGACCTCGTGATCCACCCGCCTCAGCCTCCCAAAGTTCTGGGATTACAGGCGTGAGCCACTGCACCCAGCTGAGGTGAGACTTCTGTAAGTATTCTTCAAGCAGTAGTACAAGAGTTAATATGTGTTCTTCTTTTTTAAGCTGGTAAATAAATTTCCTTTTTCTCCCCATTTTAAAGTGTGTTGGTTATATATGGGTAAATTGAAATGTATTTCTTTTCCTTTTTTTTCTTGCATAGCCATTTAAAAAAATATTTTTTAAATATTTAAAATATAAAATATTTTTAAAAAATTTTTGTGGGTTACATAGTAGATGTGTGAAATGTATTTGTAACATGTATGTAGGTTTAACTTCTGTGTAGTTTAATTGTTTTGTTATTAATTGATAAATGAGTCTATTTTCTTTGCTAATAGAGTTGCTGTCAATTTGTAAGTATGTAAAGTTTATTATAGAGTATATTCTCACGTGAATTATTATTTTCATCTGTTGTTCTTTACATTGTCATTATTTTTGGCTATTTGCACCGGTCACATTGGTTTAAGGAGAGACACCTGTGATCGAACAGTGTCTTGTGTCTAATCTGGGAAAGAAAGCATCCAGTCTTACCATCATGTATGATGTTAGCTGAGGATTTTTAAAATAAATTCCTTAAAGTAGATTGAGAAAGTTTCCTGCTGTCCATTATTATTGAAGATTTCATTGTCAAGTATTGTTGAAGTTTTTCTCATGGTTTTTGTGCATCTCTTGGAATGATCTTGTGGTTTCTGAAATTTATTCTGTTAACATGGTGTATTACATTAATTGACTTTCTAAAGTAAGAGATTGGGTCTAACTTTGTCACCCAGGCTGGTCTCAAACTCCTAGGTTCAAGTGATTCTCCTGCCTTGCCCTCTCAAAGTGTTGGGATTACAGATGTGAGCCACTGTGCCCAGCCAAATCGACTTTTAGATGCAAAAACAACATTGCTTTTCTGGGGGATTAAGTCTCTCTTGGTAATGAAGTATAAGCCTTTTTATGTGTTGGTAAATTCAGTTTTGTAGTATCTTTGGAGACTTTTTGCATCTATATTGAAAGAAATTTGGGTACCCTAGCGTAGTTGATAGTGGTGTATACTATATAGTATACTATATAGTACTATATAGTATTATTTCGTATATATGTAGTTCGTTCATTCTCACGCTGCTATGAAGAAATTCCTGAGACTGGGCAATTTACAAAGGAAAGAAGTTTAATTGACTCACAGTTCAGCATGGTGGGGAGGCCTCAGGAAACTTACAATCCTGGCAGAAGGTGAAGGGGAAGCAAGGCACCTTCACAAATTCACAAGGTGGCAGGAAGGAGAAGTACAAGCAGGGAAGATGCCAGATGCTTATAAAACCATCAGCTCTCATGAGACTCACTCACGATGAGAACAGCATGGGGGAAACCATCCCCATGATTCAGTTACCTCCACCTGGTCTTGCCCTTGACACATGGGGATTATTACATGTCAAGGTGAGATTTGGGTGGGGACACGGAGCCAAACTATATCTGTGTGTGTGTCACACGTGTGCGTGTACAAGGAGACATCCACTCTGGGGAGAATTAGGCATCTCAGACAGTTGCCTGACAAGTGATTGTTGTGTAGGAAAACTTAGTGACCTTGTGTTTTCTGTGCTGCTTTTTCTCTTGCTGCTGTTATGTGCACTCTTCTGATGAGGTGCATATGCATAGTTCCTCATGGTTTAGGTGCAGATGAGCAAAGAGAAGGGAAATAATCATTTTATATTATTCCCTCCCAAAGTATGGGAGAGTACCCCTCCCAATACTAAACTCCTAGCCAAAGTGTGGGCTTTCGTTAGCATTGCTGCTCACCAGCATTCTCCTGTGACCACAAGGCTTGATGAACTTAGACAAAATGACCTTCTTATGGACACAAACTTCAGCAAGATATGGTAGACCTCACTGGAGGCTTAGGTGATCTTCTCCACTGTGGGTTGCTGGGCTTCTGAACTCTTTCCCTTAACCACACAGATGGTCTACACTGTTTGTTACCAGGTAGCGATAGTACCTGAAACCTGAAACCTGTAACTTTACATGAGTAGAAATCCAAAATGTTATAAGGCAATTGTTATAGCGAGAAAGGAGAAGGCTAGTTATGTGATGTGCTCACATCCAAAAATCTAACAGCAGATGACTCACCAATCATAATAGAGCATGTCAGTTAAAGGCACTCCGTGACTTCAGTCCAGACAGGATCAAGTCCCCACTCTACTCCTGTCCAGTGTCTGAATTTAGACAAAACACTTACCATCTCCATGTGTAAGTTCTCATCCTGATAATGGCAGCACCTACCTCATAGATTTGTGAAGAATAGAAAGTTACTACATGGCTGCTCATCATAACAGTGATGAATACATTGCAGGGACACTTTAAATGGTGTACAACAAGTAATATGTGAATTTACTAGGGTACCCACATCCTTGCCAACACATGGTATTTTCTTTTTCTTCTTCTTCTTCTTTTTTTTTTTTTTGAGACGGAGTCTCGCTGTGTCTCCCAGGCTGGAGTGCAGTGGTGCGATCCCGGCTCACTGCAAGCTCCGTCTCCCGGGTTCACACCATTCTCCTGCCT
>NW_012107086.1:581613-583639 GCF_000951045.1 Mandrillus leucophaeus | reverse complement strand
TGTGTGTGTGTGTACATCTCACAATTTCTTTATCCGTTCACCTATGAATGGGCATTTAGGTTGTTTCCGTGTCTTTGACTATCGTGAAAAATGCTGCAATAAACCTGTGATTGCAGAATTCCCTCTGAGATACTGACTGTATTTCCTTTGGATGTAATACCCAGACGTGGGCTTGCTGGATAATATGGTAGTTCTATTTTAATATTGTGATGAGGCGCCTTACTGTTTTTTATACGGACTGTATCAATATTCTCATATATGTAAGGGAATGTTGCTCCCTTTTGGGAGACAATGCTTCATGGATCTCTCACTTCATTTTCCCACATCTTGTGTAAGCGTTTCTTCTGGGCTGTCTTTTTCAGAATTTTTTTAAATGAAAGAAACAGACTTGAAGGATGTGTCTCGTCAGGTCTGTAAATAAATACTTGGACAATTGAATGAAGATTATGCCTTTCTCTGAGGCGCTGGTTGGCAGGTTTTCTTTGAAACACATGTTAAAGCACTGGGATTTCTTAACCTTGAGATTCCTCAGCTGTGATCAAAATCTACTGTGCAGAAAGTATCCAGTTGGCTCTCTTGGTATCATCCCTGTCACTTGGAGTGGAATGGGGAACAAATGCAAATATGGAGCTCTTGCTTTCGTTTGTGTGGTGAATCATCAAATATTTTCATCAGGCCCAGGAATCTCATGCCTTCTTTTAATATCCATGAAGTTGACAGTCTTAATTTTTTGGCTTGCAACTAGAAAAAAAAATCCAACAATGTTCACATTTTTGACAGCTCGGGTGATGAGATTGATTCTGAGAGATCTATAACCTTATAACTTTGTATAAGAGGAAAGTAGAAAGATTCTTCACAGACCTGGCCAGGGCGTATGAGAAGGCTTCCTGGAACAAGCAGCAAATTCTCTCGCCCAAACGAGAGTGAAGTGAGAGTAAGATCCCTCCATTCTCCAACCTGTTAGCGAGGCTGTTGTGTGAGAGGGAGAATTGAAAGGAGCAGTCTAAATGTGCCTCATATGTTCATTCTCCTAGCCAAGGTCGGAAACAATGAGGAGTCCCCGAAGCTGGTAGAAGACTTAGGATAAATAGAAAATATTGTAAGTTCTTGTGGTTTTGCTGAAAGCAGTCAACAGGCTGCTAGTAACTAAAAGAAAATGTGGGTGTTGGTACCTTGCTTATAAGCAGGGAGTCTCTCTTTGTACTCACTGATACCAAAACTCCACTGACAGGGCTTGGGCAGGGTTCACCATGAGGGCAGAAATACCACAGAACAATGGAGGTGGGGCCTTTGGGGCTAACTCAGTGTCCTCTGTGTTTCTACACCAAACTTCACAGTTAGAACTGTGTTACCTGTGTTTGTGCTTCCCTGTCCCCTGAGTGCCGGCGGGGATTATTCCAGTCTGGGTGAGAGACAGGTAGAAGAGTGTGAGAGACACAGACTTCTCCATTTGCCACAGAGGGCAGGTCAGTCTTTATCATGAGAACCTTTACACTCTGATGTCCAAAATGTTCACCCTGCATGAGCTGTTAGCTGCAAATACAGAGGTGTCTGTCTCAGTGCTCCTGTCTAGAGGGGTAATATCGCTCTGCTAGTAGATGTAGCTGATAATTGAAACTGTGCTTCAGAAAGTTAAAGAAGCAGCCAGGCGCGGTGACTCACCTGTAATCTCAGCACTTTGGGAGGCTGAGCCGCGTGGATCATGAAGTCAGGAGTTCGAGACCAGCCTGGCCAACATAGTGAAACCCCATCTCTAATAAAAACACAAAAATTAGCCAGGCGTGGTGGCACGTGCCTGTAATCCCAGCTATTCTGGAGGCTGAGGCGGGAGAATGGCTTGAACCCAGGAGGTGGAGGCTGCAGTGGGCTGAGATCAGGACACTGGACTCCAGCCTGGGCAACAGAGCAAGACTCTGTCTCAAAAAAAAAAAAAAAAAAAGTTAAGCCAATGACTAACAGAAATCCTTGAGTTACAGGATGGCAAATTAAAACAAAACAAAACAAAACACACACACACATAACTTCC
>NW_012107086.1:577626-579488 GCF_000951045.1 Mandrillus leucophaeus | reverse complement strand
CCCGGCTAATTTTTTGTATTTTTAGTAGAGACAGGGTTTCACCATGTTAGCCAGGATGGTCTCCATCTCCTGACCTCGTGATCCACCCGCCTCAGCCTCCCAAAGTGCTGGGATGACAGGCATGAGCCACCGCGCCCGGCCCAACCCATGGTATTTTCTGTCATTTTCGTTTAGTCTTCTGGTTGCTGTGTGATGGTCTCAGGCTTTATTTACATTTCTCTGATTGCTAACAGACTTGAACATTTCAGCACACTTTTTAGTTATTGGATAACCTCTATTTTGAAGACTTATTTTGCTCATCTCCCACTATTTTAGGGGTCTTTTTCTTCTTGATTTATAGTGGTTCTTTACGTGAAGCTGGGTGAGAGTCCTTTCTTTGGTATTCCTCTCACTCAGTCTCTCTCTTTCTGTATTTTGATAAGCTCTTAATTTTAATAAATTGTATTTGTTATTTTCCCCAGTATATTAAATATTTTTTATTTAAGAAATATTTCTCTTATTTTAAGGCCACAGGGATTTTGTTTTTTAAATGAGGATGTATATTTAAAATTTTATTTTGCAATTCATTCAGAATTGAGTGTTTTTGTGTCTAGGAATTCCATTTTTTCCAGTAAACTAACAAAATATAATTTATTCTGTATTTTGATAAGTTGTTAATTTTAATAGAATGTTATTTGTTCTTTCCCCCAGCATATTAAATTTTTTTGTTTTATTTAAGAAATCTTTCTCTATTTTAAGGCCACAGAAATGTTGTTTTTGTTTTTTTAATCAGGATGTATATTTAAAATTTGATTTAGCCGTTCATTCAGAATTGAGATTTTTTTTGTGGCCAGGAATTTTTTTCCAATAAGCTAACAAAATATAATGAATTCTTTTTTATTTGCTGTCACCTGTCATTGTCTCACCCAAGTTAGTGTCATCTCACCCTCAGAGCTGGCTTTTCGGTGAAGACATATAATCCTGCTCCTTTCTTCATCTTTCAGTTCTCAGCAGCCCCACAGCACCAGAGTCAGTGGTGGTTTTGGTCAGAAATCTTCAGTGGGCCTTTTTTGCTCAATGGATAAATTATTTTCATATTTTATTTATTTGTATGTTTAATTTTAAAATGTTAGTTGGGAGATAATATTGGATATATTCAAGATACCTCCAAATACACGTTGTGTGGTAATTGTTACAAAACCAATGTCTGCCATGACTTACAAGTTTGTCCTCCACCTAAATTTGTGTTGAAACTTTAAACTCCAAAACAATAATATTAAGAAGTGGGGCCTTTAGCTGGTGGTGAGGTCACAAAGGCTGTGCCCTCATCATTGAGATTAATGACTTCATAAAAGGACTTGAGGGAGTGAGTTCTGCCCTTTCTGCCCTTCTGCTATCTGTGAACGTAACATTCAGGGAGTCATCTTGAAGGCAGAGAGCAAGGTCCTCACCAGAGACAATCTGCCAATGGCTGGATTTCGCACTTCCCGGCCTATATAACTGTGAGCGATGAATTTACGTCACGTATAAACTACCTAGTCAGGTATTTTGTTAAAGCAGCAGGAATGGACTGAGGCAACATCTGTTGCCACCCGTGCCGTACATTAGATTGCCAGAACTTATTCATCTTAAAACTGAAAGTTGGTACCTTCTGAGCCATGTCTCCCCATATCCCCTACCTTCCGGCCCCTGGAAACCACTATGTAGTCTGTTTCTATGAGTTCAATGTTTTTAAGCGCCATCTGTAAGTAAGATCATATAACATTTGTCTTTCTGTATCTGACTTATTTTACTTAACATTCTCCAGCTTCATCCATATTTTCACAAATGACAAGACTTTATTCTTTCTTATGGCTGAATAATATTTCATTGTGTGTGTGTGT
>NW_012107086.1:574852-577576 GCF_000951045.1 Mandrillus leucophaeus | reverse complement strand
TTGAATGTAATTCTTTCTAAAAAGGAATAATCTCTTTTTGACTGCCTCCAGGATAAGAATGAAATGGTTGAGGGCTGTAGAGATCTGTTTCCCAAATTTGAGATTCCACGCTGACTACTTGAAAAGATACATCTTACTGGCCGGGCGCGGTGGCTCAAGCCCATAATCCCAGCACTTTGGGAGGCCGAGGCGGGTGGATCACAAGGTCAGGGGTTCGAGGCCAGACTGGCCAATATGGTGAAACCTTGTCTCTACTAAAAATACAAAAATTAATCAGGCATGGTGGTGGAGGCCTGTAGTCCCAGCTACTCAGGAGGCTGAGGCAGGAGAATTGCTTAAACCCGGGAGGCAGAGGTTGCAGTGAGCTGAGATCAGGCCACTGCACTCCAGCCTGGGAGACAGAGTGAAGAAAAGAAAAGAGAGGAGAGAGGAAAGAGAAAAGAAAGAAGGAAGGAGAGGGGAGGGGAGGGAAGGAGAGGAGAGGAGAGGAAAGGGGAACGGAAAGGAAAGGAAAGGAAAGGAACTGGAAGGGAAGGGAAGGGAAAAGGAGAGGAGTGGAGGGGAGGGGAGAGAAGGGGAGGAGAATACATCTTCCTTTCCCCTAAATGCAACCCTAGCTTAGTTTGTACTGGACTAGGGTTTAGAGCTAGTCTTTTGCAGCCTTTCATAGAGTTCCAGTTGACCCACCTCAAACGTGGGATATAGAGCTACACAGCCCTCAGTCCTCCTTGGGTTAGGATTCAGCTTGACAGGAGCTCTGTAACAAGCTTTTAGCTGACTTCCACATCAGCTCTAACTAAACGCTAGCTTTCCCCTAACTGCTCCAAGCCTCGTTTGTAGTAGGCTGAGTGGCAGCCTAGCCCAAAGTGGGATTATGATACTCCAACTTAGTTGTGGTTGAGTTTTATGTGAACATTTTTGTCCCTATTTCATATAGCTTTTCTAGATAAAATGTCTAGGAGAAAGTAGGAAGTGACCAGAATCAAGGTGAAATTCTTGGTGCTGGAATGAGATACACTAATTTTGTGGATGTAGTTGGGGAGGGATAGCTACCCGAAACCTGCAGAGTAAACAACTCAGACCTCAGGAGATACGGAGAATGGAGGGCATTAATAACTTTTTGTCTTTCTGAATCACCCTTAGTGAGGGCCAAAGAAAAATCTGGAATTCATCTTGGGAAAGGACAGGGTTAGTATTGGAGCAGGTGGTAGGGCAGGCGCTGTGGGTTCATATCCTTTCGGTCTCTCCACATCACCCTTCAGGGTCCTTTGGGACTGTTCCGTCTCTCTGTGATGTGGATGTGGAGGTTTATTGAGCATGCATGCTCACTGCCTCGCTGTCTGAGGCTACAGGTGTAGATGATAGGGAACTATTACTTTTTTTTCTGAGAGATTTAGTATCTCATGGCCGAGCTTAAGCTGGATCTATGGAGCATTGATCCGATTCTCTACTTCTGTGAGCTGGAGCTTCTCCATCTAGTTTCTACCATCTAGAGACGAACCTTGTCAATACTTGGGTAAACCAAAGACATAAGTCAGGTAAGGGAACCCTCGGCATAGCCTGACTCTTGCCTTGTTCCTCTTCTCACTTGAACTCTTGTTGGCTCAGAGAGATCCCCTCAGATGGAGTCTCTCAGGAGTGATTAGAACATTGTATTCTAGAGAAGCTGGGGAAACAGGGCAGGGTCCCAGTTCAAAGCTTCTGTCAAAAGCTTCCAGTCTGTGTGTAGTAAGTAAATCTAGAAACGATCCTAGAGCTCTGGATGGATCACTAAGAGAGGGGAGGATTTCTGTAGATCAGAATAGCAGGACACACGTTCCTGGGTCACCTTCTGGGGTCAGATTCTTGGTTAAACCTGTGTGGTGGGGCTGTAGAGCAGCGTATGCCTGGGAAAGCCTCTGATCACACATTTCCTCAGGGATTTTTTTAGGCCTGATTTCCCTTTGAATTTACTTTTACAATCCTTTTGTAATTTTATTTTTCACGTCAATTGTAACTTATAAATTGGTATTATTATACATATGTAGGCATTTGGGTGTGTTTTGAAGGCATGGCCTACTTCAAACTGATTTGTGGTATATTGAATTACGCCCATTTACTGGAATTATCAACTGCTTTCCTCCAACAACACCAAGAGCTGAGGATTCTGGGGAGGTCAGGATGGAGATGAAATAGAAGAGAGGAGAAAACAGCTCTCTATCCCACATGCAGATTCTTTATGGATAAAATGCATAATTACCTAAAATGTAAAATACTCAAAAAACTAATCAGTATGTAATGGAAATTATACAGCAAAGAACAAAACAAATACCAAAATACTTTTCTTTTTTCTACATAAACATTAAATAATTTATATAATGAAATATTGTGTGATCCCAGTGTAAAATGCCAATAGAATATATGTAAAAACAAAAGACAGTATCTGTATTAGATTTAAAATCTCCTACAATACATAATATGAATTGAGACAAATTGATGGGTGCAGCACACCAACATGGCACAAGTATACATATGTAACAAACCTACACGTTATGCACATGTACCCTGGAACTTAAAGCATAATAATTAAAAAAAAAAAAAAGATGAATTGAAATTTTTAGAGTAGAAGAAAGTTTAAAATTAGGCAAATGGGCCGGGCGTGGTGGCTCATGCCTGTAATCCCAGCACTTTGGGAGGCCGAGACGGGCGGATCACGAGGTCAGGAGATTGAGACCATCCTGGCTA
>NW_012107086.1:572173-573687 GCF_000951045.1 Mandrillus leucophaeus | reverse complement strand
AAAAAAAAAAAAAAAAAGTTAAGCCAATGACTAACAGAAATCCTTGAGTTACAGGATGGCAAATTAAAACAAAACAAAACAAAACACACACACACATAACTTCCTAAAACACTGAAATTCCCTCCACTTATGAGATAAAGTAACTGGCTGAAATTGGTTTGAACAAATATAACCAATGGGACTCTGCACAGAATGAGCTTGCTGACATCATAGCCCGAATTTCTACCACGTTTCCTACTAACTCCCCCAAAATTTGCACATATGACCCATGAGGAAGCATGAAGAACTGGGCATGCCCATGGGTGTTCCAGACCTCCCGTTATCATCTGCTAGTCACCTCCTAAGCTCAGAAGCTACCCCTGTACCTTTTCTAGTAGAAATTCTGCCGTGATGCCAGCAGAGGGAGACAGATTCGAGCTTGGGACTCCTGTCTCTTTGGGAGTGAACTTTCAATATAAAACTTTTCTCAAAACCAAAAACCAGTGACAACTCAATGTATTGGCCCCTAGCATATTGGGTAGTAAGCCCTGTTTTCTCAATAACAAGAAGACCTGAAAAAAACCCAGAGCTCCGCTTTCCAAATAAGGTTTAGTGAAGCTAAGTGGGCATATTTTCATTGCTCAATTCTTCCAACAGTCAAGAAAAACGTGATCACTTTGCCATTTGGAGCCTTTGACAAAAAGAGGCTGCACCTAAACATATTCTTTGGCGTGTTTGACTCATAGCCACCCTGACACTACTACAGGTTACACTAATGTGCAAGTCAGTTATAAGCTTGCTACAGAACTCCAGTCAAACTGAATCCCAACTCAAGGAGGGCTGGGGGCTGCCTAGCTTTGTATTCCAATTTTGAGGTGAGTCAATTTGAACTCTTATGAAAGACCTCAAAAGACTACTTGTTAAATATAAATAATGTGTTCTAGAAGGAAATTGGACTGACAAATAGTTCTAAAGGGAAAATCGGAGTCTCTCTGTGGTGGGAATTTTATGCCCTGCTACACTATCTGGAGCAAAGCTTCTGGCACTGTCGGGCCCCCACCTCACTAAGTATTCCCTAAATTTCTTCCCTGGTTTACCGATAGGTCGGGGAAACTGATACCTCATGGTGTTCACTGAGCTACTGTCTACGGTGGCTTTTGAACTTCAGTGCCAGCCATGCGGAACCTGAGTGGGATGGTCACGCCACTCAATGCTCAGAACTCAGGTTTCATTGCTCACATTCTAGCTGTTTGGTCTTTTGCATTAAAAACTATAGACTGTCTGAAAAAAGGAAATCTTTCAGACTGCAAATTGGAAATAACCTCAGCAGCTGATTTACTGCTGTGTCAGGTGGCTCATTTACAAGTTTTTGGCCGGGCGCAGTGGCTCATGCCTATAATCCCAGCACTTTGGGAGGCTGAGGCGGGTGGATCACCTGAAGTCAGGAGTTTGAGTTGTCCAACATGGTGAAACCCTGTCTCTACTAAAAATACAAAAATTATCCAAGCATGGTGGCAGGCGTCTGTAATCCCAGC
>NW_012107086.1:561416-565088 GCF_000951045.1 Mandrillus leucophaeus | reverse complement strand
GGAGGCGGAGCTTGCAGTGAGCTGAGATCCGGCCACTGCACTCCAGCCTGGGCGACAGAGCGAGACCCCGTCTCAAAAAAATAAATAAATGAAATAAAATAAAAATAAAATAAAATTAGGCAAATGATATAAGCCAGGTGAAGAATAGGATCAATAAGCATTTAATATACCTTATCTTAGATTCTATGTAAGAAAATGAAAAGTAAATAACAATGGCATGGCGATTTCATCAAACTGAACAAATAGAAGCATTTCTCCAGAGAGAATATGCTATTAAAGGTTGGTGAATATCAGTCTTCTGAGGACTCGGCCTGGGAGAGTGAAAAGCTACAGCCTTTTCTGAGTTCCAGTGGGGAGGATATAAATATATATTCATTTTGCTACTCTTTTTAATATACAAACATATATGAATGATTACACCCTAATGTATTTTCTGATTTACAGAAATGCGTGACTGTCATAAGATGTCAGATGTCTTATATGAAATACAAAATGTGTCAGTAATCAGCCCTAAAGAAAATGGGGTTTACCATTTTCAGTGAATTGTTCAAGTTCCTTTTCTACAACCACCGCAGGTTCTGTTATTAACATGGTGTATCTAAAGTTGTCACTGCTGGTCATCCGGAAGGATCTGAGAAGCAGCAAGTCTTTGTTTTCACTCCCAGACCTGTTTTCTTTGCTGAATAGGGTCAGGAGACCCCCAGGTCAAGCTTCTTCTCATCTGTAGATAGTCTGAGTTACCTTCGGTCCAAAAAAGGGCTGGGCCTGTGTTTCTCCCAGAAGGAACTCTGCACTTCTCCAGCCAAGGCTGGACCCTGGGACAAGTCAGTGTGGCTGAGATTCGCAGCCCGCAGCAGGGAACACAGGCCACCTGGGAGTCCATGGTGTAGACGATCTGTACTGCAGCACAGAGGCCCCCAGAGCTGGCGAGCTAAGAGAGCTGCGCCCAGGTCAGCAGAGAATGGACCTGCTGTGCTTGTGTCTGAGCTAGGTCTTGATAAGTGGCCTCAGACTTAGCATAGACGTCATCAGGCTTTTCAGAAGTGGCAGCAGGTGATCTCCTGGGGACTGAGATATGGGCTGCTTGCTGGACCCAGTGCAGACCCTTGGGGATCCACTATGGCAGGCATCACAGGTCTGCTCAGTTTTCCTGCTGTAGGGCCCCCAGCTCATGACCACAGAACAGTCACCTCTCCCCTGGCTGAGAGCACCCACCAACCTCTCCCCTGGCCGAGCGTAGCCACCAGTAGTGGCCCAGAGTTTCCCATGGAGAGCTCCGAGAGGCATATGGAAGCCCCTCTGCCACTGCCACAGTCATGGTTCTATCCCTGCTGCCTTTGGTCTGGGGAAGAAACAAAGAACCTGAGAGCTACACCCAAGCTTACAGCCACCACCACAGCCACCATACTGAGAGGAGACTATTCTTTCTCCCTGAGAGCCTTCATCCCATTGCTCCCCAACAAGTGGAACCCCAAGCTTATGCCAGCAGTGCAGCTGCCCCACCCACCAGCTGAACACCCCCAATAACTGTGGTTCTGCATTTCTTGGAGGTGGAGCCCTCAGGAGCAACCAAAAGCCTTTCTACCACTGCAGTGGAACTGCCCTTGCTATCCTCAGACAAATGAATGAACAAATACCATCAGTGCCTTATCCACACCTACAACAAACTGCAGTTGACCCAAGGAGAGGAGACCAGTTCATCTCCCACGGGTTCCACCCACACCCCTGCTTGTCACCAGACAGGAAACCCTGGGCTTGGACCCACAGCACAGACCCTCCATCCTGGGCTGATTGCACTTAGCAATTGCTAACTGGCACCTCTGGGGTGGAGCCCCCAGGAGACAAGCAAAAGACCTTTGGCCACAACCACTGTTAAGATCCCTTCCTCTGCTGCCTCCAAGCCAGAGGAGGAACATAAACCCTGAGAGTGCCCCAGAGCTGTGGTGGGCAGCCCAAGGGTGCCAAGCTGCAATTTATAGCCAGCATTCAAGTGGGAGAGAAGCCTGCACTTTCAGAACATTGAGAGGAGCGTGACAGCAACTGTCAGAAAATATAGGGGAGCCATATGACCAAGCAAGAGCCTACCAACTAACCAGTATGCCTAAGCACCACCTACTGGATTACATCCCAAAGTTCCAACACCAAAAACACCTTGCTATCTTTCCCCTCTGTGAGACCAAAGACAAGTCAGCTACAAATGAGGACGCTGCACAAAGCCTCGGCTCTGTGAAAACATCGAGAAAAAAGGTGTACTGACTGTACTCAATCTACACTGCAGTTACAGGAACACCCACGTGCAGAGATGAAAAAGAACCATTGAAAGAACTCCAGTAACTCAAATGGCCAGAGTGTTATATGTCCTCCAAATGACCACACCAGTTTTTCAACAGGGGTTCTTACTCAGGCTGAGCTAGCTGGAATGACTGAAATGGAATTCAGAATATGGATAGGAATGAAGATCGTCAACATTCAGGAGAATGCAAAACCCAATCCAAAAAAAACTAAGAATCGCAGGAGCTAAAAGACAAGATAACTGATATAAAAAAGAATCTAATGGTTCTGACAGAGCAGAAAAACACACTACAAGAATTTCATAATGCAATCACAAGTATTAACAACAGAAGAGACCAAGTGGAGGAAAGACTCTCAGAACATGAAGACTGGCTCTCTGAAATAAGACAGACAAAAATTAAAAAGAATAACAAATAAACAAAACATCTGAGAGATACGGTATTTTGTAAAGTGGCCAAATCTATGAATTATTGGCATCCCAGAAAGGGATGGAAAGAAGGCAAACAAGTTGGAAAACGTTTTAGTATATCATCCATGAAAACTTCCCCAACCTTGGTAGAGAGGCCAACAGTCACATTCAGGGAAACCAGAGAACCCCTGTAAGATTCTATACAAGAAAATCATCTCCAAGACACATTATAATCAGATTTTCCATGGTCAAAATGAAAGAAAGACTATTAAAGGCAGCTAGACAGGGCAGGTCACCTACAAAGGTCACCCCATCAGGCTAACAACAGACCTCTCAGCTGAAACCCTACAGGCCAGAAAACACTGGGGGCCTATATTCAACATTCTTAAAGAAAAAACTCTTCAACCAAGAATTTCATACCCAGCCAAACTAAGCTTCCTAAGTGAAGAAGAAATAAGATCCTTTTCAGACAAGCAAATGCTGAGGGGGTTCATTACCACCAGACCTGCCTTATGAGAGATCTTGAAAGGAGCACTAACTATAGAAAGAAAAGTCTGCTACCAGCCAATACAAAAACGCACTTAAATACACAGATCAGTGACACTATAAAGAAACCACACAAACAAGCCAGCATAATAACCACCTAACAACATGACAGGATCAAATCCACACATATCAGTACTAACCTTGAATGTAAACAGGCTGCATGCCCCACTTGAAAGGCACACAATGGCAAGCTGCATAAGAAAGCAAGACCTGATGGTATGTTGTCTTCAAGAGACCGGTGCAGTGACCTAGACCCACAATAAAGGGATGGAGAAAAATCAACCAAGCAAATGGAAAACAGAAAAGCAGGGGTTACAATCCTAGTGTCTGACAGAATAGATTTAAACCAACAAAGATTTAAAATGACAAGGGTGGCCGGGCACGGTGGCTCAAGCCTGTAATCCCAGCACTTTGGGAGGCCGAGA
>NW_012107086.1:558982-560946 GCF_000951045.1 Mandrillus leucophaeus | reverse complement strand
AAAAAAAAAAAAAAAAAAAAACAATTTGCCAATTACACTTTTCAGTTTTCCTGCAGATGTACTGGTTCATGAAGATGTTGTGCTCATGAGTTTCTACTCTAGTAAGTTTTGGGTCTATGTATGTACCTTTCTTTCTCTGCACTCCTGGGGCAAGGATTTGCCATATGATTGATCGGAGAATTGTTCATTTTAAATTAGAACAGAATTTTTATTTTTTCTTTTATTTCTTCTAAAACAAAACAAAACAAAAAAACAGAAACAGGATACATGTATAGAACATGTGGGTTTGTTACATGGGTATATGTGTGCCTTGGTGGTTTGCTGCACCTATTGACCTGTCCTGTAAGTTACCTCCCCTCACCCCCCAACCTCCAACAGCACCTGGTGTGTGTTGTTCCCCCTCTGTTTCCATGTGTTCTCAATGTTCAGCTCTCACTTATGAGTGAGAACATGCGGTGTTTGGTTTTCTGTTCCTGTGTTTGCTGAGAATGATGACTTCCAGCTTCATCCATGTCCCTGCAAAGGACATGATCTCATTCCTTTTTATGTCTACATAGTGTTCTATATATGTCTACATAGTGTTCTATATATGTCTATGTAGTGTTTTTAATATATATATGTGTGTGTGTATATGTATGTGTGTGTATATATATGTGTGTGTGTATATATATTATCACATTTTCTTTATCCAGTCTATCATTGATGGGCATTTGGCTTGGTTCCACATCTTTGCTGTTGTAAATAGTGTTGCAATAAACATACGTGTGCATGTGTCTTTATAGTAGAATGGTTTATATTCCTTTGGGTATATACGCAATAATGGAATTGCTGGGTCAAATGGTATTTCTGGTTCTAGATCCTTGAAGAATCGCCACACTGTCTTCCACAATGGTTGAACTAATTTACATTCCCACCAACAATGTAAAAGTGTTCCTATTTCCCCACAGCCTCACCAGCATCTATTGTTTCCTGACTTTTTAATAATCACCATTCTGACTGGCATGAGGTGGTATCTCATTGTCTTGATTTGCATTTCTCTGATGATCAGTGATGTTGAGTTTTTGTTCATGTGTTTGTTAGATGCATAAATGTCTTCTTTTGAGAAGTGTCTATTCATATCCCTTGCCCACTTATTGATGAGTTACTTGTTTTTTCTTGTAAATATGTTTAAGTTCCTTGTAAATTCTGGATATTAGACCTTTGTCAGATGGATAGATTCCAAAAATTTTCTCCCATTCTGTAGGTTGCCTGTTCACTCTGAGAACAGTTTCTTTTGCTGTACGTAAGCTCTTTAGTTTAATTAGATCCCATTTGTCAGTTTTTGCTTTTGTTGCAATTGCTGTTGGCATTTTTGCCCTAAAGTTGTTGCCCACGCCTATGTCCTGAGTGATATTCCCTAGATTTTCTTTTCCTTTTTTCTTTCTTTTTTTTTTTTTTTTGTATTTTTAGTAGAGACAGGGTTTCACTGTGTTGGCCAGGCTGATCTTGAATGCCTGACCTCGTGATCCACCCACCTTGACCTCCGAGACTGCTGGGATTACAGGCACGAGCCACTGTGCCTGGCCTCCCTAGGTTTTCTTCTAGGGTTTTTATGGTTTTGGATTTTACCTTTAAATCTTCAACCCATCTTGAGTTAATTTTGGTATAAGGTATAAGGAAGGGGTCCAGTTTCAGTTTTCTGCATATGGCTGGCTAGTTTTCCTAGCACCATTTACTGAATCAGAGATCCTTTCTTCATTGCTTGTTTTTCTCAGGTTTGTTGAGGATCAGATGGTTTTAGATGTGTGGTGGTATTTCTGAGGTCTCTGTTCTGCTCCACTGGTCTATATGTCTGTTTTGGTACAAGTACCATGCTATTTTGGCTGCTGTAGCCTTGTAGTATGTTTGAAGTCAGGTAGCATGATGCCTCCAGCTTTGTACTTTTTGCTTGGGATTGTCTTGGCTATATGGGGTCTTCTTTGATT
>NW_012107086.1:557478-558932 GCF_000951045.1 Mandrillus leucophaeus | reverse complement strand
TTTTTTTTTTTTTTTTTTTTTGAGATGGGTCTGACTCTGTTGCCCAGGCTGGAGTGTGGTGGCGTGATCTCGGCTCACTGCAACTTCCACCTCCCGGGAGCAAGCAATTTTCTTGCCTCAGCCTCCCCAGTAGCAAGGATTAGAGATGCACGCCACCATGCCTGGCTAATTTTTGTATTTTTAGTAGAGATGGGGTTTCACTATGTTGGCCTGGCTGGTCTCAAACTCCTGACCTCAAGTGATCTACCTGCCTTGGCCTCCGAAAGTGCTGGGATTACAAGCATGAGCCACTGTGCCCAGCCGATTCCACATGAAATTATAAATAGTTTTTGCTAATTCTGTGAAGAATGTCAATGGTAGTTTGATGGGAATAGCACTGAATCTATAAATTACTTTGGGCAGTGTAGCCATTTTCATGATACTGATTCTTCCTGTCCATAAGGATGGAATGTTTTTCCATTTGTTTGTGTCCTGTCTTATTTCCTTGAGCAGTGGTTTGTAGTTCTCCTTGAAGAGGTCCTTCACATCCCTTGTTAGCTGTATTCCTAGGTATTTTATTCTCTTTGTAGTGATTGTGAATGGGAGTTCATTCATGATTTGACTCTCTGCTTGCCTATTATTGGTGTAACAGAATGCTTGTGATTTTTGCTCAGTGATTTTGTATCCTGAGACTTTGCTGAAGTTGCTTATCAGCTCAAAACGTTTTTGGGCTGAGTTGATGGGATTTTCTAAATATAAAATTATGTCATCTGCAAACAGACTTCCTCTCTTCCTATTTGAATACACTTTATTTCTCTCTCTTGCCTGATTGTCCTGACCAGAACTTTCAATACTATGTTTTTTTTTTTTAATCATTATATTTTAAGTTCTAGGGTACATGTGCACAATGTGCAGGTTTGTTACATATGTATACATGTGCCATGTTGGTGCGCTGCACCCATTAAGTCGTCATTTACAGTAGGTGTATCTCCTAATGCTATCCTTCCCTCCTCCCCTCACCTCACGACAGGCCCTGGTATGTGATGTTCCCCACCCTGTGTCCAAGTGTTCTCATTGTTCAATTCCCACCTATGAGTGAGAACATGTGGTGTTTGGTTTTCTGTCCTTGTGATAGTTTGCTCAGAATGATGGTTTCCAGTTTCATCCATGTCCCTACAAAGGACATGAACTCATCCTTTTTTATGGCTGCGTAGTATTCCAAGGTGTATACCTGCCACATGTTCTTAATCCAGTCTATCACTGATGGACATTTGGGTTGGTTCCAAGTCTTTGCTATTGTGAATAGTGCCATAATAAACATACATGTGCATATGTCTTTATAGCAACATGATTTATAATCCTTTGGGTATATGTCCAATATTGGGATGGCTGGGTCAAATGGTATTTCTAGTTCTAGATCCTTGAGGAATCACCACACTGTCTTCCACAATGGTTGAACTAGTTTACAGTCCCAC
>NW_012107086.1:543363-549644 GCF_000951045.1 Mandrillus leucophaeus | reverse complement strand
TTGTACCTCTGGTAGAATTCGGCTGTGAATCTGTCTCGTCCTGGACTTTTTTTGGTAGGTAGGCTGTTAATTATTGCCTCAATTTCAGAGCCTGTTATTGGTCTATTCAGAGATTCAACTTCTTCTTAGCTTAGTCTTGGGAGGGTGCATGCGTCTAGGAATTTCTCCATTTCTTCTAGATTTTCTAGTTTATTTGCGTAGAGGTGTTTATAGTATCCTCTGATGGTAGACTGTATTTCTGTGGGATCAGTGGTGATATCCCCTTTATTATTTTTTATTGCATCTATTTGATTCTTCTTTCTTTTCTTCTTTATTACTCTTGCTAGCGGTCTATCAATTTTGTTGATCTTTTCAAAACACCAGCTCCTGGATTCATTGATTTTTTGAAGGGTTTTTTGTGTCTCTATCTCCTTCAGTTCTGCTCTGATCTTAGTTATTTCTTGCCTCCTGCTACCTTTTGAATGTGCTTACTCTTGCTTCTCTAGTTCTTTTAATTGTGACGTTAGGGTGTCAATTTTAGATCTTTCCTGCTTTCTCTTGTGGGCATTTAATGCTATAAATTTCCCTCTACACACTGCTTTAAATGTGTCCCCGAGATTCTAGTATGTTGTGTCTTTGTTCTCATTGATTTCAAAGAACATCTTTATTTCTGCCTTCATTTCGTTATGTAGCCAGTAGTCATTCAGGAGCAGGTTGTTCAGTTTCCATGTAGTTGAGCGGTTTTGAGTGAGTTTCTTAATCCTGAGTTCTAGTTTGATTGCACTGTGGTCTGAGAGACAGTTTGTTATAATTTCTGTTCTTTTACATTTGCTGAGGAGTGCTTTACTTCCAACTATGTGGTCAATTTTGGAATAAGTGTGATGCGTTGCTGAGAAGAATGTATATTCTGTTGATTTGGGGTGGAGAGTTCTGTAGATGTCTATTAGGTCCACTTGGTTCAGACTTGAGTTCAATTCCTGGATATCCTTGTTAACTTTCTGTCTCGTTGATCTGTCTAATGTTGACAGTGGGATGTTAAAGTCTCCCATTATTATTGTGTGGGAGTCTAAGTCTCTTTGTAAGTCTCTAAGGACTTGCTTTATGAATCTGGCTGCTCCTGTGTTGGGTGCATGTATATTTAGGACAGTTAGCTCTTCTTGTTGAATTGATCCCTTTACCATTATGTAATGGCCTTCTTTGTCTCTTTTGACCTTTGTTAGTTTAAAGTCTGTTTTATCAGAGACTAGGATTGCAACCCCTGCTTTTTTGTTGTTTTCCATTTGCTTGGTAGATCTTTCTCTATCCCTTTATTTTGAGTCTGTGTGTGTCAATAGGAGTGGTGAGAGAGGTCAGCCTTGCCTTATACCAGTTTCCAAAGGGAATGCTTCCAGTTTTTGCCCATTCAATATGACATTGGCTGTGGGGTTGTCATAAATAGCTCTTATTGTTTTGAGATATGTTCCATCAATACCTCGTCGATCGAGAGGTTTTAACATGAAGGGATGTTGAATTTTATCGAAGGCCTTTACTTCATCTATTGAGAGAATCATGTGGTTTTTGTCTTTGGTTCTCTTTATGTGATGAATTATATTTATTGATTTGCATGTTAAACCAGCCATGCGTCCCAGTAATGAAGCTAACTTGATTGTGGTAAGTTTTTTGATATGCTGCTGGATTCAGTTTGCCAGCATTTTCTTGAGGATTTTTGCATTGATGTTCTTTAGGGATATTGGCCTGAAGTTTTCTTTTTTTGCTGTGTCTCTGCCAGGTTTTGGTATCAGGATGATGCTAGCCTTATAAAATGAGTTAGGGAGGAGTCCTTCCTTTTCAATTGTTTGGAATAATCTCAGAAGGAACGGTATCAGCTCCTCTTTGTATTCTGATAAAATTCTTTGAATCCATCTGGTCCTGGGCTTGTTTTGGTTGGTGGGCTATTAATTACTGCCTCATTTTCAGAGCTTGTTATTGGTCTATTCAGGGATTTGACTTCTTCCTGGTTTAGTCTTGGTAGGAATCCAGGAATGGATCCTTTTCTTCTAGATTTTCTAGTTTATTTGCATTGAGGTGTTTATAATATTCTCTGACGGTAGTTTTTATTTCTGTGGGGTCAGTGGTGATAACCCCCTTTATCATTTTTTATTGTGTTTTTTTGATTCTTCTCTCTCTTATTAGTCTAGCTAGTGGGTCTCTTTTGTTAATTATTTCAAATAACCAGCTCCTGGGTTTGTTGAATTTTTTTGAAGGGCTTTTTGTGTCTCTGTCTTCTTCAATTCTTATCTCATCTTAGTTCTTTCTTGTCTTCTGTTAGCTTTTGGATTAGTTTGCTTTTGCCTCTAGCTTTCTGATGTAGGCATTTAGTACTATAATTTTTCCTCTTAACACTGCTTTAGCTGTGTCCCAGAGATTCTGGTACGTTGTCTCTTTGTTCTCATTGGTTTCAAAGAACGTCTTGATTTCTGCTTTAATTTTATTATTTATCTAGCAGTCATTCAGGAGCAGGTTTTTTGATTTCCATGAAATTGTGTGGTTTGGAGTGAGTTTCTTAATCCTGAGTTCTAACTTGATTGCACTGTGGTCTGAGGGACTATTATGATTTCAGTTCATCTGCATTTGCTAAGAATTGTTTTACTTCCAATTGTGTCATTGATTTGAGAATAAGTGCCATGTGGCACCGGAGAAGAATGTATATTCTGTTGATTTGTGGTAGAGAATTCTGTAGACATCTACTAGGTCACTTGATCCAGAGCTGAGTTCAAGTCCTGGTTATCCTTGCTAATTTTCTGTCTCATTGATCTAATACTGACAGTGGGGTGTTAAAATCTCATACTGTTATTACATGGGAGTCTAATTCCTTTTGTAGGTCTGTAAGAACTTGTTTTATGAATCTGGGTGCTCCTGTATTGGGTGCATATATATTTAGAATAGTTAGCTCTTCCTGTTGAATAGTTCCCTTTACCATTATGCAGTGCCCTTTTTTGTCTTTTTTGATCTTTGTTGGTTTAAAATCTGTTTTGTTAGAGACTAGGATTGCAGTCCCTGCTTTTTTTTTACTTTACATTTGCTTGGTAAATATTCCTTCATCCCGTTGTATTGAACCTGTGTGTGTCTTTGCACATAAGACGGGTCTCCTGAATACAGCACAGTGATGAGTCTTGACTCGTTATCCAGTTTGCCAGTCTGGGTCTTTTAATTGGGGCTTTTAGCCCATTCACATTTAAGGTTATTGTTATTATGTGTGAATTTGATCCTGTCATCATGATGCTGTTTTGTTATTTTGCCCGTTAGTTGATGCAGTTTCTTCTTAGTGTCATTGGTCTTTATATTTTGATGTGTTTTTGCAGTGGCTGGTACCAGTTTTTTCTTTCTGTATTTAGTGCTTCTTTCAGGAGCTCTTGCAGGGCAGGCCTGTTAGTAACGAAATCCCTCAGCATTTGTCTGGAAAGGATTTTATTTCTCCTTCACTTATTAAACTTAGTTTGGCTGGATATGAAATTCTGGGTTGAAAATTCTTTACTTTAAGAATGTTGAGGCTGGGCACGGTGGCTCATGCCTGTAATCTCTGCACTTTGGGAGACCGAGGCGGATGGATCACCTGAGGTCAGGAGCTCGAGACCAGCCTGACCAACATGACGAAACCCCATCTCTACTAAATACAAAAAATTTGCCAGGTGTGGTGGCCATGCCTGTAATTCCTGGTAATCAGGAGGCTGAGGTGGGAGAATTGCTTGAACCTGGGAGTCGGAGGTTGCAGTGAGCTGAGATCACACCACTGCACTCCAGCCTGGGTGACAGAGTGAGACTCCATCTTAAAAAAAAAAAAAAGAATATTGAATATTGGCTCCCTATCTCTTCTGGCTTGTAGTTTCTGCTGAGCTATCTGCCGTTAGTCTAATGGGCTTCCCTTTGTAGGTGACCTGGCCATTCTATCTGGCTGCCCTTAACAGTATTTCCTTCATTTTGACCTTGGAGAATTTGATGATTATGTGTCTTGGGGTTGTTCTTCTTGTGGATTATCTTAATGGTGTTCTCTGTATTTCCTGAATTTGCATGTTGGCCTGTCTTGCTAGGTTGGGGAAGTTCTCCTGGCTAATATCCTGAAGTGTGTTTTCCAGCTTGTTTCCATTCTCCCTGTTCTCCTGGTACTCCAATCAGTCCTTGAGTTCGGTCTTTTTACGAAGTCCCATATTCTTGGAGGCTTTGTTAATTCTTTTTCATTCTCTTTTCTCTCTTCTTGTCTGCATGTCTTATTCAGTAAGGTGGTCTTCACACTCTGATATCCTTTCTTCTACTTGGTCAATTCAGCTGTTGATACTTGTGTGTGCTTCACGAAGTTCTCATGCTATGTTTTTCAGCTCCACCAGGTCATTTATGTTCTTCTCAAAACTGGTTTTTTTTTTTTTTTTTTTTGAGACAGAGTCTCGCACTGTCGCCCGGGCTGGAGTGCAGTGGCACAATCTTGGCTCACTGCAACCTCCACCTTCCAGGTTCAAGTGATTCTCCTGCCTCAACCTCCCAAGTATCTGGGATTACAGGCACCCACCACCACACTCGGCTAATTTTTTGTATTTTTAGTAGAGATGGGCTTTCACTATGTTGGTCTCAAATGCCTGACCTCATGATCCACCTGCCTCAGCCTCCCGGAGTGTTGGGATTACAGGCGTAAACCACCGCTCTCGGCCTTAAACTGGTTATTGTAGTTAACAATTCCTCTTGTAGCAGGAGGGGCTGCAGACAAAACTCCTCAGACATCGGGTTAAAGAAGGAAGGAGCTTTATTCCGCCAGGAACTTCAGCAGACTTGTGTCTCAAAAGCCGAGCTCCCCAAGTGAGCAATTCCTGTCCTTTTTAAGGGCTCACAACTCTAAAGGGGTCCGCGTGAGAGGGTCATGATCGATTGAGCAAGCAGGGGGTATGTGACTGGGGGCTGCATGCACCGGTAATCAGAACGCAACAGAACAGGACAGAGATTTTCACAACGCTTGTCCATACAATGTCTGGAATCTATAGATAACATAACCGGTTAGGTCAGGGGTCGATCTTTAACCAGGCCCAGGGCGCCGGCACCCGGGCTGTCTGCCTGTGGATTTCATTTCTGCTTTTTAATTTTTACTTCTTCTTTCTTTGGAGGCAGAAATTGGGCATAAGACAATATGAGGGGTGGTCTTATTGTCTTATGCCCAATAAGGGGTGGTCCTCCCTTATTCTAACCTTTTATCAAGGTTCTTAGCTTCTTTGCATTGGGTTAGAACATGTTCCTTTAGCTCATTGTAGTGTTTATTACCCATCTTCTGAAGCCTGCTTCTGTCAGTTCATCCCACTGATCCTCCATCCAGTTCTGTGGCCTTGACGGAGAGATGCTGTGATCGTTTGGAGGAGAAGAGGCACTCTGGCCTTTTGGGTTTTCAGCATTTTTTCATTGATTCTTTCTCTTCTTTGTGAGTTTGTCTAGCTTCGGTTTTGAGGCTGCTGACTCTTGGATGGGGTTTTTGTGAGGGCCTTTGTGGTTGTTGTTGTTGACACTGTCGGTTTCTGCTTGTTTGTTTTTCTTTAAGTAGTCAGGGCCCTCTTCTGTAGGGCTGCCTCAGTTTGCTGGGGGTTCACTTCAGGCCATACTCATCTGATTCACTCCCATGCCTGGAGATGCCACTCAAGGAGGCTGGAGAACAGCAAAGATGGGCGCCTGCTCCTTCTTCTGGGACGTCTTACCTCAAGGGACACCAACCAGACGCCAGTGGGATGGCTCCTGAATGGGGTGCCTGACCACCCCCGTTGGAGGAAACAGGGAGAAGGACCCGTTTAACGAAGCTCTTTGTTCCTTGGTGGAGAGGGCGTGCTTTGCTCGGGGAAACCCACTCATCTGGGCTGCTGAGATTCCTCAGAACTACCGGGAGGAGGGGCTCGGTCTGCTCCTCCTCAGAGACTGCGGCCACCCCTCCCCTAGGGGCTTAGGCCTAGGGAGATCCAAATTCTGTCCCTGAGCCTCTGGCTGGAGTTATTGGAGACCCTCCAGGGAAGCCCCGCCCAGTGAGGAAGGATGGGTCAGGGTGAGGCCTGAAGAGGCACTTGCTGCAGGCTGCCACAGCCGTGTGTATTGGGCTGTAGGGACAGGTCTTGGGACCGAGCTGCCCCGCCTCCCTGGCTGAAGCAGGGGAAAGTGCAGCCTGGAGCTTTAGAAATGGGTGCCACCGGCCGGGCGCGGTGGCTCAAGCCTGTAATCCCAGCACTTTGGGAGGCCGAGACGGGCGGATCACGAGGTCAGGAGATCGAGACCATCCTGGCTAACACCGTGAAACCCCGTCTCTA
>NW_012107086.1:532286-533988 GCF_000951045.1 Mandrillus leucophaeus | reverse complement strand
GTGGGCTTAAGTAGATTCCAGCTGAATGGCTGTAAGAATCCGGGCATTCCAGGGTTGGGCCGCTGGGCCTCCGTGGCGTGGGTTTGCGAGTGGGATCTTCCCGTCCGTGGGTGGCACAGCTCCATGGAAATAGCACAGTTTCCCTGGCGGGGTTGCGCAGTCACTCACCGCCCCCCTCGGCTGGGGGAGGAGGTGCCCCTTCCCCGCATGTTCTCAGATGGGCCGCGGGCACCACACCGTTCTTCCTGCTGTCCGTGGGGCACGCCATGCTTCTAGGCAATTTTGATGAGAGAACCTGAATACTTTGGTTGCCGGTGAAGGATTCACATGCTTATTATGTTTTTTATTTGTTTCGTTTTGTTTTGTTTTGTTTTCAGACGGAGTCTCGCCCTGTCGCCCAGACTGAGGTGCAATGGCACGATCTTGGCTCACTGCAACCTCTGCCTTCTGGGTTCAAGCGATTCTCCTGCCTCAGCCTCCCGAGTAGCTGGGATTACAGGCATGCGCCACTAGCCTGGCTAATTTTTTTTATCTTTAGTAGAGATGGGGTTTCACCATGTTGGTCTGGCTGGTCTTGAACTCCTGACCTCATGATCCGCCTGCCTCAGCCTCCCAAAGTGTTGGGATTACAGGTGTGAGCCACCGTGCCTGGCCTATTTTGCATTTTCTAGAATTTTAGATGAATACAATTGTACAATATTTACTTTTCCCCAGTTAAAATAGCTTTTATTCAAATGTCCTTAGCCTTATCTGGATTATTTTACTTGGACTAGTTAATCTGAGATCCATCCACATTGCTGCATGTAGTTTAAATGGGTGAATCATATGCTGTTTGAATCCTCTCTCAATAAAGGTGTTACCAAAAACTCCCGTGAGATACCACTGCATTCCCAGTAGAATGACTAAAATGAAATAAATAGACAGCTGGGTGCAGTGGCTCAGGCCTGTAATCCCAGCACTTTGGGAGGCCGAGGCAGGCGGATCATGAGATCAGGAGTTCCAGACCAGTCTGGTCAATATGGTGAAACCCCATCACTACTAAAAATACAAAAATTAGCCGGGTGTGGTGGCAGACACCTGTAATCCCAGCTACTCAGGAGGCTGAGGCAGAAGAATCACTTGAAACCGGAAGGCAGAAGTTGCAGTGAGTGGAGATGGTGCCATTGCACTCCAGCCTGGGCGAAAGAGCAAAACTCCATCTGAAAAAAAACAAAAACAAAAACAAAAAACAGACAAGAACAGGTGTCAGTGAAGATATGGAGAAATTGGAACCCTCACACCCTGCTGGTGGGATTGCATAATGGTGCAGCCACTCTGGAAAACAATCTGGCAGCCCCTCAAAAATTCAAACATAGAGGTACCATTTGACCCAGAAACTCCACTGCCAGGTACAGATACACAAGAGAAATGAAAACATCCACCAAAAAGCTAGTACACAAATGTTCACAGCGGCATCATTCATAATAGCCAATGTGTGAAAAAGACTCCAGTGTCCGTCACAGGATAAACAAAATGTGGTCCATCCTTGCAATGGAACCTTATTCACCCATAAGAAGGAACAAAGGGGCGCTGTGGCTGACGCCTGTAATCCCAGCACTTTGGGAGGCCTAGGCAGGTGGATTACTTGAGTTCAGGAGTTGCCAGCCTAGGAAACATGATGAGAGCTCATCTGTACTAAAAATGCAAAAAAAAAAAAAAAAAA
>NW_012107086.1:531689-532236 GCF_000951045.1 Mandrillus leucophaeus | reverse complement strand
AAAAAAAAAAAAAAGCCGGGCATGGCAGTGTGTGCCTGTAGTCCCAGCTACTTGGGAGGCTGAGGTGGGAGGATCACCTGAGCCTGGGGAGGTTGAGGATGCAGTGAGCCATGATCACACCGCTGGACTGCAGCCTGGGTGACAGCGAGACCCTGTCTCTAAAACAAAACAAAAGGAATGAAATGCTGACACGTACTACAACATGAATGAACCTTGAAAGTATTTGGTTAAGTGAAAGAAGCCACACACACACACACACGAACCCCACATATTCCATGATTTTATTTTTATGGGAAATGTCCAGAAGTGGCAAATAGAGGCAGAAAGTAGATTAGTGGTTGCATAGGCTGGGGTAAGGGTGGCTGGGGGAAAAGGAGTTGGCTGCTACAGGATGCAGAATTTCTTTGTGGGGTGATCATCTCAAATTGACTGTGATAGTGGTTGCACAACTCTGTGGATGTACTAAAAGCCACAGAATCAGGGCCGGCCGCAGTGGCTCACGCCTGTAATCCCAGCACTTTGGGAGGCTGAAGTGGGCGGATCCCAA
>NW_012107086.1:526575-531464 GCF_000951045.1 Mandrillus leucophaeus | reverse complement strand
TTTTTGAGATGGAATTTCGCTCTTGTTGCCCAGGCTGGAGTGCAATGGCGGGATCTCGGCTCACCACAACCTCCACCTCCCAGATTCAAGCAATTCTCCTGCCTCAGCCTCCCGAGTAGCTGGGATTACAAGCACGCGCCACCAGGCCCAGCTCATTTTTATTTTCGGTAGCGACGAGGTTTCTCCATGTTGGTCAGGCTGGTCTCAGTCTCCTGACCTTAGGTGATGTGTCCGCCTCGGCCTCCCAAAGTGCTGGAATTACAGGCGTGAGCCACCGCACCCGGCCCAGTCATTCATTTTAAATGGCTAAATTTTATGTGTGTGAATTATATCCCAATAAAGCTATTACCAAAAAATGGCTCAGGTACTGAGTTCCTTGCATTGTGTGAATACACCACAGTTTGTCCACGCATTCATTTGTTGATTGGCCATTGGATTGGTTCCGGTTCTTGCCCATTAAAAATCCCAGCACTTTGAGAGGCCAAAGTGGGCCATCCTAGGCAACATAGCAAGACCCCCTGTCTCTACAAAGAAATTCAAAAATTAGCCAGGCCTGGAGGCTTGTGCTTGTGGTCCCAGCTACACGGGAGACTAAGGCGGCGAGATCATTTGAGCCCAGGAGTTTGAAGCTGCAGTAAACCATGATCATGCCGCTGTACTCCAGCCTGGACAACCGTGTGACACCCTGCCTCTAAATAAATAAATAAACTGCAAGCCAGGTGGGGTAGCACATGCCTGTAGTCCCCGCTACTTGGGAGGCTGAGGCAGGAGGATTACTTTAGCACAAGAGTTCAAGTCCAGCCTGGGAAACATGGCAAGACCCTATCTCAAAAAAAAAAAAAAAAAAGCTGCTGTCATTTATATGTGTCAGTTATACCTCAGTAAAGCTGAAGAAGAAAAATAAATAAAAAATTAAAAAAACAAGCTTGTATGAACATCCATGCATGAGCTCCAGTATGGACATACGCCTTCCCCCACTCCCAGGTAAATACACAGGGGTGGAAAGTCTAGATCACACGGTAGGTATGTTTAACGTTTTAAGGAACTGATCAACCACGTCCCAAAGCAGCCTCATCAGTCCGCTCCCCCACCGACAGTGTATGAGGGCTCCACATCCCCACACTCTTGTCAACACTTAACATGATGAGTCTTCTAAGTTAGAAATCTGATAGATACGCCGTAGTACCTCATTGTGATTTTAAGCTTGTATTTCCTTAATGGATAACGATGTTGAACATCTTTTCACGTGCTTATTTGCCATCCGTATAAACTTTTAGGTTCAGGGCAACACGTGCAGGTTTGTTACGCACGTAAACGTGTGTCATGGGGCTTCAATGTGCAGATTATTTCATCGCCCAGGCATCAGGCCTAGTACCCATTAGTCACTTATTCCTGATTCCCTCCATCCTCCGACCCTCCACCCCCTGAGAGGCCCCAGTGTGTGTTGCTCGCCTCTATGTTTCTACGTGTTCTCATCATTTAGCTCCCATGTATAGGTGAGATCATGTGGTATTTGGTTTTCTGTTCCTGTGTTAGTTTGCTAAGGATAATGGCCTCCAGCTCTATCCATGTCCCTGCAAAGGGCATGATCACAACCTTTTTTATGGCTGTGTATTATTCCACGGTGTATATAAACCAGTCTGTCACTGATGGGCATTTATGTGGATCCATGTCTTCACTCTGGTAGATAGTGCTGCAGTGAACACACGCATGTGTCTTTGTAACAACGATTTATATTCCTTTGGGTATATACCAAGTAATGGAGTTGCTGGATCAAATGGTATTTCTGGTTTTAGGTCTTTGAGGAATCACCGCACTACTTTCCACAATGGTTGGAAATGGACACTCCCACCAACAGTGTATAAGCATTCCCTTTTCTCTGTAACCTTGCCAGCATCTGTTATTTTTTGACTTTTTAATAAGAGCCATTCTGAACGCTGTGACATGGCATCTCATGGTGGTTTGGATTAGCATTTCTCTAATGATCAGTGATGTTGAGCTGTGGTTACACGACTGCAGTGTCCCAGTGGCTGAGCACAAAGTGTAACCCCAACTTGGATTTGATTCACTGTATGTGGGTGACCTTCCGGGGAAGCTGACTCACAGGTGGCAGGGACCTACCTCCTTCACTTCCACTCCGCCCATTGCTCAGTCTAGTCCTGGCTCTGTGAGAGGCACTGGGAAAGGCAGAGGAGAAGTTGGCCAGTCAGATGCAATGAGCATTTCAACCTCACATACTTCACCTGGTAGCTCTTCCGGTGAAAGTTTCCATGTTTTTTCACAGCCCATGTTCCTTCCCCAGCCTGTCTATAATGGAAAGTTCATTGTCAATTGTGGAAATAGATACAGCAAATTTGGGTATCAGGTTATGTTCACACATGATTGGTGCAACTGAAATATAATAACAGATCTCATTCTGTAGTTAATAGTTTGTGTTCAATTACACCAAAAAAGACTGTTGTGTACATAAGAACACAATATGTGTATTATTGTGTCTCATGTACACTGTTGAAAAGGTAGCAGCCCACGATTGATGAGATAGTCCAGTGATCTTATGAGATACAAGTTTGTTCTTACGTTCTGTCTCTGACATTGTCTGTACTTAGTTATTGTGTTCATGCTTATTCCTTCATGGTCCAAGTTGGCCGTCCCACCTCCAGGTATCAAACCACATTCCAAACAGCAACCAGGAGGAAACATGAAGCTGACACAGGTCATGGGGAATTAGGTTGGCAGCCATTGCTTTTGAATTTAGAGAAGGCCATCCTCCCCAGGCACTTTTTCTAAGTCTCATTGATCACAACTCAACCATGTGGCCACCATCAGCAGACATCTCTCTGTAGCACCGTGGAACACATGAGAACGTAATTGGGGATGGCCGTTGTTACTTGAACTGTTTTGAAAGATCTGACATAAAGGTCATTGCCTTGTGCACTTCAACAGGATGTTATTACAAAACTCCCAGGTCTGGGCATGGTGACATACACCTGAAATCTCAGCTATTTGGGTGGCTGAGGTAGGAGGATTGCTTGAGCCCACGAGTTTGAGGCTGAAGTGTGCTTGTGAGTAGCCACTGCACTCCAGTGCCTAGGACACATAGGGAGACCTCACTTTTTTATGGCTGCATAGTATTCCCTGGTAAAGAAATGTACCACATTTTCTTTATCCACTTCACTGTTGATGGACATTTAGGTTGAATCCATGTCTTTGCTATTGAAGTCACACTTTTTAATTAAGTTACTTAACTTTCCTATGTTCATTTATGTGTTATATACCGAAACATTTTTATTTCTGTGGTTTTAATGACACCTAATATGATTATCAATGTGTCATTCTCCATAAATCATTGTGTTATACATGTTAAATGATTACATATTAAGTGTATAGGTATAATAATAACACATTGTATGAGCTAAATAAGTACTTATCACTCTGATTCATCAAATTTCCATTGTTCATGCCATTCATAATTTATTAAGTGGTGTAGTATTTGTTCTTATCAACATTTGCTTTTCTGTCCTATCTAAATATTAATGAAACAGTGGAGGTGGGCTCAGTTTCAGTGCTGTCTTGAAATAATCCAAAGTCAGATGGCATGCTTCACTGGTTTCCTTTAGATTCAGTAACTTATTCGACTCACACAATAAAATGAGTTTTAAGTATATCAGCTATCCTTATATTTGTCATGCTACAACAGAGAAAACTCTGGGTCGCCGGGCATGGTGGCTCACGCCTGTAATCCCAGCACTTTGGGAGGCCAAGGCAGGTGGATTGCCTGAGCTCAGGAGTTCGAGACTAGCCTGGGCAACATAGTGAAACCCTGTCTCTACTAAAGTACAAAAAATTAGCTAGGTATGGCAGCATGCGCCTGTAGTCCCAGCTACTCAGGAGGCTGAGGCAGGAGAATTGCTAGAACCCGGGAGGTGGAGGTTACAGTGAGCCAAGATCACGCCACTGCTCTCCAGCCTGGACGACAGAGCAAGATTTTTGTCTCTTAAAACAAAAAGAGAAGAAAACTCTCAGTCATTCACTGATGACACCAAAGCCTTACCCTCATAAATCTTCCATGTCGACTGCCCAGAAAACCTAAAAACATGGAATACTACAAATTAAGAATAAATATCTCATTAGGTACAAATTATCAAGGTAAACCCAAGATGAAATAGGATAAATACACATATCATAGTAAAGAGATTTAATTAATCTAAAAATATACAAAGTTGCAGAGAGAAAAGCAAATGTTTTTGAACCAATTATGAGAGACAGTCACAGGAGTGATTCCCACTTTTATGAATTGACACGTTGTTGAGGGGAAACTACATCTAATTTTGGACTTTGGTTCATAGCAGGTTCTATATGAACCAACAACTTCATATCCTGGAGAACTACTCAGTGCACAGGAGTTTGTTTCCTGCTGGTGCCTTTTTTTTTTTTTTTTTTTTTTTTGGTGAGACAGGATCTCACTGTTTTCCAGGCTGGAGTGCAATGGCACCATCTGGGCTCACTGAAGCCTCGACATCCAGGGCTCAAGTGGGAAAATTGCTCCCACCTCAGCCTCCCAAGTAGCTGGGACTACAGGCATGTGCCACCACACCCAGCTCATTTTGTTGTATTTTTTGTAGAGACGGGGTTTTACTACATTTCCCAGGCTGGTCTCAAACTCCTGGACTCAAGTGATCCTCCTGCTTCAGCCTTCCAACATAATTTTGTCTTTCATAGGTTACTCCAAACATTCTATAATGCTAGCAGATTTCAATGAAATCTACCAGTGAACTGAAGACTTAAGTGAAGCGAGGCCTCCAGCCTGCCCATTCCCCTGTACCCAGCCATGGGAGGTGCCCACCTTGGGAACAGTGAGGTAGGGCATGCTGTCCACCTTGTACCCAGCC
>NW_012107086.1:524188-525947 GCF_000951045.1 Mandrillus leucophaeus | reverse complement strand
CCCACCTTGGGAACAGTGAGGTAGGGCGTGCTGTCCAGGCCTGCCTTGCTGCCGCTCACCTCCATGTGCTGAGGCACTGTACACCTGCCGTGGAGCTGCACCTCGCTGCCCAGCAGAAGGGGCTGGTGAGGAGAGCACGTTGAGGGGCCCAGCTGGGCTTAGGGCTACCTCACTTCATGCTCCCTGCCTGAAGGCCACAGCCCACACAGCATGTCCAGCATGTAATTTGCTGGATGCTGCTGAGCTTGTTCTTCATGACACGGGTGGAAAACAGCAGTTTGAAGGCACCGCACTCTTCATAACCAGACTCTACTGCTGGTGCCTCAGCTCCACGCGGAAGGGCGGGAGAGAGGATGGCAGCCCTGCCCCCACCACCCTCCAGGCCCACCTCGATGCTCGCGTGTGATGCTTTCCACGGAACTTCCTCTGGCTCTTCAGCCAGATGGAGGGAAC
The DNA here is from genome assembly GCF_000951045.1 of Mandrillus leucophaeus. NCBI lineage: Eukaryota > Metazoa > Chordata > Mammalia > Primates > Cercopithecidae > Mandrillus > Mandrillus leucophaeus. The sequence continues at coordinate 525,494 of NW_012107086.1, read as the reverse complement.
AGAGTTGCCCACGGTCAGGCATCAGAAGCAAATGGTGTTGGTGTCTGGCACCACAAGCTGGTTCCTGTCCACCCACTGGAGCTGAGTCCAGTGGGGTCCCTGCTGGCAGAAGTGCACGGGAAGGCCATAGCCAAGGTGGGGAGCAGAGGCCCATCTGACCCGATGCCCTTCCAAAGCTGCCCTTGCCCACGCCTGCGATCTTGGTTTTTCCTCCTGTGTAGGGAGTGTTGGCCTTTCAAAGACCCCTGCCTAAGTAGATGAGGCTCCCAGGAGCCTTGACATCATGTTCCCCCACGTCAGGCTTTCTCAGAGCTGGACCATGTGTCCCCTCCCCGTCTGCTTCCTCCAACTGGCAGCTCTTGCTGAGAGGTCCGGGGTGCTCCACCTTGGCCTTGGGGCCTTCAGGTCATAAGGGCATCTGCCAGGGGAGTACCCACCTGCCCGAGGAAGCACACTGAGGCAGGCCCACCAGGAGAAGGCCCAGGACCCAGCTGGGTGCATGAACCAGGACAGGCCTTGGGAGCAGTTTAGCAGAAGGGGAAATCTGGCTGCCTGGAGAACTGGGAGCCTCAGAGACGGCTGGGCAGCGATGGCCCCCTGGAGTCTGCGCCCCTAGTTCTCCCTCTGTAGAGCTCCAGGGCTTGGTGGGTACCGGGTGAGGATGGCATCTAGGAGGCCCTGCCTCTGCCCCTTCTGGTGTCCGGGGCTGCTGCAGCCTCTACCCTCAGCCCAACGGTTTTCTCCTTCCTAAGGACTGGTTTGGGGGTGGCCTTCCTGCCAAGACTCTTGGAAATGCTAAACTGTCATCCCCCAGGAGGGGGCACCAGGGGCCCAGGAGGAAGATAACCCTTCCCCATGATGACCTTGCTGTCACCCACCTACAGAGACATGCCCCCTCCCCATGATGACCTTCCTGTCACCCACCTACAGAGACACGCCCCCTCCTCATGGTGACCTTTCTGTCACCCACCTACAGAGACACGCCCCCTCCTCATGGTGACCTTTCTGTCACCCACCTACAGAGACACGCCCCCTCCTCATGGTGACCTTAATGTCACCCACCTACAGAGACATGCCCCCTCCTCATGGTGACCTTGCTGTCACCCACCACAGGGATTCGCCCCTTCCCCATGATGACTTTACTGTGGCCCACAGGGACACGCCCCCTCCCCATGATGACCTTAATGTCACTCACAGGGATACGCCCCCTCCCCATGGTGACCTTAATGTCACCCACAGGGACATGCCCCCTCCCCATGATGACTTTACTGTCACCCACAGGGACATGCCCCCTCCCCATGATGAC
>NW_012107086.1:518566-524138 GCF_000951045.1 Mandrillus leucophaeus | reverse complement strand
TGTCACCCACAGGGACATGCCCCCTCCCCATGATGACTTTACTGTCACCCACAGGGACATGCCCCCTCCCCATGATGACCTTGCTGTCACCCACAGGGACAGGCCCCCTCCAGCCCCCTCCCTGTGATGACCTTGCTGTCACCCACAGGGACACGCCCCCTCCAGCCCCCTCCCTGTGATGACCTTGCTGTCACCCACCCACAGGGACATATGCCCACCTCTCAGGGGATGATGCCAAGGCACTGGTGGGCACAGTGTGGACAGATGCTGGGAAGAGGCACCTCCCAGAGCTCTGAGCTGCCCTCCCAGGCTTCCCGGGGTGGGGGGCAGAGACCCCAGGAGACAGTGAGAGCCTAGGAAACTGCAGCAGGGGCTCTTTCTCAGGACCAGGCAACCACAGTGACTCAACGGTGCTGTCCACGGCCAGACAATGCCTTCTGAAATGCTGCTGTCCAGGGACCCTCACAGCCCCAGCTCACAGGGGATGAGAACGCCTAACTCCTACCTGGGATGGTCAGGTAGGCGGGGCAAGCAGGGACTCAGGGCGCGAGTACCGGAGTCTGTGGTCATGGGGACAGCACAGCCAAAAGAATTCTCGTCCTATCCCAGGATCCACCGCTCTGGCCTCGGGTCCCCTGGGCTTCCCCCGACTTCCATCTCCCAGGCTGGCTCCTCCTCACCTCCTTGCCTGCTCCAGTCCAGCGGGCATGGGGGCTCAGCCCACGGGCCGTTGGTTGCCAGGTTGTGTGACTGCCCCCCTCCGTGTCCATCCCAGGATGACACTCACTTGCATATGCACGTCTCTTGGCTTCTCCAAAGCCAAGTCCCACCTCCCCATGCAGGCCATCTACAGTTGAGCAAAGTGCACCTGCCTCTGTTCTAAGTCAGAACCCCTGGGTATTGTCCCCCTGATTGCTGTCTCACACCCACAGCCATCTGCTGGGAAACCCAAACCCTGCTGGCACTAATCTACAGCCCCCCATAGACACCATCCCCTGCACTGGGCTGTGGCAGTCATCTGCTGGTGCCCTTAATGCCTGGGTCCCTTCACCGCATTGCAGCCACCTGAGCTCTGCTGTAGTCACATCTGCGGGCTCCACCTCACCCAGAGTCAACACCAAAGTCCCCACAGGCCAGCCCTGGCCTCCTCCTTGCTTCTGGAGCCCTCGGAGCCCTGCGCCTCAGTCTCCCCATCTGCAGCATGGGTGTCCCCTCCCACCCCCAGCCTGCTACCCAGGGCCCAGGGCCAGGCATACAGACCCATCTCAGTGGCCCAGCTCCTCCTCCACCCTGAGGCGACTTAGGGAGGCCATGCCCCAGACCTCAGTCCCTCACCTGCCTGTGGAGGTCTGGGCTTGCTGAGTAGGAGCAGGCCTCACCCCCGGCCAGTCTATGTGCCTGGAATCTGGTCTCCCCTGTGTCTTGGCCTCATCCTCCCATCTTCCTCACCTCCTGAGGATGGAGCAGCTGCAGGGCAGGAGAGGGTGCGAGTGGGCGGGGGCCCTGAGGCAGCCCATGCCCCGGTGCCTGCTGCTTCTCAGCTGGGGGAAGGGACTTTCACCCCAAGGGCTCAGTCTCTGACTCACCCCAGGAGGACCCTAGGCGCCCCTCACAAGCGGGAATGGACCCCCTTGGGCAGCACCTCCTGGGGGTCCTCTCCTCTCTACCAATGACAAGCAAGTCCTTCAGGGTAGGGTCATGGCAGCCACACCTCCAGAGACCCCTTGGCTGCTCCTGGACCACACAGCTGCTCAGAGAACTTTAACCTCTGGCCCCCTCCACACAGCCCGGCATGACCCTTGCAGGCACTCGCCCGTCACTCGAACACAGAAGGGCACAGGACACACAGCCTGGGGGAGCCGCTGCCAGCAGCTGTTGGCCTCAGCGTTCTCTCGAAGGCATTGGCACCAGCAGCCACTGGGACCCCTTCAGAAAGCGGTTCAGGACACCAGCCCTGCCCCAACCTTGACCCAGACACTGCTGGGTGGGTGGCAGCTCAGCTCCAAGGTGTCCCCACTGGTTAAGAGTAAATATTCCTACTGGCCAGAATCAGGCACTGGGATCTCTGTCAGTGACAGTCAGCATGATGCAGGCACCCCAAAACCTGGCACAGCAGGACTCAACACCCCACAGGGAGGCCCCGTGGCACCCCCACTTTACAGACACACCAGCAGAGGCCACTGGAGCCCTGAGTGAGGAAGGAGCCGGCCCAGAGCCTGGGGTCTCAGCAGACAGTGCTCAAAACCAGGCATGGGCTGGAAACTGCCTAAAGAGCCGAGGGTCAATATTTTCAACTTTGTCAATGCTTCCGTCCCAAGGACAGGGCCCTGCAGTTGCAGCGTGACCGCAGCCCTTCCACAGACAATGTGTAAAGGAACAGGCAAGGCTACACTCCCAGAAAATTTCACTATGGACATGGAAACTTCTAATTGGAAAGTGTCATAAAGTGTTAATCTTCTTTTGATTTTTTTCCTATTGCTTGGGGATGTAAAATTCACTCAGTTCATGGGCAGCACAAAAGCAGGTGGGGACAGGCTGCGTCTGGCTGACCTCTGGCTGACGTGGAGTTCAGGGGAGAAAATGATGGGATGGGGCAAGCCCAGCCCCCTCACAGTAGAGATTCACCTGAGAAAAAGCAAAATACAAACAGGACACCAGGTCTGGCCAGTTGGGTCTGACAGGCCAGTGGAGTGAGGAGGCCCAGGTGGGCTCATAAGAGTGGCTAATAGTGAACTCTACCTGCATGGGGTTTGGAACCCTGTGTCTCCCAGAGGAGGACTCAGGCTGGGAGAAGGAAACTGTCAGAGTCACCAGGCGAGCTAGTCAGAGCTGGAGCCATAGAACAGGTAAACAGTCCTGGGCCCCAACCCTGAAGGCTGAGAACCTGGGGTGGGGGCACATCTAAGGGCAGATACACACAGGTAGCCCCTGGGCCCCTCCCCCTGCCCAGTGAGCACCTAGCTCCTCAGCGGCCACCAAGGCCTGATAGCAGGGACGCACCAGCAGACCATCACCCCCAGGCCTCTCTGCCAAGGTCAGACAATACCCAGTGCAGACAAGGTGGTTCTGCTGGGAAAGCCTCTCCCCAGATCCAGCTGGGCCAGCGATTCTTTAACTTGCCATCCTGCTGACACTGGGCCTAGATCCAAGGGCCCCGCTGCCCACATTGGCCACACCAGTCCTTGGCTCCCTGGCCAGGCCGAATTCTGCCCATCCTGCCTAAGCCAGCTCCACATGCCCAGTTCCCACCAGGATTCTGCCAGCCAGAAGGACCCCCAGTCACCCCCTGAAGCATCCACAGGAGCCTGCGTCCCACAGGGACCTACAGCTCATGGCCAGGTCCTGTGGTCAGGGGCTCCCGCCCTGATCTCTTCCCTCCAGTGCTGGATATTGTGTCTTGTGGGGACCACCCAGAGCTGGGAGATGCCACCCCCCAGAAGGCAGAAAACTGACTGTTCATGGCAGCCTCAGGCCCAGGCCCTGGTCCAAGGGCAACAGCTGGTTGGTTCCAGTTTGGTGAGGGCAACTGACAACAGGTGAAGCCATCTGTACGAGTATTTCCTTCAAACTGGTCTAGTGAGGGGCTGGGGAGGACCCAGAGTAGCCCCCAGCCCCACCAGTGTAAGCAGGGGTGGGGGAAAAGACTCCATGTTCAGCCAAGGGCTGACCCCTGACCTGCCCACCCTCTCAGCCCACTAGGGGCCAGATTAGGGACCCCTGACTTCAGGCAGAGGCAGGTGGCAGAGTTACTGCCTCCTGTGAGCCCATCCCAGAGCCCCTGGGGACACATGGCAGGGCCGAGTTGGGGGAATGAGGCAGGGGAATGCTGAGTGAAGGATGTGTGGAACTGGGCAGGAATGGGCACTAAGGCCAGGGTCTGGCTCCCCCTGGGGAGGTGGCAGTGGAGCACGGGACAGCCAAGCCCCCACATCCCCCACTGCCACCTGCCCAGCTGCCAGGTATAAGTGGTACCTATACTCCCCTGGCCGCTCCAGGAATGGTTCTTTTTCGATCAATAGAAAGGGGCCCAGTCCACACCCACATAGGCACAGGAGTCCACACACATCAGAGAACAAAACTTCTGTGCCAGGAAAGGGTGAAAATGTTCCCCTCCTGCTGTGGGTCCCACAGCACCTGCTTCTGCCAGCACCCTCACCCCACAAGGTGCTGACCCAACCAGGGTGCCACATGCCAAGAACAGCCCAAAGGCTGTGGCAACCTGGAAGGGCTGTTCAGGACCTGGGCATGTTTCCCAGTCACAGTCTCCCCGACTTTGCTGCTCACTGGCCCTGTGCCTCAGTTTTCCCCACTGTGGCAAAAGGTAATCTCACCCTGAAGGCTAGAGGGTCGAAAGCAGAGGGCGGAGATATTTCCTGTCCAGGGTCTCTTGCCCAGAGATCACTGTGCATCAGGCCATGGCCAGGCCAGTCTCCTGGGGGGACTGTGTTCCCTGTCCCCTGCCTCTGGAGTCTAGTGGCCAGATCCAGGTCGCTACAGTGAAGAGCCCCCAGTGTATTGGGGGAAGCCCCGGTTGGGGGGCGGGGGCGGATGGAGGTGGCATGATGCTCCATCAAAAGGGCCCTGGGTGGGTCCCAGAGAACAAGCATCAAATTGAGGCCCTTTTCTGAAGTTGGCTGCCCAAGGAATTTGAGTTTTGGAGTGAGATGAGAACGTGGGGTCAGGGAAGAAAGTATTTTGGTTTTGGAAATGCACAAAGTTCTCTGAAGCTCTCTGAGGTCCAGATGTTTCGCTAGGTATGGGCTTTAAAAGGGCCTAGAAGGAGTGGGGGCGCCCATAAGGGACAATGCAGCGAGGGGCCAAGGTCCGGCCTGCCTGCCTCCCCACCTGCAGGCATTCCAGAGTTCCATAGCGAAGTCAGAAAAGTAAAAAAGATCTGCAGCCAAGGAGGGCTCACGAGAGCTTACCAGGATTGTCCAGTTTAATCGTCAAAACACCCCTGACATACGGGTCCTTCCTGGCAGGTGAGGAAACTGAGTTTCGAGTAGGGCATCCAGAGCTGGGGCGGGCAGTTGGCAGCCTGCAGCCCCTGAGGTCCTGGCAGATCTTCCCTGGCCCCCAGCCAGACACGCTCCACTCCAGCTCATTCACCTGTCAATCACCTGTCCAGGACTCAGGCCGGCTGGGCCTCCCGTCCTCCCGCCAGCCCCCTTGCTCATCGCTGGGGCCTCCCTGCGAGGCTGTCAGCGGCCGAGGTGGGCGCCCTTGCCAGGGTGGGTAGCCGGCTCTCCCCCGGATCAGGCCCCCTGCAGCAGCCTGCCTGGAACCCGAGCCTGGCCGCGCAGGGAAGGAGCGGCGGCCCCGGAATGGCTCCGCCCAGCTAAGGCCCGGGCAGTGGCTCCCGTGCAAGGTGGGCCTGTGCACCCTGCAGCCCTGGGCCCTCCTGGAAAATCCTTCGCATCCTGCGGGACCTGGACCGCCAGCGGCCTCCCAACCCTGGGCATCTGCCCCTCGCCTCCGCCTGGCATTGGACTTCTGAGAACCCTGGGCACGAGGGCAGCGTGGGCGCAGTGGAGGCTGTCAGTCCAGGCCGGCGCTGAGAGGACGCGTCCCC
>NW_012107086.1:515279-515966 GCF_000951045.1 Mandrillus leucophaeus | reverse complement strand
ACCATGGGTCTCTGTTTTATATTCTCCTTTCCAAATCTGAATTGGGGTTTGAGCCATCATTAATTTCCACAATTCTGGATGTTCTGTACTTTTAATTGGGTCAATCATTTTTGGGCTTGGAGGAGCCATACCATTCTCCTCCCACTTAATAGGCTAATTTGTTTCAATTATTCTATGTAATTTTGGTGCATTATCTGGGTAGTCGTTTGCAAAAGTAGTCTCTCTACAATCTTCGCTCTGTCCAGTACAATTTACTGCAAAGTGTCCCCTAGGGGCCCAATGAATGATGATTCCATAGGAATTATTTTGCAGTACAGCAGCACTGTTTGCAATACAATCTTCCGAGGTTAGCACCTCTAGCTTCTCAGACCATTCAATGGCAGGAGGTTCTTATTAGGTTTAAATTTATTAATCTGGCGATGTGTCATAACATAGCCATGCTCAAGGTATTTAATAGTGTCCAGGCCGGGCACGGTGGCTCAAGCCTGTAATCCCAGCACTTTGGGAGGCCGAGACGGGCAGATCACAAGGTCAGGAGATCGAGACCATCCTGGTGAACACGGTGAAACCCTGTCTCTACTAAAAATACATTAAAAACTAGCTGGGCGAGGTGGCGGGCGCCTGTAGTCCCAGCTACTCGGGAGGCTGAGGCAGGAGAATGGCGTAAACCCGGGAGGCGGAGCTTGC
>NW_012107086.1:505565-507404 GCF_000951045.1 Mandrillus leucophaeus | reverse complement strand
CTGCAGATTTTCCTTGAGCAAAGGCGTGTGTCTAAACTACTTAAGATCTTTAACTTAAGATCGGGACTGAAATGGGTGGGAGTGGGTTTCAGGAGGAGCCAAGATGTTTGATTATACTCCACTTCAACGGAGTGTTATCTCCCCGAGCACCGGTAGCATGCGGCTGAGCTGTTCCACTGTGGGGCATAAAGGCATGAAGGCAATAAGGAGACTTTTCTCCTCAGAGGCCGCCCATTGGCTCCCCACGGATGTCTCACACAGGGGAGACCAACTCATCTGGCATTCCAGAAACTCTTTCCCACATGTGCCCCTCTGTTTGTCTCTATTATATGTATGTATTTTTTTTTTTTAATTAATAACCGCCATTGCTATTTCCTTCACTGTGTCTGGCTTCTCTCCCAAGGCGCGTCCACATCTGTAGACTAAAAACAAACAGCATAAACAGACACAAACCAAAATAAAATTTGCAATTGTTGATCTACCTATGGTTTTAATCCACTTTAAAGGATTAGTGTTAGAAAGGCCATCAGCAGCTCCAGTAAGAATATCAGCTCCAGGCAGCAGGCTGAGATGAGCCTGAGATGCCTCAAAAAGTTGTTTTTTCAGTTTAGCAATACCTAATGTTAAATTATCTTCTTTTCCTTGTAGGTGACGTCTAATCGTCTCCCAGTGGTGTTCAGTGGCACTATAAGAGCTAGGAGTAATACAAAAGTCAGAAGTATTCGAATCACATTGCATTTGAATTCTATGCTCTAAGCTCATAATCCGATCTCCCATCCAAATTACTGTTTGACGGAGATCATTCATGTGATTTGCCAATTTTTGTTCTGTTTGGCTTTGGGAATTCCAAAGCTTAGAAGAATTGTTCTGCCAACTATCCACAAAGCCCACAGTTTGAATAGAAGAGTGCAAAGCAACACCACCAGCAGCAGCAGCTATGACAGCTAAAAGGCCCATGATCACAGCTATTAAAGTAAATATGAATCTCTTTGATCTACTAAGTATTCCTTTTAGTACTTCGGTGATACTATGTATGGAGGGACAGGCCTCCCAAGGTCTATTGAGGGAAACAGGTATCCAAACTCCTTCTCAGGCCCTAACCGGTATCTTTATTAGAGGTAGAATTAATGCAGGTAAAAAGACAACAGCTGAGGCATGATATGCTTTGAGAGTCAGGTAGGATGTTAATTTTTCCCACTGCCAACATAAAAGGAGGTCTAACACAGCTCTGCAACGGGACCGTCCGATTACAGGTCATGGCTACAACAAATTGAAGTTTTTACCATGGGTCTCTGTTTTATATTCTCCTTTCCAAATCTGAATTGGGGTTTGAGCCATCATTAATTTCCACAATTCTGGATGTTCTGTACTTTTAACTGGGTCAATCATTTTTGGGCTTGGAGGAGCCATACCATTCTCCTCCCACCTAATAGGGTAATTTGTTTCAATTCTTCTATGTAATTTTGGTGCATTATCTGGGTAGTCGTTTACAAAAGTAGTCTCTCTACAATCTTCGCTCTGTCCAGTACAATTTACTGCAAAGTGTCCCCTAGGGGCCCAATCAATGATGATTCCATAGGAATTATTTTGCAGTACAGCAGCACTGTTTGCAATACAATCTTCCGAGGTTAGCACCTCTAGCTTCTCAGGCCATTTAATGGCAGGAGGTTCTTATTAGATTTAAATTTATTAATCTGGCGATGTGTCATAACATAGCCATGCTCAAGGTATTTAATAGTGTCCAGGCCGGGCGCGGTGGCTCACGCCTGTAATCCCAGCACTTTGGGAGGCCAAGGCGGGCGGATCACAAGGTCAGGAGATCGAGACCACAGTGAAACC
>NW_012107086.1:503749-505484 GCF_000951045.1 Mandrillus leucophaeus | reverse complement strand
AGATCGCGCCACTGCACTCCAACCTCGGGGACAGCGTGAGACTCCACCTCAAAAAAAAAATAGTGTCCAAAGATTGAAATGTTCTTCCACTGATTACATGAATAAAGGTTTTTTATCCATTATGTGCAGGAACATAAGCCATCCAACTTTGTGTATCATAATTTAAACCTCCCGCTGCCGGCCCCAGGCAGATGGGAGGAAAGCGATAACCAATAGAAATATTCATGAACATTCCTTCCTCCTCTGGATGAGTACGACCTCAGTTATCTGTTGGTCCAGGCATCCAGACACTATCATTAACATAAACCTCCACTGGGGTGTCTAACCATGTGACAGGCCTAACCAGTGGTGGGAATGGAATGTAGGACCAATAAGATTTTTCTTATATTCAGGGAGAGAAGATGATATTACTCCCAATATCGCAGGGGTTGTGCACACTTCCTGCGATATTGTTCCTAATATCACGAAGGGGAGAGCATAATATTACTCTCAAGATCGCAGGAAGTATACACCTCCTTTGTAATATTGTTCTCCCCTCTCCCTGCCTAGCTATTACGATCCACATCGCAGGGGGGTGAGGCACCCCCCGCGATATGGGGAGTAATAGCCACCCCTCTCCCCCTCTCCCCCTCTACCTTATATAAGGAGGCTGGCCTTATATAAGTGCCCCCCAAAGCCATCGCAGGCTTTAATGTATTCACTTAAAGTTTTTTCCTCATTTAGATCTGCCTTTCCCTTAATAGGTCTAATTGCTGCCTGACATTCTGTTTGAGCATTTTCATGAGCAAGCAGCTGAAGGATCACTTTCTTGGCATGAGAATCAGAAATAGCCTTTTGAGCTGCATCGTGCAAACAGGCGATACAATCTGGATAAGGCTCCCTTGGACCCTGTTGAACTGTGTTAAAAGAAGGATAAGCAGTAGCAGGGTCGTGAATTTTTTCCCAGGCTCTTAGGCATGTAGTTCTGAGCTGATCAACAACCTCATCACCCATTACCATCTGTTGATTTAGAGTACCCCATGCCTGTCCAATTACAAGCAATTGATCAGACGTGATATTAACAGGATGTTGGGCTTGAGCATTTCTGCATGCCTGATTTGTTGCTTCATCCGTCCAGCAGATTTTAAATTGGAGAAATTCAGAGGGGGACAGGGTGGATCGGGCTAATGCCTCCCAATCCACAGGTATTCAACGTCTGTTATAAGCCACACATTGTAACAAGGAATGAACTTAAGGAGAGTTTGGCCCATATTGTCCAATTGCTTGCTTTAAGTCTTTTAATATTTTAAAAAGAAATGGCTCCCAGCATGCTTGAGCAAGTTCTCTGGCCTCCTCAGCTGGCGAAATAATGACCAGAAACTGCCAAGCATTCAAATCCCCCATTTCTTGTGCCTGGCGAATGGATGCCTGGATTGTCCCTGTGCCATAATTTGAATTCGGACCAGCTGGCAGCATTCCTCTACCATAATTAACAGGTGGGCAAGCCTGGATCATTCATTCCCTCATCGTAATTGGCTGTTGGACAAGCCTGAAGCTTCCCTTCGCCACGGTTAACAGCAGGGCCTGCAACAATGGGAGCCGCAAGGCCAGTCTCAGGCTCCCCTTCCAAAAATTCCTAAGGCTGTCCTGGGGGTGGCCATTCCAGACCTTCCCCTAAAGGCGCAGTAGGTGGCCCTGTTTCTTTTATAAGTTTTTGGAGATTAGCATACATACCTTCCCGTTTCTCGCCCTTTTT
>NW_012107086.1:496352-499639 GCF_000951045.1 Mandrillus leucophaeus | reverse complement strand
CCCCAATGCCATCGCAGGCTTTAATGTATTCACTTAAAGTTTTTTCCTCATTTAGATCTGCCTTTCCCTTAATAGGTCTAATTGCTGCCTGACATTCTGCATTAGCATTTTCATGAGCAAGCAGCTGAAGGATCACTTTCTTGGCATGAGAATCGGAAATAGCCTTTTGAGCTGCATTGTGCAAACAGGCGATACAATCTGGATAAGGCTCCCTTAGACCCTGTTGAACTGTGTTAAAAGAAGGATAAGCAGTAGCAGGGTCGTGAATTTTTTTCCCAGGCTCTTAGGCATAGTTCTGAGCTGATCAACAACCTCATCACCCATTACCATCTGTTGATTTACAGTACCCCACGCCTGTCCAATTCCAAGCAATTGATCAGGTGTGATATTAACGGGACGTTGGGCTTGAGCATTTCTGCCTGATTTGTTGCTTCATCCGTCCACCAGGTTTTAAATTGGGGCAATTCAGAGGGGGACAGGGTGGATCGGGCTAATGCCTCCCAATCCACAGGTATTCAACGTCTGTTATAAGCCACACATTGTAACAAGGAATGAACATAAGGAGAATTTGGCCCATATTGTCCAATTGCTTGCTTTCAGTCTTTAATATTTTAAAAGGAAATGGCTCCCAGCATGCTTGAGCAAGTTCTCTAGCCTCCTCAGCTGGCGAAATAATGACCAGAAACTGCCAAGCATTCAAATCCCCCATTTCTTGTGCCTGGCGAATGGATGACTGGATTGTCCCTGCGCCATAATTTGTATTTGGACCGGCTCGCAGCATTCCTCTACCATAATTAACAGGTGGGCAAGCCTGGATCATTCATTCCCTCACCGTAATTGGCTGTTGGACAAGCCTGAAGCTTCCCTTCGCCACAGTTAACAGCAGGGCCTGCAACAATGGGAGCCGCAAGGCCAGTCTCAGGCTCCCCTTCCAAAAATTCCTAAGGCTGTCCTGGGGGTGGCCATTCCAGACCTTCCCCTAAAGGCGCAGTAGGTGGCCCTGTTTCTTTTATAAGTTTTTGGAGATTAGCATACATACCTTCCCGTTTCTCGCCCTTTTTTAAACTAGACTGTGATGGTTCACTTTGCTGAAAATTAGACTCCTGATTATTCAACTTTCCTATGTCATCCTGAACTCCTCCTTCTCCTCCTCAGTGTGCAAGGGCTCCAGGGCTGTTTTAACTGCCGACCACACAGACCAAGCAGAGACGGGAATATCGCGGCCCTCTTGTTGTGCTCGTTTTAAGTCTGATCCCACCTTGTCCCAACCTTCTACATTCATGGCTCCATATTCCGGGAACCAAGGAGAATACTCGTCTGCCAGATGGAGCAAAGATGTGAGATTTGGGGTCCTCACAATTACCCCTCCGCGGCGCAGTAACTGCCGCACAAGGGTTAAGTAATTAGCGAACTTACTCTCAGCCTGACCCACATTTTCCCGAGGTTTCCCCGGAATTCTCCGAGCGCCCTACTTACCCTAGAGCTTGAAGTGAAAACCTACTAGGGAGTCCCTTGTCGGTCGTCCTCCGCTTTCCACGCTCTGGTGTTCCTTCACTGGATTATTTGTAGACATTACGGGGAGCCCCGCCTTGGGCACCAGAGACCAGCCTGGGCAACCAAGGGAGACCCCGTTTCTAAAAAAAAAAAAAAAAAAAAAAAAAATTAGCCAGGTGTGGTTTCGCGCGCCTGTAATCCCAGCTACTCCTTGAGAAATCAGACAAAACCTGGCACAGAGACTGATTTTCTTCTGAAATGCTTTCTTCAAAATATTTCTAAAACGAAAGGGGGAAATTGGAAAGGAAAATATTTTGGGCCCCCCAAATCACTAAGATAAAGGGAAAAGTCAATCTGGGAACTGCTTAGGGCAAACCTGCCTCCCATTCTATTCAAAGTCATCCGCTGCTCGCTGAGAAGAATGCATATCTTATTGCCTCCTTTGGAAAGGCTCATCAGAAACTCAGAAGAATGCAACCGTTCCTCTCTCACCTGCCTGTGACCTGGAAGCCCCCTCCTGGCTTCGAGTTGACCCACTTTTGCTTCTGGTTGTACCGGATCAAACCAGTGTTCATCTTACATATGTTGATTGATGTCTCCTGTCTCCCTAAAATGTATAAAACTGTCAGATACAGTCAGTTTCTCTTCCAAGGTTTGGCATGTTAACGTTCTTGTGTTTTGTTGTCGAACCCAACTTTCTTGTTCTCCATGCCTCCTTGCCCTTAGTTACTGTAAACAACCTTCCCCCCGTCAGTTCTAATCGATCACTCACATCTGTTCCCTTGGTTACCTGCTCTGCACCCATTTCTCCCTTCGAAACCACAGGTCCCACCATTGTAACTCACATCCCCCTTCCCCCTTCCTTATTTGGGAAAATATTCACAAATAGCCGACGGGGTCGGTTTAGATCTTGAGGTCCGGCCCCAGCCCGTGCCAGAGGTAGGGATTGCGTCAGGAATAAAAACCCCTGCTTTCCTTTGTTCGGTGTGCTCTTGCGATTGTGACTGATGCGAGCAGCACGCTTCTGCAGAGGTAAATTGCGTTGCTGAGAAAACTTTCGCTTGAGTGCTAGTTTCACTTTGCGACACCGAGCATTTATCTCCAACAAAACCAAGCTGTGCTCTGACCACCTTGGGCAGCTGTCATCAGGACACCCTGAGGCTGTGTCATGCACAAGCATCCCCAACCTTGGCAAAATAAACTTTCTAAATACTCTTTTCCCCAAATGCTCAGGGAGACTGATTTGAATAATCATAAAACTCCGAGGCTGCACTCCAGCCTGGGCGACAGAGCAAGGCTCTGTTTCAAAAAATAAAATAAAACAACTCCGATCTCCCGCACAGCCGACTCTGCCTGAATTACTCTTTCTTTATTGCTATTCCCCCGTCTTGAGAAATCGGCTCTGTCTAGGTAGCGGGCAAGGTGAACCCACTGGGCAGTTACAGAATTGTCACTATATTGCTTGCAATTTTATATATCTATTATGCACAAATAGCTATAACCTTGTATACAAGGTTAAATGCGAAGGTCCTCCTTGCATGGTTAGATCCCAGCGCAGGAAGGACGCACACCCTACAAACCGCTAGGCCAAAACGGTCATTCTGGCCTCATCCAGCCTCACGTGAGATCGCAATCTCCTGTCACTCAGGGCCTGAGGGGGCGGGGCCTGAAGCCCCATACAATCAGGGACGCTGGGGTGGGGACCCGTCAATCAGGCGCGCCGCCGGAAAGGAGAGGGCGGCTTCCGGGATCTGGCTGGCGGGCGCTTTGTCTCGCCTTCGCCACCGTAGGCT
>NW_012107086.1:491766-494831 GCF_000951045.1 Mandrillus leucophaeus | reverse complement strand
AAAGTTAGGTCATTAAAATTGTTCCTCTAGCCCGAGTTTTTATTCCTCGGAGACACATTGATGGTCTGCCAATCGGATGCTGACATTGAGAGGAAAAGGCAGAAATGATTTCTGCTCTCTAGCTTGTCTCAGACCTGTGAAGAGAGAAAAACTGTCCCAAAGGACAAGGAAAACCCACCCCAGAGAGGATGTGAAGAACCTGAACATGAAAATGCACTGAAGGCGCACAGGAGGACAAAGAGCAGTGCCAGTGCCTCCTAGGTGGTCACTGAGTACTTTACTGAACAGGATGGGTGTCCTAAGGGATAGAATGGCCTGCCGTGACACTTAGAAAGGTCTGTGTTGGAGTCAGCACTGCCTCCCTGAGTTTGTTACCTCGAAAAGGCTTGTCCGCTTATTTGAGTTTCAATTTTTCATTGACTGTGGTACATTTTGTCAGTACAGCTTGAAAGATAAAAATACTATTTCCAAAGAGGCAAGGTAAAATGATGCATTTTATTTGCTAAAAATTCATATTTATTGCTTCCCCAGAGTGAGTGTGGTAAGTTTTAAAGGTCTGTTCTTATTTTATTTGCTAAAAATTCGTATTTATTTCTTCCCCAGGGTGAGTGTAGTAACTTTTAAAGGTCTGTTCTTTTTAGGGGTAATTTCAAATGGAATTGTAGGACTTAGCTTTGTAAATGCTACTGGTGAAATAAAAGTGTGACAGATAAATTGATGATTTACAAAGATTCACCAAAATGTCAGTTCCCCTCCCAAAATGTCAGTTCCCCTCTTGTAGCATGGTGAAGAATTTATGACAGTGGACACATCTGTATCCTCTTATGTGGATATCTGAAGGTTTTTTTGTTGTTGTTCTTTGTTTTTTGGAGATGCAGTCTAGCTCTGTAGCCCGGCTGGAGTGTAGTGGCACCATCTCTGCTAACTGCAACCTCCGCCTCCTGGGTTCAAATGATTCTCCTGTGTCAGCCTCCTGAGTAACTGGGATTATAGGCACCCACCACCACACCCAGCTGATTTTTGTATTTTTAGTAAACATGGAGTTTTAGGCCTGGCACGGTGGCTCATGCCTGTAATCCTAGCACTTTGGGAGGCCAAGGTGGGTGGATCACGAGGTCAGGAGTTCCAGACCAGCCCGGCCAACATGGTGAAACCCTGTCTCTACTAAAAATACAAAAAAATTAGGTGAGTGTGGTGGCAGGCACCTGTCATCCCAGCTACTCGGGAGGCTGAGGCAAGAGAATTGCTTGAACCCAGGAGGTGGAGGTTGCAGTGAGCCAAGATCTTGCTACTGCACCCCAGCCCAAGTGACAATGCGAGACTCTATCTCAAAAAACAAATAAACAAAAAAGACAGGTTTTTGCCATGTTGGGCAGGCTGGTCTCAACCTCCTGACCTCAGGTGATTGCCCGCCTCAGCCTCCCAAGGTGCTGGGATTACAGGCGTGAGCCACCATGCCTGGCCCACTCTGTTTTCTTTTTATTCCCTAAATTTTAATATGTTTCAGTTTGTCTGTTCCTTTATCACTTTTTTCTTCCATAAAAAAATTCTGCCTAATCCTTCGTAAAAAAAAAAAAAAAAAAAAATCTTCCTGTGACTTCTGAAAGTGTTCTGGCTTTATCTTTCATATTTGAATATATAATAAGTTGATTATGGTTCATGGAATAGAGAAGAATGCAATGCATTTTCCCAAGTAGATGCCAGCCTGGTTTGCCTCATATTTTAGAGTGCATGTGATTTCTTTTTCTATTCTACAGTGCCTACTCTATCATTCATCAACCTTCCATATAAATGCTGGGTCATTAAGACTTTTTTTGCCTTGGTCTGCTTGTGCTTGTTCATCTCTCTGCTAATACTGTGCTGTCCTGAATATTTTTGTTTGAAAATCTTGGAAGTTTGTTAGGCAAGCCATAACTCTTTTTTTAGATGACTAAAAATCATTAGACATTTGTCATTTTTACTAGGTATGAAAAAGTAGTTTTTCTTGCCTAAAAAAGCCTGATTTGGGAATTTATGTGATTTCATAAGAATAGCATCTGGAAGTGGTGACATTAATGTCATTTTAAAAAACATGTGCCATATTTCCTCTTATTCCTTTCTGCTTTGACATTGTGCAATAGAAATTTTTAAAATTGTTATATTAGTATTGTCAAATATCAATTATTGGTTTTATTTACTAAATTAAATTTAATAAGCCTATTCTTTCTTGGTGTAATCACATGGAATGGGCTCAACTCCCCAGTTAACAAGTGACAGCACATGTAAAATATTGTCTTCCAAGGAAACTCATTGAACACTTCGTGTTCAGACTGTGTTTTGGTGTCTGGTTTCCTAAGCACCACTGCAGTGACATAAAATAATAGACCTTCAGCAGAAAAAGTTTTGGCAAATATATTGCATAAGCTGTTTAGATGCAGTGAGTCATTCTTATTACTTGGGTTGGTGGAATCCTTTTCAAAATGTAAGTTACTAATACAAACAAAGATTGAACTTTGCGAGCAGGCATTTTTAAGAATAAGAATCTCAGGACTGATAATATTAACTCACTTACGCTCATTAGGTAGGACTTTATTATGACAGATACTAGAAATGTACAAAGTGAAGTTAAAAGGTAAATCCTAGCAGCACATCTTACTCCTTGGATTCTCTAATGAGATGGGTGTTTCTACTTTGCTGTTGCCTTTTTGAATAGTTCAATTCTCGCATTCGTACTGCTGTGTGGGAGGGAGTATGTGTGAACAGAGTTACAGTTGTGACAATCAAGTCATAGAATAAATGCTTGGAAATTTTAGAATCATGTAAACAGCTTATGAATTGAGTATAGATTCCCAGTGCTGTCAGTCTCACCCATCCTTCTATCCACATGTGTGGAATGTTCTAGGACTCCGTGGCTTTTGAGGAGGTGGCTGTGAACTTTACCCAGGAGGAATGGGCTTTGCTAGATTCTTCTCAGAAGAATCTCTACAGAGAAGTGATGCAGGAAACCTGCAGGAACCTGGCTTCTGTAGGTGAGAATGACAACACATTTCACTTAATTACAGAACTATTTCCCTATCATCAGTGCT
>NW_012107086.1:490049-491489 GCF_000951045.1 Mandrillus leucophaeus | reverse complement strand
CGGCTAGTTTTTTGTATTTTTTAGTAGAGACGGGGTTTCACCGTGTTAGCCAGGATGGTCTCGATCTCCTGACCTCATGATCCGCCCATCTTGGCCTCCCAAAGTGCTGGGAATACAGTCTTGAGCCACCGCGCCCGGCAAATCTAGTAATGTTTCTATAGTTTGTAATAATTCATGATAATTTTGTGGGTCTACATTTTAGGAAACAAATGGAAAGACCAGAATATTGAGGATCACTTCGAAAAACCTGGGAAAGATATAAGGTAATTTGCACTGAGAAGAGGAAATAAAAGTCCTCTTAAGCATGTCATGAACTTAAAAACAAGCAATCAAAACAAATAAGAGTCGCTTGAAATTTATTTCTGTTTAGAAGAATTTCACCCAAAATGTAACGTACTTCAGTGTAGCAGTGAGTGTTTGGAAAACAGTTTACTTGAAAATAGTACTACAAAATTGTGTATATGAATGTTACTATTTTGGTCATAGCCATGCAGGTGGTAGCTGTGTTTTCAGTAGTCATTTACTTTCAAATAATTCAGTCATGGCAAAAAAAAAAAAAATGCATTTTCCCTGGTATTGGTAGCAGTGTAAGTCCAAGACCTATTAATAAGTAGAAAGTTAATAATAAACCAACCAATAATAATGTACTTGTCATTTTTTTTACAGAAATGATATGGTACAGAGACTGTGTGAAAGCAAAGAAGGTAGTCAGTGTGGAGAGGTTGTCAGCCAAATTCCAAATCTTGATCTGAATGAGAACATTTCTCCTGGATTAAAACAATGTGAATGCAGTATTTGTGGAAAAGTCTTTGTACGTCATTCCCTCCTTAATAGGCACATCTTAGCTCACTCAGGATACAAACCATATGGAGAGAAGCAATATAAATGTGAACAGTGTGGGAAATGCTTCGTTTCTGTTCCAGGTGTTAGAAGACACAGGATAATGCACAGCGGAAATCCAGCTTATAAATGTACGATATGTGGGAAAGCGTTTTATTTTCTCAATTCAGTTGAAAGACATCAGAGAACTCACACAGGAGAAAAACCCTATAAATGTAAACAATGTGGTAAAGCGTTCACTGTTTCCGGTTCTTGTCTAATACATGAACGAACTCACACTGGAGAGAAACCCTACGAATGTAAGGAATGTGGAAAAACATTCAGATTCTCTTGTTCTTTTAAGACACATGAAAGGACTCACACTGGAGAAAGACCCTATAAATGTACCAAATGTGATAAAGCCTTCAGCTGTTCCACTTCCCTTCGTTACCAT
This sequence comes from Mandrillus leucophaeus, assembly GCF_000951045.1. NCBI lineage: Eukaryota > Metazoa > Chordata > Mammalia > Primates > Cercopithecidae > Mandrillus > Mandrillus leucophaeus. The sequence continues at coordinate 490,216 of NW_012107086.1, read as the reverse complement.
GGAAGCATTCATACTGGAGAGAGACCCTATGAATGTAAACAGTGTGGCAAAGCCTTTAGTCGTTTGAGTTCCCTTTGTAACCATAGACGTACTCATACTGGAGAGAAACCCTATGAATGTAAACAATGTGACCAAGCCTTCAGTCGCCTCAGTTCCCTTCACCTCCA
>NW_012107086.1:487597-489458 GCF_000951045.1 Mandrillus leucophaeus | reverse complement strand
GCTCACACTGCAGAGAAACCTTAAGAATGTAGGAAATGTGGTCAAGCCTTCAGATTTTCCTGTTTTTGAAGATTTGGGAGGACTCAGAGTGGGGAAAAGCCTTTTGAATTTAAATTTATGGTCAGGCCTTCAGTTGTGTTAGTTCCATTTGAAGACATCAGCTCATTCCTGAGAAAAACCCTATGAATGTCCAGAATGTGGGAACGTTTCATTTCTCTCATACCCACTCAAGGACATATGAAAATGCACACTGTAGCTGGCTGGACCTTGTAAATACAAGAACGTACACAGGATTAAAACTCTAATAGTTTAGAAACTGCAAGAATATTTTCAGTTTTCACATTTACTTGAAAAGTCATGTGAAAACTCCCATGGGAAAGAAGTTCTATAAGTGAAGCTTTTCTAATTTGGAAAGCCTGATGCAAATTAATTATCGTGCAGTGTTTGAAAAAAGTGTATGAAATGTTACACAAGTTACAAGTATATTGTTTTTATCAGTGACTCATTCTTAAAGAGTCTTGAGTATGCTTTTCACGTTGTTTTGCAGGGAAACCTTGAGGTGAGAGTTCTGTAAATGCTCTTTGAGCTGTAGTACTTGAATTTCATAGGTAATGATATTTTCTTAAGTTTGTTGGTAGAATTTTTGTCTATTCATTTGATAATGTGCTGAATTCATGGTTGAATTTTGATGTTTTCCTAATATGTAGGTAAGTTTAATTTTTTTATTTTATTATTATTTTTTTTGAGACGGAGTCTCACTCTGTTGCCCAGGCTGAAGTGCCGTGGTGCAATCTTGGCTCACTGCAACTTCTGCCTCCTGGGTTTAAGCGATTCTCCTGCCTCAGCCTCCCAAGTAGCTGGGATTACAGGCGCCTGCCACTACGTCCAGCTAATTCTTTGTATTTTTAGTAGAGACAGGGTTTCACCATGTTGGCTAGGCTGGTCTTGACTCCTGACCTCATGATTTGCCCACCTCAGCCTCCCAAAGTGCTGGGATTACAGGTGTGAGCCACCGCGCCCGGCCACGTAAGTTTAATTTGTATGTATTGTCCTGTGATTAATGGACCAGTGAATACTGATTGTTAATTGTTGGAATTTTTCTTACTAGCCTCATTTGGCAAATTTCGATTATCCCTTGTCCATTATACACATTTCACCTTTTTTTATTAAAGGAAAAACTACTCCTGATGTAGAGATGTTTACTTTTTGTTAATAATGAGTTGGTGTTAATTCCTAAGTACATAAGGTTTACCATAGAGTATCATCTCGTGAGTTCTTTGCATTTGTTGCCCTTTATTCTTTATTATTTCTGTTATTTGGATCGTTCACTTTGAATGAAGGAGAGAAAACTGTGATAGGACAATATGTTATCACTAATCTGAGGGAGGAAGCATCAAGTCTCTCAGTCACATATGATAGCGTTGGACTTTTCATCGATGCCTTTGGTGCTGTAGTAGATAGTATTACGCCATTATGGTATTATAGTTTATATATTGTATTTTAGAGTATTACAGTCTTACCAGTCAGTGTCACATGATTCAGTTCCCTACCAGCCAATAGACAAACCAATCACATACTCTTGTAGGAACAAAGGATCATCCTCAGCCGGGCGTGGTGGCTCACGCCTGTAATCCCAGCACTTAGGGAGGCCGAGGCAGGCGGATCACAAGGTCAGGAGATCGAGACCATCCTGGCTAACATAGTGAAACCCTGTCTCTACTAAAAATACAAAAAATTAGCCGGGCGTGGTGGCAGGGCCTGTAGTCCCAGCTACTCGGGAGGCTGAGGCAGGAGAATGGCATGAACCCGGGATGCGAAGCTTGCTATGAGCCGAGATCGCACCACTGCACTCCAGCCTGGG
>NW_012107086.1:482074-485914 GCF_000951045.1 Mandrillus leucophaeus | reverse complement strand
GTGTGTGGGCTTTTCTTATCACTGCTGCTTATCAGCAAGTCAAAAGTCTCATCTTCGCACTGCGAGTCCTGACGGCCTTAGTTATAGTGGCCTTACTGCATGTGGAGCCAACCCCAGGAAGATGGAGTGACACACTCTGGAGGATTAGCTGGTCTCCTCCAATGTGGCTTGATGGGCTCCTGAACTCTTTCCTTTAACCATGCAGAGAGTCCACACTGCCAGTGATCATGTGCCACAACTCTGTAGATGTAGAAACTCAAAATATTCTGAAATAGTTTCCATTGAAAGGAAATAGAAAAGCGGTCTGGTGCCACGCTCCGGTTAAGAGAACTAGTACATGGCTCACAAGAACACTCTGTCGCTGCTGTCTGTGCCTCTGTCACAGCAAATATCCTGATCCTTCAGTTTTAAGGGTGCGGGGCCATTTTCTTCCCTTTCTTACTGGTCGTTCTCGAGATAACTGTATGATATGCTGGGAAGGCAATATCCTGATAATCAAGTGACATTGGTCAGAACAGCCCAGGCTCTTATAGTCCCTGCTCGAAACAGAATGGCCTTTAATGCTTGTGTCCAGCAAACCACATCCTGGGAGAAAACCCAATGTGGGCTGCTTTCTGGGGTCGCTCAGTTGCAGTGCAAGTGAAGCGTTTACAGTCAAAACTCCATCCATCTGCTCTGGGTAGCCTTCCTGATCTTGTGGGAGCGGTTCATATTGAATCCTAGACTTCTGTTGTCTTTTGTTTGCTATTTGTAAGTAATAAATTCACTTTATGGGATTTATGTATGGATGTGTTTGGTCTCATTGTACTCAGAAAAGTTGGTAGCCATTGCACAGCGAACCCTCTTTCGTAATTGGTGAAAACACCTATGGCCCCCTTGTGCCACAGCAAAGAGGTTAATTCAGCCAGACAAAAACTTAATGTTCTTAAAACCCTGTAGCACAATTATTACCATGTGGGAGGCCTTTAACAATGGTGATACTGATTTGAAGAACTCTGCAGGAAGAAATTTACACAAATGGGTTGGGTACGTGGGCATCCCTCCTAACTTAAAGCAACCCTTACTCCCCTCCGCCTAAAAAGAGTGGAGAGGCCGGGAGTGGTGGCTCAGGCCTGTAATCCCAGCACTTTGGGAGGCCGAGGTGGGCAGATCACCAGGTCAGGGGTTCAAGACCAGCCTGGCCAACATGGGGAAACCACATCTCTACTAAAAATACAAAAATTAGCCGGGCGTGGTGGCGGGCACCTGTAATCTCAGCTACTTGGGAGGCTGAGGCAGGAGACTCGTTTGAATGTGGGAGGCAGAGGTTGCAGTGAGTCGAGACCATGCCACTGCACTCCAGCCTGGGTGATAGGGCAAGACTCTGTCTCAGGACAAAAAAAAAAAAAATGTATAAGAACTGAAACACGTTTAAAATTTCACCTAATTGGAAATGCAAAGTTTACAAGAATAATATTTAAAATAAAAGGTTAAATGAATGCTCATTGTATTTTATGCCTCCACAAAATAGGTTGTGAATTAACTTCCACATTTGTTGAAAGCCACCAAAGTTGGGAAGCCTCCGTGTCTGAAATTCACATGTGGCTCAAATAAGCATTATACCTGGGGATACCCCAAAGTTTAAATATGGTATCCCCTGTGATATTATGAGGAATTACTGTACATAAATCAGGTTGTCTTCCTTTAACTCTGAAAATCATATTATCTTGCCTAAATTCTCCATAACACATTGCTCTGCAGTATCCTATAGTGGACATAGCTTTCCTGACCAATGAGCTCTAAAATTATGTGTGTGCGAATCACCTATGTTCTTATCAAAATGGAAATCCCCGAATCCCACCAGTTAGAATAACATGAGAGAATGTCAGATTTTTGGAATATGTAAGTTCTCTGTAAGGTTATTAGGTAGTGATTCCATTTTATTAATAGATATAAATATATTTAGGTTACCTATTTCTCCTGTGTTTTAGTATTAATAGATTGTGTCTTTTACTTCATCCAGTTGGTCTAAGTTACCAAGTTTGTGGGTTATGGAGATTGTAATATTCTTTATTGTTTTATCATCCATGTGCTCTCTAATATAAAGGCCTCTTTTAATTCTTATATTATTAAGCTGGTGCAAAAGTAATTGTGGTTTTGGACCATGAATTTTAAATTTTTATAACTAGGCTGCAACACATCTTTATTAATCAAAATAGAACCCATTACAATGGGCTGGGTGCAGTGGCTCACGCCGATAATCCCAGCACTTTGGGAGGCTGAGGCAGGTGGATCAGGAGGTCAGGAGTTTGAGACCAGCCTGACCAACATGGTGAAATCCGTCTCTAGTAAAAATACAAAAATTAGCCAGGCATAGTGGCATGTGCCTACAATCCCAGCTACTTAAGAAGCTGAGATAGGAGAATCACTTGAACCCAGGAGGCAGAGGTTGCAGTGAACCGAGATCGCACCTTTGCACTCTGGCCTGGGCAACAGAGTGAGACTCTGTCTAAAAAAAAAAAAAAACCATTACAATGAACACATTTTTGCCAATGAGAAATAAACTTGTTTATTCCATGCTTTCAGGGGTCGATGAACTCTTGGAAAGCGTTTTCTACATCCTGCTGGTTGTGTAAATGTTTTCCCTGCAAAAAGTTGTCAAGATGCTTGAATGGTAGTTGGTTGGCGAGAGGTCAGATGAATATGGCAGATGAGGCAAAACTTCATAGCCCAGTTTATTCTACTTTTGAATCCCTGGTTGTATGACATGTGGTCAGGCGTTGTGGAGAACTGGGCCCTTCCTGTTGACCAGTGCCGGCTCCAGGTGCTGCAGTTTTCTGTGCATTTCATCGATTAGCTTGGCATACTTCTCAGATGTAATGATTTCACCAGGATTCAAAAGCTGTAGTGGATCAGAAGACTGGCAGCTGATTAGCAGTGACCATGACCTTTTTTTGGTGCAAGTTTGACTTTGGGAGGTGGTTTGGAGCTTCTTCTCAGTCCAACCACTGAGCTGACTGTTGTATGAAATCCACTTTTCGTGGCATGTCACAATCTGATCAAGAAATGGCTCGTTGTTGTTTCATAGAATAAGAGAAGACAACACTTCAAAAGGATGATTTTTAAAATATTTGGTCAGCTCATGAGGCACCCACTTATCAAGCTTTTTCAACTTTCCTATTGGCTTCAAATGCCGGATGACCATAGAATGGTCAACATTCAGTTCTTCGCCAACTTCTCGTGTGGCTGTAAGAGGATCGAATTCAGTGGTTGCTCTCAATTGGTCGTTATCAACTTCCGGTGGCTGCCCACTACGCTCCTCATCTTCAAGGCTCTCGCCTCCTTTGCAAAACTTCTTGAACCTCGGCGCTGTACATTAATTAGCAGTTCCTGGGCCAAATGCTTTGATGTTGTGAGTTGTCTCCCCTGCTTTAGGACCCATTTTGAACTCAAATTAGAAAGTCGCTTGAATTTGCTTTTTGTCTGCCATCATTTCCATAGTCTAAAATAAATAAGTAATAAGTCATTAGCAAAAAAAAAAAAAAACAGACAAGAAATGCCCATTAAAATGATATATAACATAACCACATTTATTTCAGAGGGTATTCCAGTATCAAACAGCAAATTCCAAGAATGCAAAAACTGCCATTACTTTTGTACTCACCTTATAGTAATTTGTGTGATTTCTTTTTTTCTCTGTTAGCCTGGCTGATAGTTACCAATTTTGTTGATCTTTATGAAGAAACAGCTATTGTTCTATTGAGTTCTTCTGTTGATTTTCTGTTTTCAGTGCCATTGACTTGTCATCTTGTTTATATTTCTTTTGAGTGAATTTGGTTTATATTGTTCTTTTTTCTTTTT
>NW_012107086.1:481475-482024 GCF_000951045.1 Mandrillus leucophaeus | reverse complement strand
TACATAAATCAGGTTGTCTTCCTTTAACTCTGAAAATCATATTATCTTGCCTAAATTCTCCATAACACATTGCTCTGCAGTATCCTATAGTGGACATAGCTTTCCTGACCAATGAGCTCTAAAATTATGTGTGTGCGAATCACCTATGTTCTTATCAAAATGGAAATCCCCGAATCCCACCAGTTAGAATAACATGAGAGAATGTCAGATTTTTGGAATATGTAAGTTCTCTGTAAGGTTATTAGGTAGTGATTCCATTTTATTAATAGATATAAATATATTTAGGTTACCTATTTCTCCTGTGTTTTAGTATTAATAGATTGTGTCTTTTACTTCATCCAGTTGGTCTAAGTTACCAAGTTTGTGGGTTATGGAGATTGTAATATTCTTTATTGTTTTATCATCCATGTGCTCTCTAATATAAAGGCCTCTTTTAATTCTTATATTATTAAGCTGGTGCAAAAGTAATTGTGGTTTTGGACCATGAATTTTAAATTTTTATAACTAGGCTGCAACACATCTTTATTAATCAAAATAGAACCCATTACA
>NW_012107086.1:477511-478930 GCF_000951045.1 Mandrillus leucophaeus | reverse complement strand
TGTTAGCCAGGATGGTCTCGATCTCCTGACCTCGTGATCCGCCTGCCTCGGCCTCCCAAAGTGCTGGGATTATAGGCGTGAGCCACGGCGCCCGGCCATGTTCTTTTTTCTTTAGTGACCTAAAGTAGAAGATTACATCATTGGGTGTGTAATTTTGTTTGTAATGTATGCATTCAACATTGTGAATTTCTAAGCAATACTTCCACTGCATTCCAGAAGTTTTGATATATTTTTATTTTCAGACTGGACACATGGTTCATGCTTATAATCCCACCACTCTGGGAGTCTTAGGCAGGATTGCTTGGTGCTTGGAGCCAAGTGTTAGAGCCTAACCTGGGCAAAATAGAGAGACCCTGTCTCTACAAAAATTTTTAAAAATTAGCCAGACATAGTGGTACGCACTTACACTCCTAGCTACTCGTGAGGCTGAGGCAGGAGGATTGCTTGAGCCTAGGAGTTCAAGGCTGCAGTGAGATATGGTCATGCCACTGCACTTCAGCCTGGGTAATAGAGCGAGACCCTATCTTTTAGATGTGTATGTGTGCATGTGTGCTTTGTGTATGTGTGTGTATATATGTATATTTTTTCATTTTCAATATATTTCAAGTACTATAAAAGTGGAAAGGAACAATTGTTCTGTAATATGACAGTATGAGTTTTAATTCACAGTTGTGATAGCAAAAGATTAGAAATAATTCAAGTGTCTATTTAGAAAGGTTTGGATGAATGACCTCATACACACTTAAAAATGAGGGGCAGCATTTATTGATATGAAAAGATTTGCAGGATTTGTCAATTGAAAATAATCAAAGTATATTGCAATGTTTACACCATTCTACCTTTCTACAGCTGTTATGGTCATCTGCAGAGGCAGGTGGCCCCCAGCCACAAGTTTGAGCCAGATGTTGAGATTAATGATGCTAATTATACATCAAGATAATAGAAAGTGTTTATTACTTCCATAATTGGTCTTTGGGGAGAGCAGGGCAGGACTCTCAAACAGGCGAAAAGTGGCCTGAGAGAGTAAGAAAAGAAGCTTAGGTTTTTGTTCTGGTTAGTTTGGGGCCAGGGTGAGAGTTTGTATATGCATGTACCAAAGAAGAGCCTTGTGTAGTAGTTTGCTTTTTCCACTGGCACCAAAAGAGGAAGCACCCAGTCTTGCTTATCACCTTGTGTAGAAGTAGGGCATAGTGGCCAGACACGGTGGCTCCTGCCTGTAATCCCAGCACTTTGGGGGGCCAACGCGGGCAGATCACGAGGTCAGGAGTTCGAACCAGCCTGGCCAACATAGTGAAACTTCATCTCTACTAAAAATACAAAAATTAGGCCGGGCGCGGTGGCTCACGCCTGTAATCCCAGCACTTTGGGAGGCCGAGACGGGCGGATCACGAGGTCAGGAGATCGAGACCATCCTGGCTA
>NW_012107086.1:462736-476616 GCF_000951045.1 Mandrillus leucophaeus | reverse complement strand
ATATATATATATATATATATATGTATACACACACACACACACATATATATACACACATACATATATGTATGTATATTTGAAGTATTGTCCAATGAGATGTTCCGGAAGACCACATTTAAATACAGAATCTGAATGGGGGCCCATGTCACACCTGCCATTTTTTCATCTTTGCAGCTGGGCTTTTCTCCTCTGCTCTGCTGGACTCTGCTGTTTCCCACAAGGTGTTCAGAGAGTCTGCCCTGAATCCTACAACCAGGAGATGAGAAGCACAGAGTGACACCAGCAGGAGAACATAAAGATGCGGTGACAGTTGTCCTCCTCCTGCAGAGTCCAGAGCAGTGCACTCCTACCGCTGGTGCCCTAGCTAAGCCTGGGGGCCAGCATGCCCGAGGATAGTCTGGGAGTGCTGCACTCAGGGTCCCCACAATGAGCACCCAGCCTGTGCCCTTGCACTGTGCACGAGCGTGGCCATTGTCACCTCAGAGCCCCTGGGTACAGAGCAATGCATCCTACCAGAGCCGCATGTGAGGAAGGACCACATGAGTCCCAGGAAACAGCTGAGGCCCTGCAGGAGGAGGTGGCCAGGACCGAGACCTGATGCCTGTGTGGAGAATCGTCTGTGGGTGTGAGTGGCACTGTGGGGTCAGTGCCCGGGTTCTGCTGCTCCCCCTTCTCAAAGATCAGGGCCCGAGCAGAGGCTGGCATGTGTGTGGCACCTGGAGCTGCAGGGCCACCGCCCATGTGTGAGACCGTCATGGGGACCTGAACACGGTGTCGTCTGCAGACCCCACCTGTCCATCGGCCCCAATTCCTGGCCAGCTTCTGCCAAGGTGAGAGGGTGGAATTTGGAAGGTGGGTGTAAGCTGAAGCCTGTCCCCCAGTGGCTGACATACAGTGGTGACACTCTCTGTGTGGAAAAGAAAGAGAGATCAGACTGTTATTGTGTCTATGTAGAAAGACAAAAGACGAAGACGTAAGAAACTCCATTCTGATCTGTACTAAGAAAAATTCTTCTGCCTTGAGATGCTGTTAATCTGTAACCCTAGCCCCAGCCCTGTGCTCACAGAAGCATGTGATGTATTGACTCAAGGTTTAATGGATTTAGGGCTGTGCAGGACGTGTCTTAGTTAAAATGTGTTTGCAAGCAGTATGCTTGGTAAAAGTCATCGCCATTCTCCAGTGTCGAGTACCCAGGGACACTGCACTGCGGAAAGCCTCAGGGACCTCTGCCCAAGAAAGCCTGGGTGTTGTCCGAGGTTTCTCCCCACTGAGGCAGCCTGAGATATAGCCTCGTAGGAAGGGAAAGACCTGTGCGTCCCCCAGCCTGACACCCGTAAAGGGTCTGTGCTGAGGAGGATTAGTGGAAGAGGAAGGCCTTTTTGCAGCTGATATAAGAGGAAGGCATCTGTCTCCTCATCCCTGGGAATGGAATGTCTCGGGGTAAAACCTGACCATACACTGTATTTACTGAGATAGGAGAAAACTGCCTTATGGCTGGAGTTGAGACATGCTGGCGGCAATACTGCTCTTTACTGCACTGAGATGTTGGTGTAAAGTCAAACATCAATCTGGCCGATGTGCACATCGAGGCACAGCACCTTTCCTTAAACTTATTGATGACACAGAGTCCTTTGCTCACATGTTTTCCTGCTGACCCACTCCCCACCATTATCCTATAGTCCTGCCACATCCCCCTTGCCGAGATAGTAGAGATAGTGATCAATAAATACTGAGGGAATTCCAGAGACCAGTGCCGGTGTGGGTCCTCCGTATGCTGAGTGCAGGTCCCCTGGGCCCACTTTTCTTCCTCTAGACTTTGTCTCTGTGTCTTATTTCTTTTCTCAGTCTCTCGTCTCCACCTTTCAAGAAATACCCACAGGTGTGGAGGGGCAGGCCCCCTTCACTCTGATGCCACCCTTGCCCTCACCTAGCTCTCTCATACCTGGGGTTCTAAGGGGTCTGCCCCAGGGTTGCATGCCCACTGCCAATCAGAGGTGAACACGTCGATGCCTCCTGGATATGGGGCTACTGGTGGTCAAGGCCTGGCAGTATGTGGAGGGTCTTCTCAGAGGGGCCATGGAGCTAGGGAATACGATGGGGCGCTAACTCCACCCTGCACAGGAACCGCAGCCCCTAGCCAAGCCAGCCCAAGTATTCCAGGTGCTGTCCACCCAGCATGCACACTGCCAGGCTCCAGGTGGCCTGGCAGAGAGGGGTGGCCTGGTGGGCAGCTGAGAAGCCAGAATGAAGGGGGCGTGCACTGCCGTCCGCAGTCTGGCAGGCACGAGCAGGGAGGCTGTGGCCTGGTGAGCGAGGGGGATTGGGGAAGGGCAGGCAGCCCAGTCAGCCTGATTTACCAGTGAATGAGCTGTGGGCGGAGCCGCTCCTGGCTGAGGGCTGGGCTTGGGGCAGTCTGTTTGCACCTCCTGGGCTCCAGGCTGCCAGCTGCCTGCCCAGGGTCTGAATGTCCTACTGTGGCCTGTTTCCTCACCTGGCCCAGAGGACAGATAGGGAAGGCTTGTTTTGAGGATTAGGCAGGGTAATCCCAGTGAGCCCTCATTAGCTTGCCTATCCTCCAGGTCTTTTAGATTTCTTTTTTCTCTTCTTTGTTGTGAAACTCTGGAGAATTGTCCTCCAGCCTGTCTTCAGCTGGGGAGGTGGACAGGCTGGACCTTGCCCTCGGCTTCAGGACCCCTTCTGGGTGCCCCGTCCTCCTAGGGATTTTAAAAGCATTTACTTAGCAACATACCCTGTACCCGAGACAGCTGCAGAGAACCTCCTGCGTGTCCAAACCAGAAAACTTTGTTCCCTGACCCCAGGCCCTCACACCCCAAAGCCCAAATCCTTTCAGGTGGCCAGCTTCACACAAGAGTCTGAACTCTGCTTGTTTTCTGGGGTCTACACAGGCCCGTATGATGGGGCGACCTCCATTCTACCCCTGTGCCTCCCCCGATCCATTAGGGGCCTCAACTCCAGCGATCCCTAACTGGGAGCAAGGTTCCCCAGGCCGGGAATGCAGCCCTCCCCAGGATGCTGGCCTGGCCATGTCCCAGTGGACATCAGTCCTGGAGCAAGAGGTCCAAGGCAGGGAGTTTCACCCCCCATTTCACCAGGTGTGGTGACCTTTGTGGGTTCCTAACCTTCAAGATGGGATTTTTACACTGTGCCACAGTGGGGGAAACCGAGGCCCAGGGCCAGTGAGTAGTAAAGAAAGAAAACCTCTGTGACTAGAAGAAACATGTCCCTTGCCCAGCACAGCCGCTCCAGGATAGCACCCTTTAGGATGTACCGCTGAGCTGTTCTTGGCATGTGGCATGGCACTGTGGAGGCAGCAGCTTGTGGAGTTGGAGGTGGGTGTTGGCACATGGCATGGCACTGTGGTGGAGGTCAGCAGCTTGTGGAGTTGGGGGTGGGTGTTGGCACGTGGCATGGCAGTGTGGTGGAGGTCAGCAGCTTGTGGAGTTGGGGGTGGGTGTTGGCACGTGGCATGGCACTGTGGTGGGGGTCAGCAGCTTGTGGAGTTGGGGGGTGGGGTGTTGGCACGAGCAGGTAATTTGGGACCCACCATGGGAAGGAAGGGGACATTGCCTCTTTCCCCACACCTTGGGCACAGCAGGAATTTTCTTCTCTGATGTGTGTGGGCACCAATGCCTATATGGGTGTGGGTGCGTCCTCCCCTTTTGTTGATGAAGAACCTTCCTGCAGCCGTTGGGGTGGGTATGGGCACCACGTGTGCCTGGCAGCAGGGTGGGGCCTGCACAGGCTTGGCTAGTATATGTCCCGCTGCCACCTCCCCAGGGGAAGCAGACCCTGTGCCCTTAGTGCCCCTCATACCCAGTCCCTCACATTCTTCACTTGGCATCCCCCTGCCTGATTCTCCCAACTCAGCCCCTGCCAGGTTTCTCCAGGCCCTGTGGGCCATGGGATGGGATCAAAGGAGGAAATAACTGTGCTGCCTGCCTCTGCCTGAAGTCAGGGATCCCTGGCCGCTACTGGCATCTGTGGGCAGGGTAGGTGGGGAGGTCGGGGTCAGCTTTTCCACTCCCCAGCCTGCACTGGCTAAGCCACCAGGTGTAACTGGCCTGGAGGCTGATCTGTGTCCTCCACAGTCCCTTGATGCATTATATTGAAGCCAATCCTTGTGCGAATGACATGACCTGTTGTTACTGCCCAGATCAAACCAGAATCAAAGGACTGTTGCACTTGGGCCCAGAGCCTGGGGCTGAGGCTGCCATGACCACGCTGTTCTCTTCCTTCTGTTGCGCTTGGGCCTGGAGTCTGGGGCTGAGGCTGCATGGCCACCCTGTTCCCTTCCTTCTGGGGTCCCCAGGAAGCTCCCAGGACTGAATGATCCCCACAAAACACAGTGGCCAGGACGGGAGGGCTGGAGGTCAACTCCCCCCTGCCCCTGCCACCACAACCAAGAGGCCCCCATGGAGGTTGGCCCTGAGCCGTGGGTCCCTGTGGGATGCAGGCTCCCACGAATACTTCAGAGGATGAGCATGGGTCCTCCTGGCTGACAGGAGCCTGGTGGGCACTGGGTATGTGGGGCCTGTGTAGGTGGGTTGGACAGCACTGGGCCTAGCCAGGGAGCCAGGGACTGGTGTGGCCAAAGTGGGCAGCAATATGTTGCCTGAACTAAAACTACAGTGCAACCAGCCCAGCTGGTAGGGAGAAGGAGGCCTGCCTAGCAAGACCATCCACCCCGTCCTGGCACCAAGCCCAGACTGCCTGCCTGTACTGGACATTGCCTGGTCCAGGAGGCCTGGGCATGATGGTCAGGTGGTGTGTCCCTGGGTTCCAGGCCTTGGTGGTCCGTTGGGAGCTGAGCATCCTTGGGGCAGGAGGAGGACCCGCAGTCCACTGTTTGCATCTGCCCCTGGGGGTGTGCCCCCACCCCAGCTTCTCAGCCTGCACGGGGACGTGGCCAGGGCTCCTCACCTGCTCTGTGGCTCCAGCTGTGATCAGCTCACTGGTGACTCTGACAGCTTCCTCCCCAAAGCTTGGGTCCTCCTCCGTGGGAATGGGGTGTCCCAGGCCCCCTGCAGGCAGGAACCCACCCCCAGCGCCTCTGGTGGGCCCTCCTGGGCTTTCTTACCTACTGGCTTGTAAGACCCAGTCGGCCAAACTTGTGTCTTATTTTTATTTTGGCCTTTTTCTTGGTGTGTGTTTTCTGTAACGACTGCTGTGTAGAACGTCTATATGAGTTTTAGGTAGAGAATCTTGCCCACCCAGAGGTCCCCCACCCCAGAGGGCCTCCGCTTCGGCCCCCCCGGGCTGGTCCTGCCTGTGCTCCGCTTGGTGTGAATGTTGAGTGTGATGGATCCACACATCTGCTTGACCCTGCATCTCCTTCCTTCTTGTTGCTGAGGCCAGTTCTGTTCTCTCTTTCTCCACCTGAACTGCACTTGAATCCAAGACGAAGGATGAGAAGTGGTTGCTAAGAAGGACCCTCCTGCAGCGAATCCGCTGTGAGGAGGCTGCGCTGGCCCAGCCTGTCATTTCATTCTCTAAGCTCATTCCAGAGGTCGGCAAGGGGCGGCCCGTCCCTGCCTGCCCTTGTGGCCCGTGAATCAAGAATGGATTTTACATTTCCAAATGGTTGAACAAATTAAAAAAAAACACTTCATGACACTGAGAAGTTTCCATGTCCATGAGTAAAGATTTATGGGGGTGCAGTCATGTCCATCTCTTCACAGGCCACCTGCAGAAGGCTGCTGTCGTGCAGCCATGGCAGAGTTGCATCCTTGAGGCAAAGATCAGTTGGCAAAGCTGAAAATACTGACTCCTGGCTCTTTAGGGAAACAGTTTCCAGTCGCTGGTTTAAGGGCTGTGTGGCAGGATCCCAGGATCTTGGTCAGATTGTTCCTCACTCAGGGCCTGCTGTGGCCTTCGCTAGTATGTCTGCAAAGTCTGCGTGCTATGGTGCCTCTCATGGGGGCATTGAGCTCTGTCGTGCTAGATTTCGGGGTGTCTGCCTCATGGTCATCTGTCTCGCCAACAGAGACCCTGTGGCCAGATTCAAACTAGCAGGAACAGTTGGTCTTCGGCAGCAGGGATACCTTAGAGCTGAGCTGCCACCCACCCTGAGGTGGTCCCCTGACACCCACTGTCTGGGTCAAGGTTGGGGCAGGGCTGGTGTCCTGAACTGCTTTCTGAAGGGGTCCCAGTGGCTTCTGGTGCTCAATGCCTTCGAGAGAACGCTGAGGCCAACAGCTGCTGGCAGCGGCTCCCCCAGGCTGTGTGTCCTGTGCCCTCTGTGTGCGAGTGACAGGCGAGTGCCTGCAGGGGTCATGCCGGCTGTGTGGAGGGGGCCAGAGGTTAAAGTTCCCTGAGCAGCTGTGTGGTCCAGGAGCAGCCAAGGGGTCTCTGGAGGTGTGGCTGCCATGATCCTACCCTGAAGGTCTTGCTTGTCATTGATAGAGAGGAGAGGACCCCCAGGAGGTACTGCCCCAGGGGCTCCATTCCCACTTGTGAGGGGCGCCTAGGGTCCTCCTGGGGCGAGTCAGAGACTGAGCCCTTGGGGTGAAAGTCTCTTCCCCTAGCTGAGAAGCAGCAGGCACCGGGGCATGGGCTGCCTCAGGGCCCCCACCCACACGCATCCTCTCCTGCACTGCAGCTGCTCCATCCTCTGGAGGTGAGGAAGATGGGAGGATGAGGCTAAGACACAGGGGAGACCAGATTCCAGGCACATAGCCTGGCTGGGGGTGAGGCCGACTTCCCACCCAAGCCCTGCCCTCCACAGACAGGTGAGGGACTGAGGCCTGGGGCATGACCTCCCTGGGGTCAAATCCAGGGTTGGGTCACCTCAGGATGAAAGAGGGGCTGGGCCATCAAGATGGCTCTGGGTCCCTGGCCCTAGGGTCTGCGTGCCAGGCTGGAGGTGGGAGGGAGACACTCATGCTGCAGATGAGGAGAGTGAGGCACAGGGCTCCTTGGATTCCAGGAGCTGTGAGGAGGCCAGGGCTTTGGTATTGAATGCAGGTGAGGGGAGCAATCGCAGGTGTGAGTACAACAGGGCAGGAGGGCTCAGGTGGTTGCCCATCAATGATAGACTGCATAAAGAAAATATGGTACATATACACTATGGAATACTATGCAGCCATAAAAAGGAATGAGATAATGTCCTTTGCAGGGACACGGATAAAGCTGGAAGCCATTATCATAGCAAACTAACGCAGGAACAGAAAACCAAACACCGCATGGTCTCACTTACATATTGAAGCTGAATGATGAAAACACATGGACACAGGGAGTGGAACAACACACACCGGGGGCTGTCAGGAGATGGGATTCAGGGAAGGAGAGCATTAGGGAAAAGAGCTAATGTATGCTGGGCTTAATACCTAGGTGATGGGTTGATAGGTGCAGCAAATCACCATGGCACACATTTACATATGTAACAAGCCTACACATCCTGCACATGTATCCTGGAACTTAAAAATTTTTAAAGTGTCTGTACATGTCCTTTGCCAACTTTTTAATGGGGTTGTTTTTTTCTTGTAAATTTGCTTAAATTCCTTATTTAAATTTGCTAAAATTCTTTATTCCTTAAACCTTTGTCAGATGCATAGTTTGCAAAAATTTTCTCCCATTCCATAGGTTGTCTGTTAATAGTTAGCTATTAACTCTGTTATTAGTTCTGTTAATAGTTAGCTATTAACTCTGTTATTAGTTTCTTTCATTGTGCAGAATCTCTTTAGTTTAATGAGATACCATTTGTCAATTTTTGCTTCTGTTGCAATTGCTTTTGGCATCTTTGTCGTGAAATCTTAGCCCGTGCCTATGTCCTGAATGGTATTGCCTAGGTTGTCTTCCAGGATTTTTAGTTTTGGGTTTTACATTTAAGTCTTTAATCTACCTTGAGTTAATTTTTGTATATGGTGTGAGGAAGGGGTCCAGTTTCAATTTTCTGTGTATGGCTAGACAGTTATTCCAGGTGTTTGTTTATTTGTTTGTTTGTTTTGAGATGAAGTCTTACTCTGTTGCTCAGGCTGGAGTGCAGTGGCACAATCTCGGCTCACTGCAACCTCTGCCTCCCAGGTTCAAGCAATTCTCCTTCCTTAGCCTCCCAAGTAGCTGGGATTATATGAGTCTGCCACCATGCCTGGCTAATTTTTGTATTTTTAGTAGTGATGGGGGTTTCACCATGTTGGCCAGGCTGGTCTTGAGCTCCTTACCTCAAGCGCTCTGCCCACCTCAGCCTCCCAAAGTGCTGGGATTACAGGCATGAGTCACTGCACCCAGTCCATTGCTGATTTTTGTCAGGTTTGTGCAAGATCAGATAGTTGTAGGCATGCAATCTTATTTCTGGGCCTTCTATTCTGTTCCATTTGTCTGTGTGTCTGTTCTTATACTAGTACCATGCTGTTTTGGTTACTGTAGCCCTGTAGTATAGTTTGAAGTCAGGTTCCACAAGACCTCTAGCTTCATTCTTTTTGTTTACGATTGTCTTGGCTATTTTGTCTCTTTTTTTGGTTCAATACAAATTTTAATAACAAGTCCTGGCAGAGATACAACAACAAAAAAAGAAAACTTGAGGCCAATATCCTTGATGAACATCCATGCAAAAATCTTCAACAAAATACTGGCAAAATGAATCTAGTAGCACATCAAAAATCTTATTCACCACGATCAAGCAGGCTTCATCCCTAGCATGCAAGCTTGGTTCGACGTACACAAGTCAATAAATGTGATTCATTGCATAAACAGAACTAAAGAAAAAAACCACATGATCATCTCAATAGATGCAGAAAAGGCTTTTGATAAAATTCAACATCTCTTCATGTTAAGAACTCTTAATAAATTAGGTATTGAAGGAACATACCTCAAAATCATAAGAGCCATATATGACCAATCCACAGAAAACATCATACTTAATAAACAAAAGTTGGAAGCATTCCCCTTTAAAATTGACACAAGACAAGGATGCTCTCTCTCACCACTCCTATTTAATATAGTTATTGGAAGTTCTGGTCAGGGCAATCAGGCAAGTGAGAGAAATAAAGGGCATTCAAATAGGAAGAGAAGAGGTCATACTACCCTGTTTGCAGATAACATGATCCTGTATCTAGAAAACCCCATGGTCTCAGCCCAAAAGCTTCTTAAGCTGATAAGCAACTTCAGCAAAGTCTCAGGATACAAAATCAATGACAAAAATGTCTAGTATTTCTGTATACCAACAACAGTTAAACTGAGGGCAAAATCATAAATGAACACCCATTCACAATTGCCACAAAAAATAAAACACCTAGGAATACAGCTTACTAGGGAGGTGAAAGATCTTTACAAGGAGAACTACAAACCACTGCTAAAGAAACCAGAGATGACACAAACAAATGGAAAAATATTCCATGCTCATGGATAAGAAGAATCAATGTAATTAAAATGGCCACACTGCCCAAAGCAATTTTTGAATTTAATGTTATTCCCATTAAACTAACACTGACATTCTTCACAGAACTGCCTCTGTCCTGATTTTTTATTTTTCTTTTGTCTTACCACAGGTTTACTTTGCCTGAAATCCTACAAAAGATACTATGTCCAGCTGTCTCAGCGAATTCATCAGGCTCATCTAGGGCATACTTTTCAGTTGTTTTTGTTCCTTTGTATCACTGAGTAGTATTCTGTTGTAATGTTAGACTTGGAACCAACCCAAATGCCCATCAATGGTAGACTGGATAAAGAAAATGTGGCACATATACACCATGGAATACTATGCAGCCATAAAAAAGGATGAGTTCATGTCCTTTGCAGGGACATGGATGAAGCTGGAAACCATCATTCTCAGCAAACTAACACAGGAACAGAAAACCAAAGACCACATGTTCTCACTCATAAGTGGGAGCTGAACAGTGAGGACACATGGATGCAGGAAGGGGAACATTACACACCAGGGCCTGTCAGGGGATGGGGGGCTAGGGGAGGGATAGCATTAGGAGAAATAAATACCTAATGTAGATGACAGGTTGATGGGTGCAGCAAACCACCATGGCACGTGTATACCTATGTAACAAAAACTGCATGTTCTGCACATGTACCCCAGAACTTAAAGTATAATTTAAAAATGCAAAAAAAAAAAAAAAAAAGAAGAAGAAGAAGAAGAAGCGTTTCTTTTACATATTGGTGATCACACATATACCACATCCATGTGGATTGCCCAATCCCATAGGGCAAATGGAAAAATACATAACCCGACTGCAGACATTTTGAAAGTGATTTTGCCCATACGGGAGATCTAAATTACAACTTATGTTACAGCTATAGAACTTACATTTAAAATGTTTTTCAATACAATGAGGGAAATAGAAAAAATATAATAATGTGCAAAGAACAAGAAACTCGAAGCTTGACAAGCCATATTTGGAAAAGAGCTAAATATGAAGTAAATAATTGAAAATGTAATTAATATGCTTAATATGCAACATATGGGTTAAATGTTAAATTATTCTGAGCTGGTGAGAACTGGTATATTGAGCAAAATAAATATAGTAGAAGGAGAAAAAATATAAAATACAAACATAATTAAACATAGAAGTGAAATGAGAGGGAATAAAACAAATCTAATTGTTCTTCTAGACTATATTAAAATAATTCAAGTAAGTACTCAAAGAGTTGGTGATAAGTTTTTAAAATTGAACATCAGACATAAATCCTTGAATTCAGAAATGCAATGTGTCAAAAAAAAGAAAAATAAAAAATTACTTAAAAGAAGGTGCATAACAAGTCAAGGTGCATAACACCAAAGAGAAGGAAAACACTAAAAATCAGAGGAAAAAAAAAGAGATAATTTACGGAGATGACAGCAAAACTTCCACAGCTTGAAGAGAGCCAAAAATAATGAAATAAATATTAACAGACCTGGGAGAAATTGTCATGTAAGCAAGAAGTGAATACTTACCCACCTAACACGCCTTTAACAAAAAAAACACAAAAAACTGTGAATTAATACAGTTTCAAAAGAGTAAACACTGAATAATTTGGTTACCAACAGGAACTAAGAGTGTACTTCAAAAAGAAAGGGGTGTGTGTGTGTGTGCGTGTAAGCTGAAAAATGATAGAGTAAGAGACATGATTTGGGAGTATCAAATCCTGGTGGGCATTGAACTCAAGAAACTATGTAGGCCAGGTGCAGTGGCTAACACCCGTAATCTCAGCACTTTGGGAGACCAAGGTAGGCAGATTGCTTGAGTCCAGGAGTTTGAGACCAGCCTGGACAAAATGGCGAAACCTTGTCTCTACAAAAAATACAAAAATTAGCCAGATGTGATGGCATGTTCCTGCTGTCCCAGCTACTTGGAAGGTTGAGATGGGAGGATCAGCTGATCCGGGGGAGGTCGAAGCTACAGTGAGCTGAGATCACACCACTGCCCTCCAGCCTGGGTGACAAAGTGAGACCCTGTCTCAAAAATAAAAATAAATAAAAGAAAAAGAAGGTGACATGAAGAAACTAAGAAGAATGAAGAAGACTGCATCAGTGGATTAGATGTAGAAGACTGACTATGCTGTCATAAATTTATATTAAAATCATTAAATAATAATTAGTACAACTTAACGCACATTGATTTGGAAAGCAAAATGATACGGAATTTTTCTGGCGAAAAACATATATAGTTCTTCCCAATATAGACCCCTGTTTATAAGTCTAAACAGAATAATATCCACAGGAGTAGAGAAGTTTATAAAAGAAGTGCTCACAAATAAAGTTCCGGGCTCAAGTAGTTTAACAGGGAGATTCTACAGTCTTTTCAAATAACACATAAATCAATGCTTCTAACTCAATTTAAGAATATTGCAATGGAAGTATTACCTCCAAATAGGTTATGAAGATCAAACGGAACATTGGTACCCAAAATTTCCAAATGTTGTACAAAATAGAATAATACAGAAAAATCTCATTTCTGCCTACACACAGATATATGTAAGATAAAATACTAGCACATTCCAATTTATTATTAAAAACAACATATGACAAAATGCAATTTATACCTAGAATTCTAGAGTGATTAAATATTTGGAAGTCAACTGATAAAGTTCATCATTTTTATAGAGATAAATAGAACAGTCCCTTGATCATGTCTGCATATGCAAAAATGTCTAGCAGAATTTAGCATGTGTTGCTGTTAATTTAAAACCATCTACAATAGTAATTGATGGATTTTTTTTTCAAAGATAGCAAAGTCTTTTTCATACTCATGGAAAACATACTACAGGCTATTTATTTTTAAGCTAACGTCAACATTGTATTTGATTTATCATTTTTTAAAGCTAGGAACAATTTTGCAAAGTGGATATGAAAGAGCAAACATATAAGAATAGCCAAAACGAAACACAGTGAAGGTTTCTGGTTCTGTAAAACATTAAAATACATTATGATCTTAAAGCAGTGCGATGTTGTGCCAAAACTAGGTGAACAGACCAGGGCAGTAGAAAAATCAGAAATATACCAAAGCATAAGAGATATTATGCAATAAAATCCACAGAGCCTTTATTAATACTTTGTGTTTGGCAACTGAACATGCCCATAAAAAGATGAAAATTAATTCATTCTTCACAAGCTATAGTAAGATAAGGAATAAAGGAAAGAAAAATCTAAACGGTAAAAAAAATGGGCCCAGCCCACTGGCTCACACCTGTAATCTCAGCACTTTGGGAGGCTGAGGCGGGAGTATCACGAGATCAGGAGATCAAGACCATCCTGGCTAACACGGTGAAACCCCGTCTCTACTAAAAATACAAAATCTAGCTGGGCGTGGTGGCAGGCGCCTGTAGTGCCAGTGTCTCTGGAATTGGTGGGTTCTTGGTCTCACTGACTTCAAGAATGAAGCTGCAAACCCTACCGGTGAGTGTTACAGTTCTTACAGATGGTGTGTCCAGGGTTTGTTCCTTCTGATGTTCGGACGTGTCCAGAGTTTCTTCCTTCTGGTGGCTTCGTGGTTTCGCTGACTTCAGGAGTGAAGCTGCAGACCTTCACCATGAGTGTTACAGCTCTTAAAGGCAGCGGGGACCCAAAGAGTGAGCAGCTGCAAGATTTATTATGAAGAGCAAAAGAACAGAAAGAACAAACCTTCCTCAGGAGGGAAAGGGACCCCAGCGGGTTGTCCCAGCTGGCTCGGGTGCCCTGCTTTTATTCCTTTATTTGGCCCCACCCACATCCTGCTGATTGGTTCATTTTACAGAGTGCTGATTGGTCCATTTTACAGAGTGCTGATTGGTCCATTTTAAAGAGCGCTGATTGGTGCATTTACAATCCTTTAGCTAGACACAAAAGTTCTCCAAGTCCCCACCTGACCCAGAAACCCAGACAGCTTCATCTCTCACTAGCTCTTTGGGAGGCTGAGGCAGGAGAATGGCGTGATTCCGGGAGGCGGAGCTTACAGTGAGCTGAGATCCACGCCACGGCACTCCAGCCTGGGCGACAGAGGGAGACTCTGTCTCAAAAAAAAAACAAAAAAGAAAACATAAAAACAGAAGAAAACATTGATAAATACTTCTACAAGCTGTGAGGATAAATCGGGCTTATGACTCAAACCAAGAAATATTAATTTAAAAAATTGATAAAGATACAACATAAAACCAGAATATTGTGCGTGTTAGGAAACACCATAAGCCAAGTAACAAGGAAAATGCCAAACGGGCATCTCTTTGCAACTTATATAACAGAAAAAGGGAAGCACACAATTTCCGTCTGCTCCAAAGAAAATAAGAATGCTCTCAAAACATACAGTACAAGGACAAAGGAGGCAATGTATAGAGTCCCTCACTTAAGATGGGACAATTTGGCTGGGTGCGGTGGCTCACGCCTATAATCCCAGCACTTTGGGAGGCCAAGGTGGGTGGATCACCTGAGGTCA
This sequence comes from Mandrillus leucophaeus, assembly GCF_000951045.1. NCBI lineage: Eukaryota > Metazoa > Chordata > Mammalia > Primates > Cercopithecidae > Mandrillus > Mandrillus leucophaeus. Next base: position 462,763 of record NW_012107086.1, on the reverse strand, counting down.
GGAGTTCCAGACCAGCCTGGCCAACAT
>NW_012107086.1:457675-461821 GCF_000951045.1 Mandrillus leucophaeus | reverse complement strand
AGGTGGCGGGCGCCTGTAGTCCCAGCTACTCGGAGGCTGAGGCAGGAGAATGGCGTGAACCCGGGAGGCGGAGCTTGCAGTGAGCAGAGATCCGGCCACTGCACTCCAGCCTGGGCAACAGAGCGAGACTCCGTCTCAAAAAAAAAAAAAAAAAAAAATTATAATAATAATATTATATCGATTGTAAGGTCCTCTGAGCAGGCTGCGCCATGGTCAAGCCATTGTGACCCCTATGACCCACATGTATACATCCAGAAGGTCTCCGGAGCCAGAAAGTCTGGGACAACAGGAAAACCACAAAGGAAGAAAAACGGCTAGTTTCTGTCTTAACTGATTAGCCAACCTCGCAGCATTCTACCATTGTGACGTGCACTACCCTAACCGATCAATCAGCCTAGTGACACTGTGACCCCTCCCTCTTGTGACAATGTACCTTGTGACATTCTTCCCCTGCCCGCAATAAACGGCCCCGAACTGTAACTTTCCATTGCTGACCCCTCACCTATAAAACTAACTCCAATCCCACGACCCTCCGCTGACCCTCTTTTCGGACTCAGCCCGCTCGCACCCGAGTGAATAAACTAGCCTTGTTGCTCACACTTAACCTGTTTGGGTAGTCTCTTCAATTAGGCGCGAGCTTAACATCGATCATAGATTGAAACAATATTTTTTGCTATATTTGGTTAAATAAATCATTGTAATCAATTTCACGTTTTTTTCTTTTCTATTGCTACTAGAACACACGTGGCTCACATTTTATTTCTATTGGGCATTGCTACCTGAGAGGACGTTCTCTTTTCAAAATTCAAGCTGCCTCTAATCCCACTAGAAACAAGAAAAAAAAAATTCAGGATGCCTCCTCAAAAGATCAGAGGCCAGGAAGGTTGTGAAATCTGAAATTTTAGAATAATTGTCATCATAGTGTTTCCAGTCATAAATATCACAACTACTACTCATAAACGGACATAACCTTGTGTACAAGGTTGAATGGGAAAGTCCCCCAGGGGGCGCCAGGTCTCAGCACCGGGCAGAATCCGTGCCTTGGAAAAGGACTGCACGGAAAGAACGGGTCTCACTCCGCGCCTTGTCTGATGGCAGCTCCGGTCACTCAGGGCTGAAGGGGCGGGGCCTAAAGCCCTGTCCAATCGGGCGCTGGGAAGGGGACTGTTCTCTCAAGCGCACGGCGAAAGGAGGGGGCAACTTCCGGGCCCTGGCGGGGCTTTTGTGTTGGGCAGCGAGACTCTGGCGAGCTCGGTGTGTCTCCGCCGCTCCTTCCCCTTATCCCTGGGAGGTCCAAGTGGTTCCGCGGCAGCCTCTGTGGCTCTGGGACCTGCAGGTCCTGGAAGGGCCTTAGGGAAGACCCGAGACACCGGAGAGTGGGAAATGGTGAGTGTCCCCGCCAGTGTCTCGAGGGGGAAGCGGGAACCGGCAGGAAGCGGTTGTGGCGAACCCGGACCTCCCCGCGGTGCCGCCCCGAGTTTCCGCTGTCGGCTCGCGGCCTTAGTGGCACAGGATGGGGGGCTGGACCCGCAGCCGGACCCCGGGCCGCCTGGCTTGTCCCTGCCCCGCCGCCTCGGCCCGCCCCGGAACCTCTCTGGGCAGCTCTGCGCCTGCAGACCCGCGTCCCCCTCGGAGTGTGCGGAGCCGACGGGAGGTCCTCAGGGGAGAGTCCCGACTTGGGGTTCGGGGTTCCTGCGTGGGAGGAGCTGTGGTCGGTGAAGTCTCCAAAACCTCCTTTCTCCTGTTAGAAATAAAACTGAGGCGCCGTTAAAATAGTAAAGGGTTTATTTGAGCAGAGAGTCGTGAGTTAGGAAGCCGCCCAGCGTGGTTTGTGGTTTGGGGAAGGAAGGGCTTTTATAAGGAACCCAGAAGCAAACCCAATTAAATGGTTGATTGTGTACAGCTGTGTAGTCACCCCACATAGACTGTGCAGCCAGATACCTCCTGGTTATGTCATCAGAGGTTATTTGGTGGGTTCGTGGTGGTTTAAGGCTGTTTTGTTTGCCTTTAAGTTATTAATTTACAAGACAAGCATGAGTTACGTTTTGGTTGGTTGGTTATTCATTCATGTGTGTATGTACATATGTATGATGGAGTCTCGGACTCGGGCTGAAGCGATCCTCCCACCTCAGTCTCCCTGGTACCTGTGTTTAATTATTCTAACATAACACTCCACATTTCTAAGTGTATGGCAAGCAGGATCTCACATCAGCGACCGTGTTTCCACAGCCTAACTCTTCTGCGGCTTGTGGTAAAATCCTAAATTTCCAGTTCTTTTCCTACATTCAAATGCAACATTATCAAGTATTTGTTTTTTATTGTACGTTTCCTACAAATGCAGTGTTGTTTTTTTTTTTTTCAGAGTAGTGAGTCGTTTTGAAAATATTTGTTTTCACTCTTAAAATATTTCTGAACGTTACACATGAGTGGAAAGCAGTAATAATCACCTGACAATTGTTAAAAAAAAAAAAAAAAAAAAAAACAGTCTTTGTGCATCTCCCAGTTTTATCTTTTTTGAGTGTGCACATCTTACCAGAATGTCTTTGGGGTGAAGTTCCCCTTTGGAAACGTTAGAGGGTGATATGTCCTCAGCCACCCTCATATCTTTTCTTGGTCCTCTGTTTAGCTGCCAGATCTCTTGGAGTGTCTAATGAATACCTTCTCCTGGGTCATCTCCTCCCAGAGGACAGTTTAAAATATGGGAGTAGAGCCTCTCCAGGTAGCATCTGGGTGCCCTGGAGCTGAGAGACGTCTCCTAGTATACTCTTCGTTTAAAACACAAGTCCCTGGTGCATTAGGATTTTCTTCCTCCAGCCCCAGTTTTCATCGTTCCTTGGAGACATATTGTTGGGCAGCCAATCAGACGCTGGTATTAAGGGAAAAAGCTAGAAATGATTCCTGCCCTCTGGATTTTCTCGGACTTGGAAAAGGAGAAAAACGATCTCAAAGGACAAGGAATGCCCCCCTCCCCCAGTGAGGTGGTGCAAGAACCAGAAAAGCACCGTCATCAGAATTATGTAAGAAGGGAGTTGGCTGGACGTGACCCACGCCTGTAATCCCAGCATTTTGGGAGGCCAAGGAGGGTGCATCACTTGAGGTCAGGAGTTGGAGACCAGCCTTGCCAGTGTGGCGAAACACTGTCTCTACTAAAAATACAAAAATTAGCCCAGTCTGGCGGTGCATGCCTGTAATCCCAGCTACCTGGGATGCTGAGGCAGGAGAATCGCTTGAGGCCAGGAGGTGGAGGTTGCAATGAGCTGAGATGGTGCCACTGCACTCCAGCCTTTGAGACAGAGCGAGACTCAGTCTCAAAAGAAAAAAAGAGAGTTTATTCTAAAGTATTGCAATGGGTGGAAAAACACCAGGTATAAGAGCTGCAAGCATGTTAAAGTTTAGGCAGAAAAGGGCTTAGAAATTCAGGCACACTGGCCAGGTGCGGTGGCTCACGCCTGTAATGCCAACACTTTGGGAGGCCGAGGTGGGCAGACCAGGAGATCGAGACCATCCTGGCTAACACAGTGAAACCCCGTTTCTACTAAAAATACAAAAACTTAGCCAGGCGTGGTGGCGGGCGCCTGTAGTCCCAGCTACTCTGAGGCAGGAGAATGGCGTGAACCCAGGAGGTGGAGCTTGCAGTGAGCGGAGATCACGCCACTGCACTCCAGCCTGGGTGACAGAGCAAGACTCTGTCTCAAAAAAAAACAAAAAAAATTCAGGCACACAATGGGGCACAGTACAGTGTCTCCTGGGAGGATGGTCATTGAGTATTTCTGTGAGGAGAATGGGCCTGTGAGGGTCTCTGAAGTGATACAGTGTCCCGACTTGACACTTGACCCAGAGATGTCTATATTCTGTCAGCCTGACCCCTCCCTGAGTTTATTGCCTTGAAAAGATTTATTCATTTAGTTCAGTTTCAGTTTTTCGTTAACTTTAAAATGTTTTATTCATAGAGCTTGAAAGATTAAAAAAAATTATTTCCAAAGAGACAAAAAAAAGGTGGATTTTGCGGGGGAGAAAAATCTATTCATATTCTATTTGTTAAAAATTCTTGTTGCCGGGCGTGGTGGCTCAAGCCTGTAATCCCAGCACTTTGGGAGGCCGAGACGGGCAGATCACGAGGTCAGGAGATCGAGACCATCCTGGCTA
>NW_012107086.1:455987-456770 GCF_000951045.1 Mandrillus leucophaeus | reverse complement strand
GGGTGGATCACCTGAGGTCAGGAGTTCCAGACCAGCCTGGCCAACATGGTGAAACCCTGTCTCTACTAAAAATACAAATTTAGCCAGGCGTCGTGGTGGGTGCCTGTAATCCCAGCTACTCAGGAGGCTGAGGCACGAGAATCGCTTGAATCCTGGGGGCAGAGGTTGCAGTGAGCCGAGATCGCACCACTGCACTCCAGCCTGGGCAACAGAGTGAGATTCAGTCTCAAAAAAAAGGGGGGGGGGGATAATTTGAGCTCAAAAAAATAGATATAGACTGCAGTGTATGGAATCTCATTAAATACACAAAAAATAAGGTTAGAAAAAATATCACTCACATTTTTTTTGTTTGCTGAGGTCACACCGTCATTATTATGACAATTGATAAAAGGGAGAATCACGCTTTTAGTCTTCCTTTCCTAATAGACTAGTTTTTAATGTAATGGAGAGAGTTCATGAGAAAACGCAATTTTTAATAGAAAAATGAGAACTAATACCTGTAGAGAAAATAATTAGAAAACCACTATTTGGCAACTCTCCCTGAGATAAGTGAAATTAAGAAATACTAATCAATAAATAATGAACAGTTATATGAAAGGAACAGGCAGACATTCCTGGACCCATCGAACAACCTTAAAATAAAGTGGTAAAACCAGACACGTGTATCCAAATGTGCAGTCTGAATTGAAGCATGCTGGAAGCTTAATACAGAGAGTGATTCTGAAAGATTTAGCACCCACCCAAATTAACTTCATTAATATTATAAGGCCGGGCGCGGTGGCT
>NW_012107086.1:453270-455937 GCF_000951045.1 Mandrillus leucophaeus | reverse complement strand
GGGACTTAATTAAACTAAAAAGCTTCTGCACAGCAAAAGAAATAATCAGCAGAGTAAACAGACAACCCACAGAGTGGGAGAAAATCTTCACAATCTGTGCATCCAGTAAGGTACTGATATCCAGAATCTACAAGAAACTCAAATCAGCAAGAAAAAAGCAAATAATCTTATCAAAGTGGGCAATGGATATGAATAGACAATTCTCCAAAGAAGATATACAGATGGCCGACAAGCATATGAAAAAATACTCAGCATCACTAATGATCAAGGAAATGCAGATCAAAACCACAATGCAATACCATTTTACTCCGGCAAGAATTTGCCAAAATTAAGAAATGAAAAAATAATAGATGTTATTGGGGACGTGGTAAAAAGGGAACACTTTTACGCTGCTGGTGGGAATGTAAACTAGTACAACCGCTATGGAAAACTGTGGCGATTCCTTACAGAGCTAAAAGTATATCTATCATTTGATCCAGCAATCCCACTACGAGGTATCTACCCAGAGGAAAAGAAATTATATGAAAAAGACACTTCTGCACACAAGTTTATAGCAGCATAATTCTCAATTGCAAAAATATGGAGCCAGCCCAGATGCCCATCAGTCATTGAGTAGACACACACACACACACACACACACACACTCCATGGAATACTAAGCCATAGAAGGAACAAAATAATGGCATTTGCAGCAACGTGGATGGAATTGGAGACAGTATTCTATATGAAGTAACTCAGGAATGAAAAACCAAACATTGTATGTTCTCATTTGTAAGTGAGAGCTAAGCTATGAGGATGCAAAGACCTAAGAATGATGTAGTGGGCCAGCCATGGTGGCTCACACCTGTAATCCCAGCACTTTGGGAGGCTGAGGCGGGCGGATCACAAGGTCAGGAGATCGAGACCATCCTGGTTAACATGGTGAAACCCCGTCTCTACTAAAAATACAAAAAATTAGCCAGGCATGGTGGCGGGCGCCTGTAGTCCCACCTACTTGGGAGGCTGAGGCAGGAGAACGGTGTGAACCCGGGAGGCGGAGCTTGCAGTGAGCCAAGATCGTGCCACTGCACTCCTCAAAAAAAAAAAAAAAGAATGATGTAATGGACTCTGGGATCTCAGGGAAAAGAATGGGTGGGAGTTAGGGATAAAAGACTGCACATTGGGTACAGTGTACACTGCTTGGTTGATGGGCATACTAAAATGTCAGAAATTACCACAAAAGAACTTACCCATGTAACCAAACACCACCTGTTCCCCCAAAACCTACTGAAGTTAAAAACAACACAAAAGAAAGATTATCTGGTGCTAAAAATAGGGTTTTCTCAGGTCTTTTCTAAACGTTATGTGTTCTTCTGGGCAGACACACAGTTTCCTGAATTCCCTAGTATACCTGTGCTTTTTAGTACTCTACTCTCTGAAAGAAATTTTTACTCCAGCTTTTTCCTGGGTTGTAGGTGGTCTATTGTATGTGTCAGGCACAGTCTGTTGTTTCAGGTGGCAGCATACTTTTTGTTTACGTAATTCTTTCCGGTTTTTCACACAGATTGCTTTCTGCCTTACTTGGAACAGAGAAGAGAGTCTTGTTTTAGAGATTTGGCAGCCTCCCGCCAAATTGGATCATAACCATGCAGTAATTTGTATATTTCATCTCTACTCCCTGTAAAACCAATGACCAAGGTTCCACACTGCAAACTTGGGATTTTGTCTTCAAGGCTGGCACCACGTTGGGGAGGGATTGGAGCAAGGAAAAGGAAAATCTTGATCAGGCTTTCTTGCTTTTGGCATTGTGGTTTTTTGCTTTTTGTTTTTGTGTTTTATTCTGTATTTGCATGTTTGCTACAAAGCCTTTGATGGCTTTTAAGAGTTTTGAGAGGTTTTTAACAATTCTGCCTGTTGTTTAAATATTTTGGGGAGGGACAGGTATTTGGCTATGCTTGCTCTGTCATTTTGCTGCCTTCTTTCTTACTAGACTCTCTGATGTATTTCATTGATTTATATGATTTTCTTTGTGCCATTTCAACAGTCTATCTTGTTTCTTACTTTGAAGCAGTTTTGAAATTGTAAAGTGTGAGTTGTCATACTTTGCTTTTTTGCAAGATTGTTGTGGTATTCTGAGTCATTTGCAATTCCGTATGAACTTGAGCATCAAGTTTTCAATTTTTACAAAGTAGTTGCCTGGAGCTCTTTCAGGGATTGTATTAAATACATGGAGTGTTCTGGGGAGTATAACCATCTTAATAATACTAAGCCTACTGAGCTATGAACATGGGATGAGTTTCCATTCATTTAGATCGTCAGCTTTTTCAACAAGGTTTGTCGTTTTTAGAGTAGAAGTTTTGTACTACTTCTTTTAAGTTTATTTCTTGTATTTATTCTTTATGTGCTATTATAAATGATTTGTTTCCTTTACTTGAATTTTCATATATTTCAAGTATAGAAGTGGAATTTAGTTTTGTGTGTTTTACCTCTGACTTTGGTGAACACATCATCTTGGTTGTTGCCAGCTTCTGAAAATTACAAATAATGGTGCCATAAACGTCCTTGTGAAGGTTTTTGTGTGAACGTATTTATTTATGTATATTTTATATATATATATTTTGAGATGGAGTCTCGCCCTGGTGCCCAGGCTGGAGTACAATGGCGTGATCTCAGCTCACTGCAACCTCC
>NW_012107086.1:435056-452455 GCF_000951045.1 Mandrillus leucophaeus | reverse complement strand
TTGTGTATCTGTGTGTGTGTGTCCCCACCTGTATGTGCAGTTGCGGTGCATGTCTGAGTACTGTCTATATCTGCTTTGTGTATCTGTGTGTGTGTGTCCCCACCTGTATGTGCAGTTGCGGTGCATGTCTGAGTACTGTCTATATCTGCTTTGTAAATTCTGGAATTTGTTTTTCTAACTGATTTCCTGGTAGCACCTTCTTTACCATGTTAAATAGAGGTGATAAGAGGAGGATGGGTATTTTTCTTACCACAGCATGTTTAGCTCTGGTAAAATTTCATTTGGTTAGGCCTTTGAGAAATTGTTTATTTTGCATGCAGAAATATTAAGAAGATAATTATTTGGGCGTGAATAAAAATGTCTACTTTCTCCTACTTCTGGAATCTGAGACTGATTTTTCCGTGATCTTCACTGGTGTATTAGTCTGTTTTGCATTACTATAAAGGAAAACCTGAGACTGGGTCATTTATAAAGAAAAGAGGTTTATTTGGCTCACAGTTCTGCAGACTGTACATGTGTGGCACCAGCATCTGCTTGCTTTGTGGTGAGGCCTCAGGAAGCTTTTACTTATGGCCAAAAGCAGAGGGGGCACGTATGTCATATGCTGAGAGAGCGAAGGAGATTCCAGGCTGTTTTAAACAACCAGCTCCCATGTGAACTAGTAGAGTGAGAATTCACTCAGTACCATGAAAACAGCATCAAGCCATTCATGAAGGTTCAACCCCCGTGACCCAAAACCTCCCCCAGGCCCTCCTCCAACACTGAAGGTTACATTTCAAAGCAAGACTTCATGGACACATGCATCTAAACCGAATTTCACCCCTTGCACCCCAAATCTTATGTCTTCTCACTTTGCAAAACTCATCCCTTTTTAATAGTTCCCCAAAGTCTTTTTTTTCTTTTTTTTTTTTTCTGAGGCAGAGTTTTGCTCTTGTCCCCCAGGCTGGAGTGCGATGGTGCTATCTTGGCTCACTACAACCTCCGCCTCCCAGGTTCAAGTAATTCTCCTGCCTCAGCCTCCCAAGTAGCTGGGATTACAGGCATAAGCCACTGCACCCAGCCTGTTCCCCAAAGTCTTAACTCTTGCCAGCATCAACTCAAAAGTTCAAATTCTCATCTGAGACTCAAGGAAAGTTTCTTTCACCAATGAGCCTGTAAGATTAAAAAGAAAAAGAGTTATTTACTTCCAAGATACAGTGGTGTCACAGGTATTGGCTAAACCTTCCCATTCCAAAAGGGAGAGATTTGCCAAAAGAAAGGGTAACAGGCTCTGAAATCCAGCAGGGCAGACATTAACCCTTAAAGCTCCAAATAAATCTCCCTTGACTCCATGTTGCACATCCTGGGCACACTGATGCAAGGATTGGGCTCCCAAAGCCTTGGGCATCCTCACTCCTGTGGCTTTGCTGGGTGCAGCCTATGTGACTTCTGACATATTAGAGTCTAATGCTTGCAGTGTGTCCAGGCTCAGGTGCATGCTGCTTGTGGCTGTACAATTCTGGGGTCTGGAAGGCAGCAGCTCTGTTTCCACAGCTCCGCTAGGCAGTGCCATGGTGGGGACTCTGTGTGGGGGCTTCATCCTCACGTTTCTCTTGGCACTGCCTTAGTAGAGGCTGCCTATGGGGGTTCCTTCCCTGTGTCAGGCTTCTGCCTGGGCACCTGGGCACCTACATTCCTGATGCATCTGAAATTTAGGTGAAGCTACCAAGCCTCCTTAACCTCTTGCATTTTATGCACCTGCAGACTTAACACTAAGTGGAAGCCACCAAGGCTTATGGCTTGTGCCCTCCGGAGCCGTGGCCCAAGTGGGATATGGGGGCTTTTTAGCCAAAGCTGGAACCAGAGCTACTGGAATGCAAGGAACAGTGTCCTAAGGCTGCACAGGGCAGTGATGCCTTCGACCTGGTACCCCAGACTTTTTCCTTTTAGGCCCCTGGGCCTGTGGCGAGAGGGGCCACCACAGAGTTTCCTGAAATGCATCACAGGTCTTTCTTAGTGCCGTGGCTGCTGGTACCTGGTTCCCCTTTAGTTGTGCAACTCTGTCTTCCAAGTCATTGCTCCACAGGCTGCTCCACAGGCTGCTTGGATTCCTTCACCACAGGGCCAGGTTGCACGTTTTCCAAACTTGTACGCTCTGCTTCTCTTTTAATCACGTTTCAACTTTAAATCACTTCTGATTGTGGGAGCAAAGGAGCAACCATACCACCTCTTGAATCCTTTGCTGCTTAGGAATGTCTGCCTCTGGAGACTCTTAAGTTATCACTCCTAAATTAAACCTCCTGCGAATCCTTAGGCCATGGACACCATGCAGCCAAGTCTTTGCTGGGGTGTAACAGGGTGACCTTTGCTCAAGCTCCCCAAGACTTTCTCAGTTCCGTCTAAGGCCTCATTGGCCTGGCTTTCACTGTCCGTATTTCTGTCAACATTTTGCTTTCAATCATTGAATCACTCTCTAAAAAGTCCTAACTTCCCTTATCTCCCTGTCTTTTTCTGAGCCCTTGAAGGTCTTCCAGTTTCTGCCTGTTACGCAGTTACAAAGCTGCTTTCACATTTTCAGGTATCTTTATGGCAACACCTCACTCCGCAGTGCCAATTTTCTGTATTATCCCATTTTTCCGTTGGTATGAAGTAATTCCTAAGACGGGGTAGTTTTAAAGAAAATAGGTTTATTTGACTTACGGTTCTGCAGGCGGCACAAGCGTGGCACCATCTGCTGCTTGGCTTCTGGTGATGCCTCAGAGGGAAGGCAGAGGGGAACAGGCAAGCCACATGGTGAGAGAGGGAGGAAGAGAGAGGAGGAAGAAGTTCCAGCCTCTTTTAAATACCCGGCTCTCCTGTGAACCAACAGAGAACTCATTACTTCAAGGACAGCACTGAGTCATTTATGAGATGTCTGTCTCCATGACCCAAATGCCTTCCCCTAGGCCCACCTCCAACATTGGAGGTCACATTTAAACATGAGATTTGAAGGAAACACACAACCAAACCATATCAACTGGTAATGTTTCTGGATGTAAAACTCATACATTAGTGGGGATCCCTAAGCCTGGGCACCCAGGAGATGTCTCGAACTTGAGCAGCTCACCAATTTCAGTTTGGTTTTTCCTATACATGTACTGCTACTCGCAGAGGATTCTTACAGTTTTCTCATCAACTAAGTGTTGATTCTCTGGATGCCTCTCGGTCTCTCTATATTTTGCTTGGTAGTTTTTACTGGGAACTCAGTTCTTTAATGGTTAATCTTAGAGTTGTTTAGTTAAATTTATTTGCCTTTTATTGTGAATGTGAATGTTGCTTTTTTTTTAACTTTTGTGTTCTGGGGGTACATATGCAGATTTGTTACATGAGTAAATTTCATGTTTCTGTTTTGCTGCACAAATGATTTTGTCACATAGATAGTGAGCATAGTGCCTGATAGGTAGTTTTTTGACTCTCGCTTTCCTCCCATTCTCCCCCTCAGGTAGACCCCAGTGTCTATTGCTCCCATCTTTGTGTCCATGTATACTCAACAGTTAGCTTCCATTTATAAATGAGAACATGTGGTATTTGGTTTTCTGTTAATACGTTAATTTGTTTATGATAATGGCCTCCAGCTGTAGCCATGTTTATGCAAAGGACATGATTTAATTTCTTATAACTGCATAGTATTCCATGGTGTATATGTATCACTTTTTTAAAAATCCAGTCCACTATTGATGGGCGTTTAGATTGATTGTGTGTCTTTGACATTGTGAATAGTGCTGTGATGGACATACTGGTGCATGTGTCTTCTTGGTAGAACAACTTATATTCCTTTGGGTCTGTATCCAGTAATGGGATTGCTGGGTCAAATGGTAGTTCTGTTTTAAGTTTTTTGAGAAACCTTCAAACCGCTTTTCACAATGGCTGAACTAATTTGCATTCCCACCAGCAGTGTGTAGGTGCTCCATTTTCTGCGCTACCTTACCACCATCTGTTAAAGACTCTTTAATAATAGCCCGAATGTTGCCTTTGGTTGTTGGGTTCTTTTGTTTTTTTTTTTTTCCCAATTATTTCTCCTTTTATTGCTCCTTCCATGAACCTTGACACTTTCCTTTGGTGGTCTCAGGAAATCTTTTCAACATAAATTATTTCTCAAGCAAAGGAAAATTTACTTTGAGCATTAAGACACATACGTAGTTCTGCTGTATTTGTTAAATGGCTCTTGGAGCATTTGATCCTTGGTTGAAGGCAGAAGATACCCACATTGGTTTGAGGAGCATTGTCTTCCGAAATCTTTTTGTAAATCACTCTTCTTAAGAAGTTCTCTTTTTCAGGGTTTACCCAGGTTTTCAAGAAATTGTTCAAAAACTGTCACATAAGGTACCAGACTGGTCTTACAATCTCTGGTTCTATGTTTAATATCAGATTCAGCTTAATTCTCCTTTTTTCCTCTTGATTAGTGGACGAGGCATCCAGTTCATGGCAGATGAGGCTTATGGTTGGAACAGTAAGTGGATCAAACCGATCCACTTTCTGCAAAACAGTAGGCACAGAAATGCGACCTGTTTTAGGATGAACACTAAAAGGGCTCTTTGGTAAATGATTGATTTCTTTGCTGACATTGATACCCCGTCGTGGAAACAGTCCTGGAGCATAATCTCCCACTCCAGCCAGGTCCACATTTTCATTTTTGATGTTGTTCTGACATCTGCTGGTGCGCCCAGTGCTGAAGTGAATTGTGAGACTTTTGAAAGCTTTGTTGAAGTTCATCCTGAATTGTTTGAGGAACAAGGGCTAAAATCTTATCCCAGCTTTTGTTATTTTTGAGAATATCTTGATTAACCAAGGCATAGTCTTCAAAGTTTTTTTTTATTACGTTTATAGATTTTCTGACAAAAGGGTGAATTTTTCAGTTAGTTGAACTTTCTTTTTAACATCTTGACCATGCTTTACAAGGCTCAAATACTCAACTATCCCAGAATGTACCACCGAAGACAGTTTTCTGATTTATCACAGACCCAACAATATACCCCCCTACTTCTAGGAATATACCCAGAGACGATGCTTAAATCCAGAGTCCTCCCTCAGTGCTGTGTCAGTGATGCATATGGCCGTTGTCATGAGGATACAGCACTTAGAACATGTATCTGCAGAACTACAGCATCGCCTCACATTGTCATAGTCTGTCATGTCAGTGTCAAACACCAGTTCTTTTTCCTGAGCCTGGAAAGCTCCCAGATTCACTGTATTGTATTGATTGGGTCTGTGGGAATATACTGTGCCTATATCAATCTTGTATGGATTCATTTTCTGCATCTCCTTTTCCAGATCACTCTGGTTGTTGAAGGATTGGTATCGAATGTAAATGTCATCTTTCAATGTGAATGAAAATTCACAGCGTTGGGAGTAATTCTTTACCACGCTGCTGTAGTTGAGCCAGTTACAGTACAGAGAATAGGGAAAGAGCCTCTGGTAATAACGTTTAAATAGCTCAGGCAGCTTGGTGGGGTCAGACATTTTCGTGGAGCTCAGAACTCAACCCAGGAAGCTTGCCCATTGCCTTTTATGCCTTGCTTGCTGGAAATCAGAAGTGTCTGTCTCCATCTTTTTCTTTTAATTGACTGCTGTCAACTTTTAATCCTAAACTTTCTTTGTTCTACTTCTGACCTTACATCAGGATATGGTGAAAACAAGCCTGGGTGCTCTCTCTGGGTTTTGGCAGCAGATTGAAACCATGTAAATTTTTACCTTGAAACTGAATTCCCACCCTAGCTTTCCACCTACCTTCAACAGAAAACACAGGCCTGGCTCCTTTTCTTCCTCATTCAAACCATATCAAACCACCTTGAAAGGCCTGACCTGATGGATCCACAGGGGTCAATTTTCTGAGTAATAATTTCCTACGCTCTCCAAACACATCTCTGCACTTGACCATCGCACTTAGTACCACTAGCAGAATGTTCAGACATTGCCCACCACCCTGTGGTTCTGTCTTCTCTTGCAATGACTTGCTAATCGGCTCTGCCGCCTGGGATCCGGTATGTACTTTAGCTGCTCACTAAGCAGCTAGCACTGTGAGCTGTGCTGCTCGATTTACTTGTTTCTGTGAAATCTGTAAATCACAACTCAGATCACCATGTTATAAGGCAAAGAAACAGAAAAATTGCGTTCTTTTAAATTTTAATTAATTTTTAAGTTTTCTGTTATGAAATATAGTAAGAATGAGTAAAACATTTGTCAGGAGTTTTAGTAATAATAGTTGAAGCAACTTTGATTCTTCACTAGGCCCCGTACAGTCCTTAAGAGTTTTCTGATAGTTTCACCTGGACTTGTCTCTTAGTTGACCACTGTTGTGATTCTTTGGCTATTTTTTTGCATTTTTATCATCTGTAATTTTTCAGTTCCATTTTGCTTTACTGGAACTTTCTGTAAATGAATATGAATGGAATTAAAACAAAAAGGTTTATTTGATGATTTCCTTGTGTCATTATGTTGCACACATGCTAGTGCCTGAGGCTGTGGACCATTGAATTCAGCCGTGCATTCTAATGATTCTGATGTTCGGGCTTTTTCAAGGTTTTTTTTTTTGTTTTTTTTTTTTTGCTTTTTTGGAAAAATAATGCTCCTATAATTTTATGCCACATTTCCAAGTGCAGATGCACAGTAAATTCTCTGGACATTTTAGAAAAATTAATGGGCTACACATTGTGGTAAATTCAAATTAGAGCAGCGGAGAGTATCAGTTGACTCCTCCTTTCTTCCTGAGTAACCCGTTTGCCATGGCCGTCGTCACATGGAGTTGATTTTTTTCTCTAGTCAACTTCAAATGTCAGGCACCTATTTTCTATTTTCTCATTACCAAGGAAGTTGACTTTTTAAAAAATAGATGGTCTTTCATCTTCTTTTAAGTATGCTTTGCTTATTTTCTCACTTTTCAATCATGTTGATTTTTACACTTCATACTAATTCTTTTATATAGCATGTATTACAGTTTTTTCCCACTGCTTTTTGCCTTTTAATTTCCTGAATATTAATATATGTGAATTTGTCAGTTCCTTTATTTTTTTCTATTTAAATGAATTCTGCCCATTTTTCTGTCCAAAAATACTCCTATTTTCCTTTGAAGTCTGCAAGTATTTTAGTTTTGTCTTTCACGTTTGAAATAAAGAACTTGATTATTGTTCATGGAATGGAGGGGAATGCAGTGTACTTTTTCAGTTAGTACCAGTTTGCTCTAAAGTGCTTTTGATTTCTTTCACTGTTCTGGAATGCTCTGTCATCAATAAACTTTACATATAAAATTTCTGCTTATTTAAAACTTTTTTCCTTTTTGGACTATTTGTTTATCTCCATGTTAATACTATGCCGTCCTGAATATTATAGTTTGAAAATTTCTGATACATGGTGAGGAAGCCATTGCCCTATTGTTTGGAAGACTTTAACAATTCTTAGACCTTTTTTTTATTAGGTTTGGAAAAGTAGTTTTCAGTTGCTAATAAAGTGTCTGTTTTGGGGATTGATGGAATTTTTTAAGGCTATTTGAAAGAGGTGATATCTTGATGACATTGAGTTTCTTCTAAGCACATGTACTATCTTTCTGCTTACTCCATTGCACTTTGTTGTTATCTGATAGAAATTTTAAAATTGTTTTGTGTTATTAAAGATAAATTATCAGTCTTATTTACAACTAGATTTAATTTGGTCTGGAGTAAACTACTTGCAAGCTTCCAAATATTTTCTTTTTTTTTTTTTTTTTTTTTTTTGAGACGGAGTCTCGCTCTGTCGCCCAGGCTGGAGTGCAGTGGCGCGATCTCAGCCTACTGCAAGCTCCACCTCCCGGGTTCACGCCATTCTCCTGCCTCAGCGTCCTGAGTAGCTGGGACTACAGGCGCCGCCACCATGCCCGGCTAATTTTTTTGTATTTTTAGTAGAGACGGGGTTTCACCATGTTAGCCAGGATGGTCTGGATCTCCTGACCTCGTGATCTGCCCGCTTCGGCCTCCCAAAGTATGGGGATTACGGGCGTGAGCCACCGTGCCCGGCCCAAATATTTTCTTATTATAATCACGTTGATGCCTCATTTCTCCAATTAACAAGTTATAACAGCATATGAGAAATACTGTTTACCAAGAATGCTCGTTAGAGACTTAATGCTCAGAGTGTTTTCCAGAGCTGATACCCTAGGTACCACTGCAAGAATGGAGTAAAGTAGTAGGCTTTCAGAAACAAAACAAAGCTGGAGTTCAGTGAATAATAAATATATTGTTTGCATAAGATTGTTTACATATTGTTCACATAGGGTGATGAGATCCCTCAAAAAAATCTTATTTTCTCATACCAAAAGGTCAGACTTTGTGAGCAGGTATTTCTAAGGATATGTAGTCTTAAGACTTAACACTAACTGTTATACGCAACAGATAGCATGACTTTTTTATAAGAGGCCCTCAAGATAAAATCTACACATAGAAATTAGGGGTGACCTCATTTCTTACGGCACAGTTTATTCCCTCCACCTGCCAGTGAGAAAGGTGTTCCTACTGTGCTGTTGACTTTCTGAATAGTTCATTTTAGCATGAAGAATGTTGAGTGGGAAGCAGTAAGTGCAGACAGAGAGTAAAGTTCTGATGACCAAGTCATGGAAGAAATGTTTGAAGTCTGCAGAATTATAGTACGATTTTATGAGATGAGTATAGATTCTTCATGTCTGTCTAAGCCATCCTCCTCTCCGCATATGTGTGATATTCTAGGATTCAGTGTCATTTGAAGATGTGGCTGTGGCCTTTACCCAGGAGGAGTGGGCTTTGCTGGATCCTTCTCAAAAGAATCTCTACAGAGATGTGATGCAAGAAATCTTTAGGAACCTGGCTTCCGTAGGTAAGAATAACAACACTTTTTCATGTAGTTGATTAGAAAACAAGTGTTTTGGCTGGGCGTGGTGGGTCACACCTGTAATCCCAGCACTTTGGGAGGCCGAGGTAGGCGGATCACCTGAGGTCGGGAGTTCGAGACCAGCCTGGCCAACATAGCGAAACCCCATCTCTACTAAAAAAATACAAAAATTAGCAGGCGTGGTAGCAAGCACCTGTAATCCCAGCTACTTAGAAGGCTGAGACAGGTTAATTGCTGGAACCCGGGAAGTGGAGGTTACAGTGAGCTGAGATTGAGCCACTGCATTCCAGCCGGGCCAACAAAGAAAGACTCTGCCTCAAAAAAAAAAAAAAAAGAAAGAAAGAAAGCAAAGAAAAAACAAGTGTTTCTTTGTCATGAATGTTTCCTGATTTGGCATGTGAAAAGGGAGTACTTTGGTGAAAAAAATTAGACATGGTCACAGTGTATAGTGAACCTTGAATCTAGCAATTTTTCAAGTTTCTAATCATTTGTAATAATCTTATGGATGTACATTTTAGGAAACAAATCAGAAGACCAGAATATCCAAGATGACTTCAAAAATCCTGGGAGAAATCTAAGGTAATTTGCATTCACAAGAGCAGAAAATGCCCCTTGAGGGAATCTTAGCATGTCATAAGTTTTTAAAACAGACAAAACAGCTGGGCGCGGTGGCTCACGCCTGTAATCCCAGCACTTTGGGAGGCTGAGGCGGGTGGATCGTGAGGTCAGGAGTTCGAGACCAGCCTAGCCAATATGATGAAACCCCCGTCTCTACTAAAAATACAAAAATTAGCTGGGTGTGGTGGTGCGTGCCTGTAATTCCAGCTACTCAGGAGGCTGAGGCAGGAGAATTGCTTGGAGTCGGGAGACAGAGGTTGCAGTGAGCTGAGATCACGCCATTGCACTCCAGCCTGGGCAACAGAGCAAGAGCAAGATTCTGTCTCAAAAATAATAATAATAACGATAATAATAATAAACAGACAAAACAAATAAGAACCACTAGAAATTTTGTTTTTTTGTTTTTTTCCAGAAAAGTCTTAGCAAAAAACACACCTGAATGTAACATGGATGTTCAGTATTTTCAGAATATTTTACTTGGAAACACCACTAAAATATTGTACATGTGACTATCACAGTTGTGATAATAATGATAATAGCTATGGGGGGCCCATGTCTTAAACAGTAATTAATTTATTTACTTTAAAACAATTTAGACATGGCAGGAAACTTGCATTTTCCCTGGTGTTAGTAGCAATGTAAACCATGAATAAATGTACCATTAATGATGTGTTTATCATTTTTACAGCAGTCGTGTGGTAGAGAGATTGTTTGAAATTAAAGAAGGCAGTCAGTATGGAGAAACCTTCAGCCAGGATTCAAATTGGAATCTGAATAAGAAAGTTTCTGCTGGAGTAAAACCATGTGAATGCAGCGTGTGTGGAAAAGTCTTCATATGTCATTCAGCCCTTCATAGGCACATCCTGTCTCACACTGGAAACAAACTACTGGAGTGTGAGGAATGTCCAGAGAAGTTATATCAATGCAAACAATGTGGGAAAGCCTTTATCTCTCTCACCAGTGTTGACAGACACATGGTAACACACACTAGTAATGGGCCTTATAAGGGTCCAGTGTATGAGAAGCCTTTTGATTTTCCTAGTGTATTTCAAATGCCTCAGAGCACTCACACCGGAGAGAAAACATATAAATGTAAACATTGTGATAAAGCCTTCAATTATTCAAGTTATCTTCGTGAACATGAAAGAACTCATACTGGAGAGAAACCCTATGCATGTAAGAAATGTGGTAAATCATTCACTTTTTCCAGTTCTCTTCGCCAACATGAAAGATCTCACACTGGAGAGAAACCCTATGAATGTAAAGAATGTGGCAAAGCCTTCAGTCGTTCCACTTACTTGGGAATACATGAAAGAACGCATACTGGAGAAAAACCCTATGAATGTATAAAATGTGGCAAAGCCTTTAGATGTTCCAGGGTCCTCAGAGTCCATGAAAGGACTCACAGTGGAGAAAAGCCCTATGAATGTAAACAGTGTGGTAAAGCCTTCAAATATTCTAGTAACCTATGCGAGCACGAAAGAACTCACACTGGAGTGAAACCTTATGGATGTAAGGAATGTGGTAAGTCGTTTACTTCTTCCAGCGCCCTTCGAAGCCATGAAAGGACTCATACTGGAGAAAAACCCTATGAATGTAAGAAATGTGGTAAAGCCTTCAGTTGTTCCAGTTCCCTTCGAAAGCATGAAAGAGCTTATATGTGGTAAAAAAAAAAAACAAACAATAGAACACCTCTGTGAATGTAAGAATTGTGTTAAAGCTTTCAGTTACTCTAGTTTCATCAGAGCACGTGAAAAAATTAAAAACTCAGGCCGGGCGCGGTGGCTCACGCCTGTAATCCCAGCACTTTGGGAGGCCGAGGCGGGCACATCACGAGGTCAGGAGTTCGAGATCAGCCTGACCAACATGATGAAACCCCATCTCTACTAAAAATACAAAACTTAGCCAGGCGTGGTGACGCGCGCCTGTAGTCCCAGCTACTCAGGAGGCTAAGGCAGGAGAATCACTTGAATCAGGGAGGCAGGAGTTTCTGTGAGCCGAGATCATGCCACCGCACTCCAGCCTGGGCGACAGAGTTGTTAATTTTTTTAAAATTTAAAATAGAGCCGGGCGCGGTGGCTCAAGTCTGTAATCCCAGCACTTTGGGAGCCCGAGATGGGCAGATCACTAGGTCAGGAGATCGAGACCATCCTGGCTAACATGGTGAAACCCCGTCTCTACTAAAACATACAAAAAACTAGCCGGGAGTGGTGGCGGGTGCGTGCAGTCCCAGCTACTCGGGAGGCTGAGGCAGGAGAATGGTGTAAACCCGGGAGGCGGAGCTTGCAGTGAGCTGAGATCCGGCCACTGCACTCCAGCTTGGGTGACAGAGCCAGACTCCGTCTCAAAAAAAAAAAATAGAAATCCAACACATGTAAGGAAGATTAGAATGTTGCAATTTTCCTAGTTCCCTTCTAAAACTTAGAAGAACCCATCCTGGGAAAGAACCTCATAAAATACCAAAAATGTGTTAAAGCACTTAATTTTCCCAGTTACTTACAAATATATTTTTATCAGTGATTCATTGTTAAAGAAGGTGTCTATACTTTAGATTTTCAATTTTTTGCAAGGAATCATGGAGCTGACAATTTCATAGATACTTTATAAGCATCGTACATGAGCTTAATAGGCTGTGTTTTGTTTCTCATCAGTTAACATAATTTTTGTCTATTCATTTAAAAATGTATTGGATCCCTAGACTGAGTTGAAATGTATTTCTAATAGTTGGCAATTTTAATTTCCATGTGGTTGTTTTAATTGTTCTCTGATTAATGGACCATTGAAAAATGAATTCTTGTTAATTGTTGGAAATTTCTTACTGATCTTATGTGGCAAGTTTTGGTTATTCCTCCCCCATTTTATATATATGTGTGTGTGTGTGTATATATCTATATATTTATTCTGCCTTTTTATGGGAAAGCTACTTTTTTGTTGTAAAGATTTTCTTCTATTTTCTTTGCTAATAAAGAATTGTTATTAATTTGCATGTATGTGAAGTTTATATAGTCTCATGTACAGTATTATTTTCATTTTCTTTCCTTTATTCTTTGTCATTATTGGCTGTTATTTGCATAGTTCACTTTTTTAAAAAATGTTATATTTTTAGAGAGGATCTCACTCTGTCAGCCAAGCTGAAGTGTAGTGGTATAGTCATAGCTCACTGCAGCTGCAAACTCCTGGGCCCAAGTGATTCTCCCACCTTAGCCTCCTATGTAGCTGGAGCTACAGACACATGTCACCATGCCCAGCTAATTATATAATTTTTAAAATTTTTTACAGAGATGGGATCTCGCTGTATTGTCTAGGCTGGTCTTGAATTCCTGGCCTCAAGCTGTCCTCCTGCCTCAGCCTCTCCACATGTTGGGGGTACTGACATGAGCTACCATACCTGGCCTACTTTTTACTTTGAATTAAGAAGAGAGAACTGTGATTGGACAGTGTGCTTGTCTAGTCTGAGTGTGAAAGCATTCAGTCTTACCATCAAGCATACTGTGGGTTTTTCAGAAATATTCTCACACAGGCTCAGGAAATTTTCTTGTGTTTTTTATTTATTGTTTCATGGTCAAGGAGTATTGAACTCTTATCACATGTTTTTTCCTGCATCTATTGAGATGATTTGTGGTTTTTGGCATTGTATTAATAGTCTATCACATTAACTGGCTTTCAGATACAAATACGGTCATTGGGGTGAAATCTGTCTTCATCATGGAATATAAGTATTTTATCTACAGGTTGAATGTCTGTGAAGCCCAGATTCCAACTACCAAATCTGAAATGCTCCAAAGTCAAAAACTGAGCACCGGCCTTATGCTCAACAGAAATGCTCATTAGAGGATTTTGATTTTTGGATTAGGGATGCTCATCCAGAAAGTTTTCTGCAAATATTCCAAAAATTTTTAAAGTCTGAAATCCAAAGCACTTTCATTCCCAAGTATTTCAGATAAGAAACACTCAATCCATATTGATACATTCAATTTTCTAGTGTATTGTTGGGGCCTTTTGGATTTATAGTCAAATTGGTGTGCCCTAGTATACCATATAGTATAGCATCATCTAGTATATATAGAATGTGTACATGTATACTTATATGTGTATAAATAGCTATATAATATGTAGTATAGTACAGTTTTGTAAGTATGAATTTTGCATAACTAGTTTATATGTAATTAGCACTACAATAAACTGTATATTACAGGATTATGGCATTATACTATTTTGTTCTCACCAGTCTGTAGTCTAACATATTTCAGTTGCCTACCATTCCACATGTTCATTTAAGCAAACCAGCTGCATCCTCATGAGAACCAAGAAGCATCTCATGTTCTAGATACAACAAAGCATTCCCCTTACACCCTGTTTGTTCTGTCTGCTCGCCAGTGCAAGTCCTGTGTGGATCAGCCTCATTGACAGTACCCTCCCTCTTTTGTCTATGAGTATATCTAACTGATAACTGCTCTCAATCTTATCTGTACCGTCATGGGTGTCACGTGTTTTTCCCAGTAGCCTTAGGGTCCCAGTTCTTCTGTCACCAATGAGACTGTGGAAACAACTGGCATTACCAACAGAATGAACCAACAATGACTGATGATATCTTTTCAGCTTTAACTACCTGCTTTTGTCTAACTGGTTCCATAATGTAACAGAAATCACCCAAATGAGAACCAGCAATTGATGATGGACTTTCACTTTGGTCTACACAGCACTTTGCATTATCAGCATTTGCCACCTCGTCCCACAGTAAAACTCTCAACTCCTAGATGTGATTGGTTAACTGGCCATTCCCCAGCAGGAGGTATGTTCCACCTTGACCTGTGTTTGGCAGGCAGTTTCCAAGGTACCCCACATTGAGGCAGTGACCCAGCACCTTCACCACTGGGTTCTTCATTCCTGATTATCAAAAGTCAGACTATTGCTCTGTGGTAGCTGCATCTCGTTTGCTTACCATCACTGGATGCTTGGAGTAGCCATGTGAACATTATTACTGTACACACTTGGGACAGCACCAGAGATTTTGTGTGTGTGAAGTTGCAGAAAGGAGGAATGTCCCCATGCTGGGGAGAATTAAGCATGTCACCTAATTGTCTAACAAGATGACTTGTGCAAGACTAGTGGCCTTGAGTGTTTCTTGTGCTGCTGCTTTTATGTGCATTCTTCTGATGAGGTGCACATCCATGGTGCCTCATGGTCCAGGCACTGATGAGTCAAGAAAAGGGGAAGAAGCATTTGACATTAGCCTCTTTCATTGCAGAACCTCCATCTAGTGTATGGGCCTCTTTTAGCACGACTGATCAGCATGCCAAAGGCCTAACCTAACCTGGACGGCCTTAGTCAAAATGACCTTACTATATGTTGCTAACACCAGCAAGATTGAATGGCACTCACTGGAGGATTGGGTGGTCTTCAGTGTCGGTTGATGGACTCCTGAACTGTTTTCTTTAACCACACAGATTGCCCACACTAACGATAAATCAAATGCTGCTCCTTTGCATGAGAATTGAAAGGTCGTCTGAAGCAGTTTTCATAGAAGAGAAAAGCAGTCATGTGTCATGCTCTGGTCCAGTAACCTAATAGCAGATGGGCCACTAGGACACTGAAATTTCTGTACTGCTGCTGCCTATGTTTCTATCACAACAAATATCCTGATCCCTCACTGTTAAAGATTGAGAACTGTCCTCCAAGTTGTATTGGACTGGCCCAGTTCTACCCTCTTTCTTACTTGCAGTTCTCAAGAATAAGTGTAGAATGTGCTGGGAATGCAGCATTCTGAAATCAGAAGAGAATGGTAGAACAGCCCAGACTTAGAGTCTTCACGGGAAATACAATGTCTCAACACTTTGCTCAGTGAGTCAGGGGATCCTGGGCTGTAAAACCTGGGATGGGCTATTTTCTGGAGTCTCTTAACTGTGTTGCAAGTGGGGCACATGCAGTCAAAATTCCATCCTTCCAGGCAACTTCTCTGAACCTTAGGGGACCACATCACATTGAATTTTAGACTTCTCATCTTCTTTGATGCCTTTATAAATAATAAATCAACTTATGTAATATGTGCATGATTGTGTTCTCTCTCATCATACTCAGACAAGCTGATAACAGTACACAGTGAGCCTGCTTTGGGGAGAAACAACCGTGGCACCCATATGACACAGCAAAGGAGTTAATTCAAACATAAACCTAGAATTCTTTTTTTTTTTTTTTTTCCCGAGATGGGAGTCTCGCTCTGTTGCCAGGCTGGAGTGCAGTAGTGCGATCTTGGCTCACGGCAACCTCCACCTCCTGGGTTCACGCCATTCTCTCGCCTCAGCCTCCCGAGTAGCTGGGTCTACAGGCGCCCGCCACCACGCCCGGCTAATTTTGTTGTATTTTTTGTAGAGACGGGATTTCAGCGTGTTAGCCAGGATGGTCTCGATCTCCAGACCTCGTGATCCACTCACCTTGGCCTCCCAAAGTGCTGGGATTATAGGCGTGAGCCACCGTGCCCAGCCAAACCTAGAATTCTTAAACCTCACAACACAACTATTACCTTGTAGGAGACATGCAACAATGACAATGTTGGTTTTATCCTTTCTGGAAGAATACATTTATAAATGTAAATAGGGTACACAGGCATTCACCCACTGGCCTCAAAGGAGCTCCTACCCAAGAGAAAAAGTTTTACAATTTGACGTGATTGGGAATCTGAAGGTTTACTAAATAACATATAAAACTAGATAATTGGGTGCCGATTGGGTTTTATGCTTCTGCAAAATGGCCTGTGAATTAATTTAAAAATCTGTTGAAATGCCTCAATTGGGAAACCTTCATGTCCTTAATCGATACAGGTTATGAAAGAATTATACCTGGTGATGCCACAAAATTTATGGTTCCTCTATGATCTTAGAGGGAATTACTGTATATAAAACAGGTGTGCTATCTTTTAATCAAAAAACAAGTATCGTGTAGCCTAAACTCTCCATAGTCATAGCACTCATTGTGCTATAATAGACCGTAGTTGACATGGATTCCCTGATGCAATGAGTAATACAATTGTTTGCTACTTCTACATGTTCTAGACAAAGAGGGAGCCCCTGAATCCCACTAGTTAAAAGACGTTAACATGGTTGAATATAAGTTTTTTCGAAGGTTACTAGGTAGATACTGATTCCATTTCATTAATAGATATATTATCTCCTTTTGTGGGTTTTGGTAGATTGTGTCTGAAGGAATTGGTTGCATTGACCTGGGTTATATTTGTGGGAATAGAGCTGTGTATAGTATTTTTTTTAATCCTTTTAATGCCCATGGGGTCAGCAATGCTGGTCTGTCATTCATTTTTTATAATTGTCTTTTTTTTAAATCTTTTTTTCTTGGTTATCCTGGCTTAATATTTATTAATTTTGTTAGTCTTTTCAAACAACCAGTTTTCGTTCTATTGATTTTTCTCTGTTGATTTTCTATTTTCAGTCTCATTTACTTGCAGTGCAATTGTTTTGATTTTCCTTTTGACTAATTTAGGTTTCAATTGCTCTTCCTTTAGTTTCTTAAAGTGGAATATTCTTGATTTTATTTTTTAAATATTTGCATATTCAGTGCTTTAAATTTCAAAGCACTGTTTTCACTGCATCCCAGAAATTTTGACAAGGTCTATTTTCACTTTCAATACATTTAAAATACTTATTAAGTTTTAAAAGAACATATTTTTACTATGTCCTGCTCCATCTTAACATGAGTTATAATTCAGTTTTGGTAGCAAAAGATTAGAAACCATTTTTAAGTGTCTTTCTAAATAATCAGTTGCATAGCGTCATCACTACACACACCTACATAAAAATGAGCAGCAGCATTCATTGATATGCAGGGATCTATGGAATTGATTAATAGAACAAATTTGCAAAATGTATTTAAAATGTACACATCATCTAGTTGATGCTAATTATGCACCCAGAGGGTATAAA
>NW_012107086.1:428028-430031 GCF_000951045.1 Mandrillus leucophaeus | reverse complement strand
TTTTTTTTTTTTTTTGAGAGGGAGTCTCACTCTGTCACCCACACTGGAGAGCAGTGGTGCGACTTCCGCTCACTGCAAGATCCGCTTCCCAGGTTCAAGCGATTCTCCTGCCTGAGCCTCCCGAGTAGCTGGGATTACAGGCGCGCACCACTGCACCCAGCTAATTTTCGTATTTTTGGAGGCAGAGTTTCACCGTGTTGGCCAGGCTGGTCTCCAGCTCCTGACCTCGTGATCCGCCTGCCTTGACCTCTCAAACTGCTGGGATTACAGGCGTGAGTGACTCCTCTTGGCCCTAAAATGTTTATTATAACCATCATAATATCTCAGTAGTCACACAAGTAAACAACAAAAACATAATTTATGGGATCAATATTCTCCACACGATTTGGAATGTAATGCCACTAGGAATAAGGATTGCTAGAGACGATTGGCATGTATTACCCAATAGTACAGTGTAACCATCTGCTACCTAGGACCTTGAGCAAGGTGGAATACGCTAACGTTTTTGGTAAGGTAACACGTCAGTCAATATACAACAGTGTTAACACAGTAAAAACCATTCCATTTCCTTTATTAAATTAAGTTTACAAAGAGACTGAAAAAGCATTTCAAAATCCACTGTTTTCCCAATGGCCAAAATGCAGATTACACTTTTGGCATTCTTGTTCTTCTGATACCATGATCTGCGTAAAAAATATGCCTCCGGCCAGGCGCAGCGTCTCACACCGGTAATCCCAGCACTTTGGGAGGCTGAGGCGGGTGGATCACCTGAGGTCAGCCTAGCCAATATGGTGAAACCCTGTCTCTACTAAAAATAGAAAAAATTAGCCAGGCATGGTGGCAGGCGCCTGTAACCTCAGCTACTCGGGAGGCTGAAGCAGGAGAATCGCTTGAAACCAGGAGGCAGGGATTGCAGTGAGCTGAGATCAGGCCGTTGTGCTCCAGCCTGGGCAACAAGAGCAAAACTCCATCTCAAAAAAAAAAAAAAACTTCCTTTATTTTTTGAACTGAGGCTAAGCATTTAAAAAAATTGAATTCAAAATAAATTTATTTTCCACTAGAGAGGAGTTATCTACACTTTTTGAGAAAGGATCTTGTCCCATCACCAAGGCTGGAGTGCAGTGGTGTGTTCATGGCTCACTGAAGCCTCGACCTCCTGGGCTCAAGAAATCTTTTCACCTCAGCCTCCTGCATAGTGGGGACCACAGGCATATGCCAGCATGCCTAGCTAATTTTTAAATTTTTTGTAGAGATGAGATCTCACTATGTCGCCCAGGCTGGTCTTGAACTCCTATGCTCAAACAATCCTCCTGCTTAGGCCTCCCGAAGTGTTGAGAATACAGGTGTGAGGCCACCATGCCTGACCTAGCTGTACTTTTATCTCTTATCTGTGAAGATTTCTTTCTTGCTACCATACCAATCAATATTCAGGAGTTCGAACTGTTGCTACTATGAAGATATATCAGAATATTAATGGACTAAGCAGACTTTTCTTTTTTTTTTTTTTTTTTCTTTTTGAGAGGGTGTCGGAGTTTCACTCTTGTTACCCAGGCTGCAGTGCAATGGTGTGATCTCGGCTCACCTCCGCCTACCAGGCTCAAGTGATTCTCCTGCCTCAGCGTCCAGAGTAGCCTCAGCGTCCCGAGTAACTGGGATTACAGGCATGCACCACCACACCTGGCTAATTTTGTATTTTTAGTAGAGACAGAGTTTCTCCATGTTGGTCAGGCTGGTCTTGAACTCCCGACCTCAGGTGCTTCGCCCACCTCGGCCTCCCAAGCAGTGGGATTACAGGCGTGAGCCACTGCGCTCAGCCCAGACTTTTCTCTTTTATGCGTAATTGGTAAAACTATTCACTTCTGAAACTCAGAGTGTCCCTGTCTCATACTTTAATACAGAAGAATGAACACCACTGGCCGGGCGCGGTGGCTCAAGCCTGTAATCCCAGCACTTTGGGAGGCCAAGGCGGGTGGATCACGAGGTCAGGAGATCGAGACCATCCT
>NW_012107086.1:416511-427228 GCF_000951045.1 Mandrillus leucophaeus | reverse complement strand
AAGAGGTCCTCACGTCCCTTGTAAATTGTATTCCTAGTTATTTCATTCTCTTTGTAGCAGTTGTGAATGGGAGTTCACTCATGATTTGGCTCTCTGTCTGTTATTGGTGTATAGGAATGCTTGTGATTTTTGCACATTGATTTTGTATCCTGAGACTTTGCTCAAGTTGCTTATCAGCCTAAGGAGTTTTGGGGCTGAGACTCTGGTGTTTTTTTTGTTTTGTTTTTGTTTTTGTTTTGAGATGGAGTCTCGCTCTGTCGCCCAGGCTGGAGTGCAGTGGCGCGATCTCAGCTCACTGCAAGCTCCGGCCATTCTCCTGAGTTCAGGCCATTCTCCTGTCTCAGCCTCCAAAGTAGCTGGGACTACAGGCGCCCACCACCACGCCTGGCTAATTTTTTGTATTTTTAATAGAGATGGGGTTTCACCATGTTGGCCAGGATGGTCTCAAACTCCTGACCTTGGGATCCGCCCACCTCAGCCTCCCAAAGTGCTGGGATTACAGGCCTGAGCCACTGCACCCAGCCTGGGGTTTTCTAAATATAGAATCATGTCATCTGCAAACAGAGACAATTTGACTTCCTATTTAAATACCTTTATTTATTTCTCTTGCCCGATTGCCCTGGCCAGAACTTCCAACACTATGTTGAATAGGAGTAGTGAGAGAGGGCGTCCCTGTCTTGTGCCAGTTTTCAAAGGGAATGCTTCCAGTTTTCACCCATTCAGTATGATATTGGCTGTGGGTTTATCATAAGTAGCTCTTATTATTTTGAGATACGTCCCATCGATACCTTGTTTATTGAGAGTTTTTAGCAAGAAGGGCTGTTGAATTTTATCAGAGGACATTTCCACATCTATTGAGATCATCGTGTGGTTTTTGTCATTGGTTCTGTTTATGTGATGGATTACGTTTGTTGATTTCAGTATGTTGAACCAGCCTTGCATCCCAGGGATGAAGCTGACTTGATTGTGGTGGATAAGCTTTTTGATGTGCTGGTGGATTCAGTTTGCCAGTATTTTATTGAGGATTTTCGCATCTATGTTCATCAGGGATATTGGCCTGAAATGTTCTTTTATTTGTTGTATCTCTGCCAGGTTTTGGTATCAGGATGATACTGGCCTCATAAAATGAGTTAGGGAGGATTCCTTCTTTTTCTATTGATTGGAATCGTTTCAGAAGGATTGGAACCAGCTACTCTTTGTACCTCTGGTAGAATTCGGCTGTGAATCTGTCTTGTCCTGGACTTTTTTTAGTTGGTAGGCTATTAATTATTGCCTCAATTTCTGAACTTGTTATTGTTCTGTTCAGGGATTTGACTTCTTCCTGGTTTAGCCTTGGGAGGGTGTATGTGTTCAGGAATTTATCCATTTCTTTTAGATTTTCTAGTTTATTTGCGAAGAGGTGTTTATAGTAGTCTCTGATGGTAGTTTGTATTTCTGTGGGATCGGTGGTGATATCCCCTTTATCAATTTTTATTGTGTCTATTTGATTCTTCTCTCTTTTCTTCTTTATTAGTCTGGCTAGTTGTCTATTTATTTTGTTAATCTTTTCAAAAAAAAAAAAAGAAAAAAAAACCGCTCCTGGATTCACTGATTTTTTTGGTTTTTTTTTTTTTTTTTTTTTGAGACTGAGTCTGGCTCTGTCGCCCAGGCTGGAGTGCGGTGGCCGGATCTCAGCTCACTGCAAGCTCCGCCTCCCGGGTTCACGCCATTCTCCTGCCTCAGCCTCCGGAGTAGGTGGGACCACAGGCGCCCGCCACTTCGCCCGGCCAGTTTTTTGTATTTTTTTAGTAGAGACGGGGTTTCACCGTGTTAGCCAGGATGGTCTCAATCTCCTGACCTCGTGATCGCCTCCCAAAGTGCTGGGATTACAGGCTTGAGCCACCGCGCCCGGCCTTCACTGATTTTTTTGAAGGGTTTTTTGTGTCTCTATCTCCCTCAGTTCTGCTCTGATCTTAGTTATTTCTTGTCTTCTGCTAGCTTTTGAATTTGTTTATTCTTACTTCTCTAGTTCTTTTAATTGTGATGTTAGGGTGTCGATTTTAGATCTTTCCTGCTTTCTTCTGTGGGCATTTAGTGCTATAAATTTCCTTCTAAATACTGCTTTAAATGTGTCCCAGAGATTCTGGTACGTTGTGTCTTTGTGCTCATTGGTTTCAAAGAACTTATTTATTTCCACCTTAATTTTGTTATTTACCCAGTAGTGATTCAGGAGCAGGTTGTTCAATTTCCATGTAGTTACGTGGTTTTGAGTGAGTTTCTCAATCCTGAGTTCTAATTTGATTGCACTGTGGTCTGAGCGACTGTTTGTTATGATTTCCGTTCTTTTGCATTTGCTGAGGAGTGTTTTAAATTAAATTTTTTAAAAACACTGTTATAAGTCAAACAAAAGGAAGGCGAAATCTAGATTTTCCTCATACGTGCTACATGTCAGTGCCCTCAATCTTCCATTTTTGTGAGTTTATGTGAATGATGCCCATATAATATATACCTCATAGCTTGGAGGTAGCAACCATTGACCACGTGCTTTTACGTACAAAGTAGGAATAAAGAATAGCATTGAATAATTTGAAAGTTGAATTACATAAATAATAATTGTTCAGGCCAGATGCAGTGGCTGAACACCTATAATCTCAGCACTTTGGGAGGCCAAGGCAGGAGGATACCTTGATTCCAAGAGTTCAAGACTAGCCTGAGCAACACAGTGAGACCCTCATCTCTAAAAATATATATATAAAAATTAACTAGACATGCTGGGGCACACCTGTATCTCAGCTACTCAGGAGGCTGAGGAGGGAGAATCACTCGAATCCAAGAGGTTGTGGCTACAGTGAGCCATGATATTGCCACTGCACTCCAACCTGGGTGACAGAGTGAGATTCTGTCTCAAAAAATAAAAAATAAAATCATATTTGCTCAGATAGTCTTAAATACTGTCATTACCAAAAAAAGTATACATTAAATAGAATTATACCTACTGATCCATCAGTCTCTCTTCTTTGAAACATGAAATTAAATTATCTAATTGTTTTGACTTTGGGTTATTCCCTATAGTAAATGTGCTGATTTAGAGTAATGTCTAAAAGTGTTAGTACTTTAGTTCTTTCTAGGGCGAGTCCTCTAATTTTCATTTAGACTTTATTTTTCACTAAGTACTTTTGCACACTTACTGCACCTGTAATGTTTCTGGTGCTTTCTAAGTGGTGTATTTTGGACAAAGGTCCTTCCACGTCTATTACATTTGTAGAGGTTCTCTCCTATAGAAATTCTCTGTTGAGCAGAATGTAAGCATCGGTTAAAGGCTTTGCTAACGCTTTTACATTGGTACAGTTTCCCTCCAGGGTAAATACTGTGGTGTTCTCTGAAGTGTACATTTTGGACAAAAGTCTTTTCTTACATTTGTAGGCTTTCTATCCAGTACCAATTATTTAATTTTCAGTAAGGTGTGAACACCTGTTAAAGGCTTTGCCATATTCTTTCCATTTCAAAGGTTTCTCTACAGTATGGATTCCCTGATGTGTAAGGATCGAGTAGCAGTTAATGGGTTTGCCATTCTTTGCATTTTAATGACTTCTCTCCAATATAAATTTTCTTATGTGTATTTAGATGTGATGATTGACTAAAGACTCTTCTACCTTTATGACATCTGTGTGAGTTTTTTCCAGTGAGAATTCTCTGATACTGAGTAAGTGGTGAGAACTGGTTAGAATTTTCCCACATTTCTTACATTTGTAAGGCTTCTCTTGAATATGGATACTCTGATGGATGGTAAGTTTTGGGGAATGTTAAAATACTTTCCTATATTTGTTACATTTGTAATGATTATCTGGAAAAGAAGTACTCTGATGTTTAGTGGAATTTGAGTGATGGTTAAAGTTTTTCTGAGTTTCATTACAAAAGGTTTATTTCGAAAATCGATGTTGATATTTATTTATAGAAACATGTTTCTATATAGAAGCAGTTGATGTAAGCTGAGGTTTCTTCTGAGATGTTCTATGTTCTTAGTCTCCTGTGGCAGGTAAATTTCTGTTATGAGTAGTTGTTGTCCATTGGTGATGCACATTATAACATTGTTTTTGGCCTTTACCTCCACCCGCATCTTCACACTTTTACCTTAAGTGTAAATTCTCAAGGTCACAGCTTTCATCGCTTCCCATTATTACTTTTCCAAACAAAATATCCGTGCCCTGCTTTGGTGAAAGGGCTTGGTGGTACCGAGGTGACAGAGCTGAAAGAAATGAACGTAACATTATCTTACTTACTGGATTTAGTAGAGTATACCTTACAAATCGAATATAAAATTATACAAGCTGAGAACATGAGCATGATGGCAGAATTTTTAAAAATTCAAAGTAACTGTCCGGGCGCAGTGGCTCACGCCTGTAATCCCAGCACTTTGGGAGACCGAGGTGAGCGGATCACGAGGTCAGGAGATCGAGACCTGAAGGGGTGGCCTGCCCCTCCACACCTGTAGGTGTTTCTCGTAAGGTGGAACGAGAGACTTGAGAAAAGAAATAAGACACAGACAAAGTATAGAGAAAGAAAAGCGGGGGCCCAGGGGACCGGCGCTCAGCTTACAGAGGACCCACGCTGGCACCGGTCTCTGAGTTCCCTTAGTATTTATTGATAATTATCTTTACCATCTTAAAGACAGGGGAGTGGCAGGACAATAGGATCATTTTTAGGGAGGAAATTAGCAGTAAGACATAAGAACGAAAACCTCTGTGATATGAATAAGTTCAAAGGAAAATCCTGTGCCTTGAGATAAACCTTTTAGCAACATTGTTTCATCCTATCACATGGGGATAAACCTTGGACAATACCTAGCTTTCCTAGGCAGAGGTCCCTGCGACCTTTGGCCGTGAACGTGTCTCTGGGTAGTTGAGATTAAGAGAATGGTGATAACTTTTAACCAGCAAGCTACCTTCAGGCATTTGTTTAACAAAGACACATCCTGCACAGCCCAAAATCCATTAAACCTTGAGTCACCGCAACACATGTCTCTTGCAAGGACAAGGTTGGGGGTAGGGTCACAGATTAACAGCCTCTCAAATACAGAACAAAATGGAGTCTCTTATGTCTACTTCTTTCTATATAGACACAGTAACAGGCTGATCTCTCTTCCTTTTCCCCACAGAGACCATCCTGGCTAACACAGTGAAACCCCGTCTCTACTAAAAATACAAAAAATTAGCCGGGTGAGGTGGCGGCGCCTGTAGTCCAGCTACTCGGGAGGCTGAGGCAGGAGAATGGCGTGAACCCGGGAGGCGGAGCTTGCAGTGAGCCGAGATCGCAGCACTGCACTCCAGCCTGGGCCACAGAGCAAGACTCCATCTCAAAAACAAAACAAAACAAAACAAAAGAAACAAACGAAGTAATGTCTAAGAAATTCTCAAACTTAGAAAAATTCAAGAAACTCAGTGAATTTCAACTAGAATACACACAAAAACATGCACAACCAGACATATTATAATCAAAATCTCAAGTCTTCTCATAAGCTTATAATACATTCTCTGGTATAAACTATTTGTTAAGCCGGCCAGGCATGGTGGCTCACGCTTGTAATCCCAGCACTTTGGGAGGCTGAGGCAGGTGGATCACAAGGTTAGGAGTTCGAGATCAGCCTGGCCAACATGGTGAAACCCCATCTTTACTAAAAATACAAAAGTTAGCCAGGTGTGATGGCACATGCCTGTAATCCCAGCTACTCAGTAGGCTGAGGTAGGAGAATCGCTTGAACTGGAGAGGCAGTGGTTGTGTGAGCAGAGATTGGGCCACTGCACTCCAGCCTGAGCAACAGAGTGAGACTTCATCTGAAAAAAAATTAATTAATTAATTGAAAATAAACTGTTAAGACACAAAGCAAGTTTTTACAAGTTTTAAAAAGTGGGAATCTTACAAAGTATGATTTCAGATAAAAGTTAAGTAAAACTAGAAACCAAAAGCACAAGTAATTCTGAAAAATTCAAATGTGTAACAATTAAACAACAAACTCTTGAACATGCTGCAATTTAAGGGATAAAAGACTTAACAGTGTGAAGATGGCCATATTAGGCCCAAAGTGATCTACAGATCCAATGCAATCTCTATCAAAGTTTCCAGTGTCATGTTTTGCATAAATATAAAGAGCAATTCCAAGAACCATATGAAATTTAAGGAACCAGAAGAGCCCAACAGTTGTCAAAAAGAAAAAACACTGGAGACATCATGCTTTGATTTTAAAACGGATTATAAAGCTATAGTAATCAAAATAGTCTGGTACTGGAATAAAGGAAGACAAATACACCAATGAAACAGAATAGAGCACAGAAACAAACCCTTGCATATATGGTCGTATTAAGTGTTATTTGCACACCCATATTCACTGCAGCATTTTTCGCAAAAGTTAACAAGTGGAAGGCACCCAAATTCCCTCAATGCAAGAATGGATAAAGACAATTTGAAAAACACAAATAACTGAATAGTATTCATCTTTTAAAAGCTGAAATTTTGTTATATTGACAATAGGGATAAATCTTGAAGACACTATACCAAATGAAATAACCAAGTAACAAAAAAGATATTGGGCCAGGAGCAGTGGCTCACGCCTGTAATCCCAACACTTTGGGAGGTCGAGGTGGGTGGATCACTTGAGGTCAGGAGTTTGAGACTAGCTGGACCAAAATGGTGAAACCCCGTCTCTACTAAAAATGCAAAAATTAGACTGGGCGCGGTGGCTCACGCCTATAATCCTGGCACTTTGGGAGGCTGAGGCGAGTGGATCATGAGGTCAGGAGATCGAGACCATCCTGGCTAACATGGTGAAACCCCATCTCTACTAAAAATACAAAAAATTAGCCGGGTGTGGTGGCAGGCGCCTGTAGTCCCAGCTACCTGTCTCTTATACACATCTAGATGTGTATAAGAGACAGATCTAAAGTAGTCAAACCCCTAGAAAAAGAAAGTAGAATACACTTTGTCAGGAGCTGGGGGAAGGAGAAAATGGGTAATTGTTTCAAGGACAACCTGTTAGAACACAAAACAACTCATCATTTTCCAGAGGATTGACTCATACACTGTATCTTTTCTGACCACCTGAAATAAAACTAGAAATCTAATGCTGAAGCAAAACTGACAAACCTAAAATTATGTGAAAGATAACAACACACTCTTGAATGCTTTTTTTTTTTTGAGGCGGAGTCTCGCTCTGTCCCCCAGGCTAGAGTGCAGTGGCCTGATCTTGGCTCACTGAAAGCTCCACCTCCTGGGTTCACACCATTCTCCTGCCTCAGCCTCCCAAGTAGTTGGGACTACAGGCACCTGCCACCACACCCAGCTAATTTTTTGTATTTTTAGTAGAGACGGGGTTTAACCGTGTTAGCCAGGATGGTCTCAATCTCCTGACCTCGTGGTACTCCCACCTCGACCTCCCAAAGTGCTGGGATGACAGGCGTGAGTCACTGTGCCTGGCCAGAATAGTCTTTTCAACAAATGATATTGGAAAACTGGATATCCACATGGGAAAAAAACGAGACTGGAGACTTACCCTGCACCATATACAAAAACTATCTTAAATGGATTAAATACTTAAACATAAAAACTGTAACTCTAGGCCAGGCACAGTGGCTCACACCTATAATACCAGCACTTTGGGAGGCCGAGGCGGGCGGATCACGAGGTCAGGAGACTGAGAACATCCTGGCCAACATGTTCTACTAAAAATACAAAAAATACTGTCTCTACTAAAAATACAAAAATTAGCTGAACGTTGTGGCATACGCCTGTGGTCCCACTTACTCAGGAGGCTGAGGCAGGGGAATTGCTTGAATCCGTAAGGTGGAGGTTGCAGTGAGCTGAGATCGCACCACTACATTCCAGCCTGGGTGACAGAGTGAGATTGCATCTCTAAATAAATAAATAAATAGAAATAAACTCTAACTCTAAAATCCTTAGAAGAAAATATAAGGGGAAAGATGGCAAAACCCCATCTCTGACTTCAGGTGATCCACCCGCCTCGGCCTCCCAAAGTGCTGAGATTACAGGTGTGAGCCACCACACCCAGCCATATGGAGGTTTCTCAAACAGAATTATTTTATGATATAGCAATCCCACTTCTGGATATCCATCCAAAACATGCAATGCAGGACCTGAAAAACATATCTGCACACCCATGTTTATTGCAGCAATATTCCTGAAAGCCGAAAGGTCGAAGCAACCCAGGTTTCCTTTGATGAATGAATGAAGAAAGAAAATGTGGCATATGGCCAGGCACGGAGGCTGTTGTCTGTAATCCCAGCACTTTGAGAGGCTGAGGGGCAGATCGCTTGAGACAAGCCTGGGCAACATGGCAAAACTCCGTCTCTACCAAAAATACAAAAATTAGCCAGGTGTGGTAGTGCGGGCCTGTAGTCCCAGCTACTCAGGACGCTGAGGCAGGAGGATCACTTGAGTCTGGGAGGCAAAGGTTGCAGTGAGCCAAGATTGTACCACGGCACTCTAGCCTGGGTGACAGAGTGAGACTGTGTCTTACAAAAAAAAAAAAAAAAAAGAAAGAGAAAAGAAAAAGAAAGAAAATGTGGCACATAGGCATATGCACAGAATGGAATATCATTCAGCCTCAAACAAGGAAACCTTTACAACACAGTGCAATAAGAATAAATCTTGACCACATTATAAGTGAAGGAAGACACTAACAAAGTGCCAGAGAGTGTATGATTCCACGTATATGTAGTAAACTCACAGAAAGTAGAATGGTGCTTGCCAACAGTTGGGTTCATAAAACTGCAGCCGCACCCAAGACCAAGGGGGACTATTGTGAGAGAGCAGGCCCCCACCTAGTGGCACACTGGAGGACCCAAGGTCCCGACTAAAGACCGGGAAATAACCTATTGAACTTGGTCTCACTGAAGATCCTGAAGCAACCTGGTAACCCTCTCAGACTCCTCTTAGCCATGATCCAGAAACAGTCCTGCCCATTGAGATAGCTGGGGAGACACGCACAGCTGTGGCCATGGAGGCAGGCCCGCAGACCTTGGCCTCAGCTGTAGTCCCTTAAGAAGCACTGTGATGCAGTTCCAGCCCACATAGCTACAATCCATGGCCAGTTCTTCACACCCAGAGGCTGACATAGTGAACTGGGAGGAGAGGTGCTAACTACCTAGTGGGAGCCAAAATCCATCCATGCACCAGGTATCAGGCCCACCCGGATCCAACTGCAGGACCTTGCCCTTGAGTCTGCCCTATAAAAATCAAAGTTCTCAAGGCAATCCAGTCTGCCCAGGGACCAGACGGGATCCTTGACTTCCCAAGTCCCTGGTAATAGGCACACCAAAGGCAGACCCCACCTTAGACCCAGCAGCAGCCTTGTGATCCAGCTATAACCTCTCTTTTGTGCAATTCAAGAGGAGATCCTATCAGCCCAAGGACCCCGCAAGAGGTCTTTACCTGATAAAACTAGTTTATAAAAACTGGAGATGTTTGCTCCTTCAAACATCCAGATACCCATGCAAGGCTACACGGTGCCCACTCTCAATATGTCTATTTTAATATATTACTGAAAATTTGCACCACAGTAATTAGTCAATTTTTTAAAAAGCTATCTGACTTGGAAAGGAGGAGTAAAAATGTTGCTATTTGTGTATGACATCTTTTTTTTTTCCCCCTCCTTGAGATAGAGTCTTGCTCTCCTGCCCAGGCTGGAGTGCAGTGGCATGATCTTGGCTCATTGCAACCTCCACTTTCAGGGCTCAAATGATCCTCCCACCTCAGTCTCCCGAGTAGCTGGGACTACAGGTGGGCACCACCACACTCAGGTAACTTTTTCATTTTTTGTAGAGATGTGTTTTTTGCCATGTTGCCCAGGCTGACCTCAAGCTCCTGGGCTTGGGTGATCCTCCTGCCTCAGCCTCCCAAAGTGCTGGGATTACAGGCATGAGCCACTGAGCCCCACCCCCAACATAACCTTATATGTTTTTAAAAAAAAAAAACAAAAACACTAGACCACAGCAATAAATTGTTTGAACTAATAAATGCATTCAGGAAAGGAGCAGGATGCAAAATCACATGAGAAAATCAGATGCAGCCGGGCACAGTGGCTCACACCTGTAATCCCAGCACTTTGGGAGGTTGGGGCGGGTGGATCACGAGGTCAGGAGTTTGAGACCAGCCTGGCCAACATGGTGAAACCCCGTCTCTACTAAAAATAAAAAAATCAGCCGGGCGTGGTGGCAGGCGCCTGTAGTCCCAGCTACTGGGGAGGCTGAGGCAGGAGAATCGCTTGAGCCTGGGAGGCGGACGTTGCAGTGAGCTGAGATCGCGCCATTGCACTCCAGCCTGGGGGACAAGAGAGAGACTTGGTCTCAAAAAAAAAAAAAAATCTTACCACTTGGGAAGTAGACAAGGGAGGGAGATAGTAGTTGTTGAGACATGAGTGATGCTGGTTCTATTTCTTGGTTACACAACTGTATTCGCTTTGTAATAACTCACAGAGCTTTACGTGAATGTTTTGTATTTTTTTTTGTATGTATGTTGTATATAAAAAAAAATTATATATTTTTACATAAATCCTAACTTGGAATCTCAGAATAACAGTAGTGTTTTATTTTTTATTTATTTATTTATTTTTTCTTTGTTGAGACGGAGTCTCGCTCTGTCGCCCAGGCTGGAGTACAGTGGCCGGATCTCAGCTCACTGCAAGCTCCGCCTCCCGGGTTCACGCCATTCTCCTGCCTCAGCCTCCCGA
>NW_012107086.1:414379-416461 GCF_000951045.1 Mandrillus leucophaeus | reverse complement strand
TCCTGCCTCAGCCTCCCGAGTAGCTGGGACTACAGGCGCCCGCCACCTCGCCTGGCTAGTTTTTTGTATTTTTTGGTAGAGACGGGGTTTCACCGAGTTTGCCAGGATGGTCTCGATCTCCTGACCTCGTGATCCGCCTGTCTTGGCCTCCCAAAGTGCTGGGATTACAGGCTTGAGCCACCGCGCCAGGCCTAGTAGTGTTTTATTTTGTTTGAAGTGAGACACTCACCCATGACACCATCAAATGGCTTTGAATATTCTGAGCGATTTATTCATGTTGTAACCCTTGG
This sequence comes from Mandrillus leucophaeus, assembly GCF_000951045.1. Lineage (NCBI taxonomy): Eukaryota > Metazoa > Chordata > Mammalia > Primates > Cercopithecidae > Mandrillus > Mandrillus leucophaeus. The sequence continues at coordinate 416,171 of NW_012107086.1, read as the reverse complement.
GTAACCCCCCAGGTCTTTTCAGTTTTAGTTTTACTCCAATTTGGAAAGCGGAATAGTTTCAATTTTGGGGGGGTGCAACTGTTTTCCGGCCAAGTCCTACCCTAACCCTAACCCTAATTCTAAGGCCAGGACAGCTAGTACTGTGCACTGTGCATAGCAGGCAGTTGTAGAACTGGGCTGAATCAGAAACAAAATTAGTAGCAACCGCTGGTTTAAGGTAAGAGATGCATTAACTGGACATGAATTCCATGTGTGCTGTGAGAGTTTGCCCCATGGCCAGTCCAGGGTTTAGGTCTTAGAAAATAGCTTTGCCCTGTTAAAAAACAAAAAACAAAAAACAAAGAGTGACTTCAAGACATACTCAGCTGTTTGGCTAAATTTCTGCAGGAGGAAATGTCTTCACAGCTGATCTTTTTTTTTTTTTTTGAGACGGAGTTTTGCTCTTATTAACCAAGCTGGAGTGCAATGACGCGATCTCGGCTTACTGTAACCTCCACTTCCCGGGCTCACTCGGTTCTCCTGCCTCAGCCTCCCGAGTAGCTGGGATTACAGGCGATCGCCACCACTCCTGGCTAATTTTTTTTTTTTTTTTTTTTTTTTTTTTTAGTAGAGACCGGGTTTTGCCATATTGGCGGGGCTGGTCTTGAAATCCTGGCCTCAGGGGATCCTCCCGCCTCGGCCTTCCCAAGTGCTGGGATTACAGGCGTGAGCCACAGCGACCCGCCAGATCCTAGAAAAAAAAATTTTTTTTTTTTTCGGGCGGAGTCTCGCTCTGTCGCCCAGGCTGGAGTGCGGTGGCCGGATCTCAGCTCACTGCAAGCTCCGCCTCCCGGGTTCACGCCATTCTCCTGCCTCAGCCTCCCGAGTAGCTGGGACTACAGGCGCCCGCCACAACGCCCGGCTAATTTTTTATATTTTTAGTAAAGACGGGGTTTCACCGTGTTAGCCAGGATGGTCTCGATTTCCTGACTTCGTGATCCGCCCGTCTCGGCCTCTCAAAGTGCTGGGATGACAGGCGTGAGCCACGTGCCCGGCCTATCCTAGAAAACTTTAAATGACACGCGTGGCTCACGTTTTATTTATACTGCACGTTGCTGCCTGAGACCATTGCCTCACTTTCCACAGCTCGGGCTGCTTGGTCAAAAGACCCGAGGCCGGGAAGGTTATGAAATCGGAAACTTTAATGATCATTTATTGTTTCAGTTTGTGAAATATATATGTGTGTGTATAAAACTTATAAATGGATATAATCTTATATACAAGGTTAAATGCGAATATCACCAGGCAGGTTCGTCCAGGTCTCAGTGCCGTGAGGAATGTCGCCTCAAAAGGCCTGCACCCCAAAACCTGTCACTCTGGTTTCATTCGGCCCAGTGTCTGATCGCCCTTCCTGTCACTCAAGACCTGAGGGGGCGGGGCCTGGAGCTCCATCCAGTCAGCGGCGCCAGCGTGAGAACTGTCCAATCAGGCGTGCAGCCAGAGAGGAAGGGGCGGCCCTGGGGATCTGGCGGGGCCTTTGTCTCCTTGCGGCCAACGGGGTGCTGGGCTCGCGTTTGCTGCCTCACGGAGATCCCCGTGACCGCTGCAGGCCCTGTCGCCCTGTGGCCTGCAGGTACTGCGAGATTTATAGGGAGGCCGGCGGGACACCCAAAAGCTGGGAAATGGTGAGTGTGCGGGGCAGGGTGTCCCGAGAAGGGAGAGGGGTCTGACTGGAATCGGTCGGAATTGGCTGGAACCAGCGCTGGCGACCCCCGGCCTCCCCGCGGTGGGCTCCGGAGTGCGCGGCCCTCAG
>NW_012107086.1:407853-408629 GCF_000951045.1 Mandrillus leucophaeus | reverse complement strand
TGTCCTAGTTAGGACTTCCAGTACTAAGTTGAATCACTGGTGAAAGTTGGCATCCTTTTCTTGTTCCACATCTTAGAGGTATAGCTGTCAGTTTTCCTTCTTCAGTATACTAGCTGTGGTCTGTCATTTATGATTTTACTGTGTATGCTCCTTTTATACTCAGTTTTTCGAGGGTTTTTTTTTTAATCATTGAGGGATGTTGAATTTTATGAAATTCTTTTTCAGCATCAGTTGAAATGATCATATGGTTTTTCTCCTTCTGTTAATATGATGTGTCACATGGATTGATTTACATATGTTGAACCATCTTTGCATCCCTGGGATAAATTCCACTTGGTCATCGTGAGTGCTCTTTTTTTGTTGTTGTGCTTTTTGAGACGGAGTCTCGCTCTATCGCCCAGGCTGGAGTGCAGTGGTGCACTCTCAGCTCACTGCAACCTCTGCCCACCCCCCAGGTTCAATGATTCTCAGCCTCCTGAGTAGCGGGGATTACAAGCGCCTGCCACCATGCCTGGCTAATTTTTGTATTTTAGTAGAGATGGGGTTTCACCATGTTGGCCAGGCTAGTCTCAAACTCGTAACCCCCGGTGATCTGCCCTCCTTGGCCTCCCAAAGTGCTGGGATTACAGGCATGAGCCAGATGCCTGGCTCTAAGAAGAAATTTTAGCTGTCATTCAAACACTAAGAATTTATGAATACACTTTTTTTGTTTTTTTCTTTTCTTTTCTTTTCTTTTTTTTTTTTTTTTGAGACGGAGTCTCGCTCTGTCACCCAGG
>NW_012107086.1:403466-407803 GCF_000951045.1 Mandrillus leucophaeus | reverse complement strand
AACTCCTGGCCTCAAGTGACCCTGCTGCCTTGGCCTCCCAAAGTGCTGAGATTACATGTGTGAGCCACCACACCCGGCCAAGGGGTCAAATTTTCTTCTGCGTATGAATATCCAGTTTTCCCAGCACAATTTATTGAGAGACTATTGTTTCCCCCAGAGTATGTTCTTGGCACTTCTGTCACAAATGAATTTGCTGTAGATGTACTGATTTTTTCTTGGTTCTTTATTCTGTTCCATTGATCTATGTGCCTTGTTTTATGCTAGTACCATGCTGTTTTTGTTGCTGTAGCTGTGTAATATAATATGAAGTCAAGTAGAGTAATTCCTCCAGTTTTTTCCTTTTTGCTCAGGATGGCTTTGGCTGTTCTTAATCTTTTGTGATTCCAAAAAAAATTTTAGGCTTAGTTTTTCTATTTCTGTGAAGAATGTCTTTGGTATTTTGGTAGGTATTACACAGAGTTTGTAGAATGCTTTGGGGAGTTACGGACATTTACACAACGCTGATTCTTCCAATCCGTGAACACGGAATGTATTTCTGTTATTTTGTGTGCTCTTCAGTTTCTTTCATCAATGGTTTATAGTTTCTGTGGTCGAAATCTTTCACTTCTTTGGTTAAGTTTATTCCTAGGTATTTTATTTGTTGCTATCATAAGTGGGATTACTTTCTTCATGTCTTTTTCAGATTGTTTGCTGTTGGCATATAAAAATGCTGATTATCGTATGTTAGTATTGTATTCTACCACTTTACCAAATTTGCTTTTCAGTTTGAATAATTTTTTGGTAGAGTCTTTAGGTTTTTCCAAGTGGAAGATCATATCATTTCAAACAAGGATAATTTGATTTCTTCCTTTCGAATTTGGAGAGCTTTGTTTTGTTCTCTTGTCTGTCCTAGTTAGGACTTCCAGTACTAAGTTGAATCACTGGTGAAAGTTGGCATCCTTTTCTTGTTCCACATCTTAGAGGTATAGCTGTCAGTTTTTCCTTCTTCAGTATACTAGCTGTGGGTCTGTCACTTATGATTTTACTGTGTATGCTCCTTTTATACTCAGTTTTTCGAGGGTTTTTTTTTAATCATTGAGGGATGTTATGTTGAATTTTATGAAATTCTTTTTCAGCATCAGTTGAAACGATCATATGGTTTTTCTCCTTCTGTTAATATGATGTGTCACATGGATTGATTTACATATGTTGAACCATCTTTGCATCCCTGGGATAAATCCCACTTGGTCATCGTGAGTGCTCTTTTTTTGTTGTTGTTGTTCTTTTTGAGACGAGTTGCGCTCTATCGCCCAGGCTGGAGTGCAGTGGTGCACTCTCAGCTCACTGCAACCTCTGCCCACCCCCCCGGGTTCAATGATTCTCAGCCTCCTGAGTAGCGGGGATTATAGCCACCCGCCACCATGCCTGGCTAATTTTTGTATTTTAGTAGAGATGGGGTTTCACCGTGTCGCCCAGGCTGGTCTCAAAACTCCTAACCCCAGGTGATCTGCCCTCCTTGGCCTCCCAAAGTGCTGGGATTTCACAGGCATGAGCCAGATGCCTGGCCCTAAGAAGAAATTTTAGCTGTCATTCAAACACTAAGAATTTATGAATACACTTTTTTTGTTTTTTTCTTTTCTTTCCTTTTCTTTTGAGATGGAGTCTCGCTCTGTCGCCCAGGCTGGAGTGCAGTGGTGCAATCTCAGCTCACCACAGCCTCCGCCCCCCAGGTTCAGTGATTCTCCTGCCTCAGCCTCCTGAGGAGCTGGGATTACAGGCGCCCACCACCATGCCTGGCTAATTTTTGTATTTTAGTAGAGATGGGGTTTCACCATGTTGGCCAGGCTGGTCTCAAACTCCTAACCTCAGGTGATCTGTCCGCCTCAGCCTCCCAAAGTGCTGGGATTATAGTCGTGAGCCACGTGCCCGGCCCTAAGAAGAAATTTTAGCTGTCATTGAAATACTAAGAATTTATGAATACATGTTTTTAGAAATATAGTTCTAATTGAACAGTGTTTCAGTGTGGAACATAACGTATTTACCAACATCTAAATATATTTTGTTTTTCTGAAATAAAAAGCCCAAAATATATAAGATGAACTCATATTTAGTAGCTAAATATCTTAGCATTACATCTTATTTGGAAATTATCTGGATATTTAATGAATATCCATCACTGAATTTAGTTTACCAAAACTATAAAGATAGAGAAACTTTTTCCCCTATAATTTATTTGCAGTTTATTTATTTTTTCTTTTCCAACGTTTATTTTAGATTCAGGGAGTATGTGTGCAGGTTTGTTATACTGGCAAATTTTGTTTCATGGTGGTTTGGTGCACAAATTACTTATTTCATTACCCAGATAATGAGCATAATATCCAACAGGTAGCTTCTATTCTTACCTTCCTTCTACTCTAAAGTTGGCCCCAGTGTCTTTTGTTCCCATCTTTGTGTCTATGTTTACTCAATATTTAGCTCCCACATATAAGAGAGAACATGCAGTATTTGGTTCTCTGTTCTGTGTTAATTAAATTATCCAGCGGCATTCATGTTGCTGCAGAGAACATGATTTTGTGTTTGTTATGGCTGCATAGCATTCCCTGGTGTTCATGTACATCATGTTATTTATTCAGTCCGTTGTTGATGGGCATGTAGGTTGATTCTATGTCTTTGCTATTGTGGAAAGGCTACAGTGAACGTACACATGCATGTGTCTTTGTTGGAGCGTGATTTATATTCCTTTGGGTGTATACCCTGTAATGGGATTGCTGGGTCGAATGGCAGCCCTGGTTTAAGTTATTTCAGAAATCTCCAAAGTGCTTTCCACAGTGGCTAATGTACGTTTTCACCAGCAGTGTATAGGCATTCCTTTGTTTCTGCAACCTCACCAGCATGTTATTTTTTTACTTTCTAATTATAACCATTTTGAATGGTGTAATATAGCATCATTGTGGTTTTGTGTTGCATTTCCCTAATGATCAGTGATTTTGAACATTTTTTCATATGTATATTGGCCATGTGCATATCTTCTTTTGAGAAATGTCAGTTCATGTCCTTTGCCTTTTTTTTTTTTTTTTTGAGACAGAGCCTCACTCTTTCGCCCAGGCTGGAGTGCAGTGGCGCGATCTCAGCTCACTGCAACCTCCGCCTCCTGGGTTCAAGCGATTCTGCTGCTTCAGCCTCCCGAGTAGCTGGGATCACAGGCGCATGCCACCACACCCGGCTAATTTTTGTATTTTTAGTAGAGACGGGGTTTTGCTGTGTTGGCCAGGCAGGTCTCGAACTCCTGACCTCAGGTGATCCGCTCGCCTTGGTCTCCCAAAGGCGTGAGCCACCGCACCTGGCCGTTGTTATTTCTTTTCTTCTTCTAGCTTTGAGGTTGGTATGCTCTTATTTTTCTAACTCATCTAGGTCTGATGCTAGGTTGTTAATATGAGATTTTTCTAACCTTTTGAACTGGGCTTTTGGCATTATAAACTTTTCTCTTAACATTGCTTTAGCTGTGTCCAAGAGATTCTGAAATGCTGTGTCTTTTCTTTATTCGTTTCAAATATTTCTTCATTTCTGCCTTAATTTCATTATTTACCCAGTCATTCAGAAGCAGGTTGTTTAATTTCCACGTAACTGTATGGTTTTCAGAGATCTTCTTGATACTGAGATCTATTTTTATGTAGCTGTGGTCTGAGAGTGCGATTGGTGTGATAACAGTTTTTAAAATTTGTTGGTAATTGTTTTATGGCCAAGCGTGTGGTTGATTTGCGAATACGTGGCATGTGCGGATGGGAAGAATGGGCATTCGTTGTTGAATGGAGTGTTCTGGAGATGTGTATTCATCCGTTGTTCAGGTGTTGGGTTCAGGTCCCTAACTTTGTTAGTTTTCTGCTTTGATGATCTCATACTGTCGGTGGAGTGTTAAAGTCTTCCACTAATACTGTATGGTTATCTGTGTCTATTCAGAGGTCTCTAAGAAATAGTTTTATGAATCTGGGTGCTTCAGTATTGTTGCATATACATTTAGAATATTTAAGTTTTCTGATTTTATTGAACCTTTTATCATTATGCAATGCCCTTCTTTGTCTTTTTTCTTTCTTTCTTTCTTTTTTTTTTTTATTTTGAGACGAAGTGTTGCTCTGTCACCCAGGCTGGAGTGCAATGGTGAGAACTCAGCTCACTGCAACCTCCACCTCCCGGGTTCAAGTGATTCTCATGTGTCAGCTTCCCAAGTAGCTGGGATTACAGGCACGTGCCACCACGCCAGGCTAATTTTTTTAAAATTTTTAGTAGAGATGGGGTTTCACCATGTTGGCCAGGCTGGTCTCAAACTCCTGACCTCAAGTGATCCGCCTGCCTTGGCCTCT
>NW_012107086.1:397732-401767 GCF_000951045.1 Mandrillus leucophaeus | reverse complement strand
GAGATTCTGTCTCAGAAAAAAAAAGACAAAAGAAAATCAGTCAGATTTACTTCAGCCTCAAGGAGTGTGCTTATGTAAAACTGAATGAGCACTGGCAGACAACTGCACTTTTTTTTTTTTTTTTAAAATGGGAAATGGATTAAGGATGCTGAATATAGGCTCCCTGTCTCCTCTGGGAGAGGAGTGTACACGCCTGGGATGTTTCTGGGTATTTTCATCCTTTTCTGCTATCAAACATTACAGTGTGTTCTGCCTTTTACTGTCTTGCCTCAGGGATGTTCACATAGCCCCACTATCTGTCAGGAACTTCGGGTAACAGGATAACAGACCCCGGTTAATGGACTGCCCCTGGTGGCGGGGGTGGGGACATGGGTTTCATCGTATATCATGTTGGCTTCTGAGTCTTTCTCCAGCTGGCACACGTAGCTTGCAAAACTTGCTGTCTCACTTGGCAAACAGAGGCTGGGCAGTCAGCACAGCACCTTCCACCGGTAAATGGTGTGCAGTAAAACCGTTTTGCTAACCAGGTGCAGATGGTGGCCTCTCTCCAGAGCAGGAGGAACTATTGTGTCTGCAGAGCCGCTCTCTTCCTCCTCCACCACCACAGGCTTGCTGTAATGCACTCGGGATCCAATTCCAAGCTCTTGGGAGGACTTTCTATGCAGTGTGATTGTTACTCCTTTTTGTGGTTTTGTTTTTGTTGTTGTAGTTTATATTGCTGCTGTGGCATCTGGCCACAATGTTCCTCCATATACCTGCCCCCGGGAAAATCACGAAAGAATGGCCTGAAAAGAATGTGAGGGTATTCAAGGGTATGGGAGGGTGGAGTGTATGGTAGATGCACCTGTGTATGGCAGACACACCTGACAGCAACAGCTAAATGTTAGCCTCCCTTGAGAATGAGCCTGTATGGCAGATGTAGCTGACAGCAATGAGGGTTGCTAGGTGGGGGTTGCCGGGTGGAGGGTGTTAAGTGAAAATGCTATATGAACTGCTTGCTTTTTGCAAGCAGTTGTGGTTCTCCTTGCGTGTTTTTGCGCGTGGTAATGGTTCTTCTGTCCGTCCCACCACCACTGGACCATCCGTGTATATCAGTCCCCCTCAGTAAAGCCTATGTCTCATTTTTTGGCTCCAGGTCTCTTCTTTGGTCTGTTGGACATGATGCCATTCCTACTGGAGTCCATAGGGGTCCAGCTTGATAAGGGCCAGCAGAGAATGCCATGTTTCAGGATGCTGATTTGTGACCTTCACCTTGGACCATAAGTATTTGTGTTGTGATCACAGCGCTGAGTGTAAGGGACTCAGTGCTGTGCCTGCTTTCTCTAGCTGAGTGCTACCATAATGGTCTAGGAGAGGCAGCATCAGCATGCAAGAAGCCAATTTGTAGACCCGTTCTAAACCTCTGGAATCACATTACTTAGACTAGGGCCTGGAATACCAAATTATTTATCTGTACATTGAGACTCGAGGGGTAATACTTAGCTAAGTGGCTCTCACCCCAGGCTTCAATTAGTATGACATGGCCAGTTTAAAGAAATACTGTCACCTCTGTGCTTCCCTCCCCGATTCTGTCTGTTGGTCTGGGTGGGAGCATCCATATTGTTTTTAGTGTTCCGGATGATTCTAAGTGAAGCCAGGGCCATGCATGAGGGCTCCCAGATATATTCATGAGAGTTGAGTTCAGCCTTTGTTGCAAAGAAAGGTTACAGGGCCTGCTCTGCTTGGGTTTGGTAGAGGTGGGTCAGTGTGGCCCATATTCCCGTGGCTGCAGCGGCAATTGCTGGAGTCTTTGGAGGACAAGGGCACCGGAAAACAAAGAAACACACATTTTGATCTTTATGTAGGAGCTCATTGTTCCTGACTCTTTCCTGTGATAAAAGGACAGGGAGGGTGTACTTTTTATGAACCTCTAGGATTTTCTTCCTGTGGATGTGGTGGTAGTAGGGGAAAGTGTTGTGCCGACCCTTTTAAAGGCTTACAGGATGCAGGTGTGATTGGCCCAGAGACTCTCACCTGAGAAGGAATCCCAGAAATGGAGGAGGAAGACGAAGAAACGAATGGTTCTCAGGAGAATGTGTCCGGATTCAGGGACTGTGTCCACTTTTTTTTTGTGGAATGTCATGTGTTTAGAACCCACAAATATGTCTCTACTTCTGATGTTCCTGCCTAACTTACTCCCCCGAACCTTTTGTTGTGATAGTCAGTGAGCTCTGTACACTCTTTCTCCCCTATATCCCAGAGCCTTCTTTCTTTCTTTTTTTTTTTTTTTTGAGACAGAGTCTCGCTCTGTCGCCCAGGCTGGAGTACAGTGGTGCTATCTCGGCTCACCGCAAGCTCCGCCTGCCGGGTTCACACCATTCTCCTGCCTCAGCCTCCTGAGTAGCTGGGACTACAGGCACCCGCCACCATGCCTGGCTAGTTTTTTGTATTTTTTTTTAGTAGAGACGGGCTTCACCATGTTAGCCAGGATGGTCTCCATCTCCTGACCTCGTGATCCACCCACCTCAGCCTCCCAAAGTGCTGCTATTACAGGCGTGAGCCTCATGATCCACCCACCTCAGCCTCCCATAGTGCTGCTATTACAGGCGTGAGCCACCACGCCCAGCCGATTGTAATTTAATTAAGGTAACTTTTCGTGTAATTGTTATGTAATTTTTTCAGTAATTTACTGGGCAATAATTTATTTATATTCAGTAATAATTTACTGGCCAAGAAAGCAGCAGTGATGTTGTACCTCTTGTGTGTATTAACACACGATGCCAATTTTCCTATTGTAATTTATGTTAATTTTATTCACTTGAATAAAGTGCTGTCTGCCAGAATTTTCCACCGTAGGGTTAATTATTTTTCCTTTTGTTATTAATAAGTATTTTGGGGAGATTTACTGATTGATGTACATAAATAATCACAATTAATCGGGAAGCTTCTTTTTCTCTTTAGATTCTCTTTGCATACAGCTTTCTCTAGAAAATGAAGGCTCTTATGTTTGCTTACTGGTCGAATCAACTGGGATGAATGTAGGCTCTGCTATTTACTGGATGTTTGACAAAATATTCTTCTTGAGCCAGAAGCATAGGCGCCGCTGGCTAGCCTGTTAGAAAGTCAGAAATTCAGGCTTCATCCCAGATCTGCTGAATCAAAATCTACACTAAAAAAAAGAATTTTTTTTTTTTTCCAGATGGGTTTCACTCTGTCATCCAGGCGGGAGTGCAGTGGCGTGACCTGAGCTCACTGCAACCTCTGCCTCCTAGGCTCAGGAAATTCTCTTATCTCAGCTTCCCAAGTCACAGGGACCGCTGGCATGGGCCATCATGGCTAATTTTTGTATTTTTTGTAAAGATGAGGTTTCGCCATGTTGCCCAGGCTGGTCTCAAACTCTGGAACTCAAGTGATCCACCCACCTCGGCCTCCCAAAGTGCTGGGAATAGAGGCATGAGCCACCATGCATGCATTTTATTTGTTTGTTTGTTTGTTTTTTGAGATGAAGTTTCACTCTTGTTGCCCAGGCTGGAGTACAATGGCGTTATCTTGGCTCACTGCAATCTCCACCTCCTAGGTTCAAGCAATTCTCCTGCTTCAGCCTCCCAAGTAGCTGGGATTATAGGCGCCCGCCACCATGCCTGGCTAATTTTTTGTATTTTTAGCAGAGATGGAGTTTCACCGTGTTGGCCAGGCTGGTCTTGAACTCCTGACTTGCGGGTGATCCACCCACCTCAGCCTCCCAAAGTACTGGGATAACAGGTGTGAGCCACTGCACCCAGCCCGTGCCTGCATTTTAACAAGATTTCTACTTCATTGACATACTTGTTAAAATTTGAGAAGTACCTTCTAACTCACCCTGACTTCTCTATGTGAGAACAATACACGACTTATCCTATAGGATGTGAATATATCAGTGCTTGAGTTGACGCCCTTAATTTTATACTATATTATGCACAAAAGTAGAGTATCTACACTGGTTTGTGGATCTTTTTTGTTTGTTTGTCTGTTTTGAGATGGAGTCTCGCTCTGTCCCCTAGGCTGGAGTGCAGTGGC
>NW_012107086.1:395074-397482 GCF_000951045.1 Mandrillus leucophaeus | reverse complement strand
ACCTGGCTTAGAGTATATTTGTGTGTTAAAAATTATCTTATTTGATAATTCTAGTCACTCATATAAGTCAGAGCCAGTTCTCTTCACTCTGTCTCCTTGCCTGGAGTCGAACTCTGCCATGGCCACTTGGTAAATGTTTTCTTTTTCAGGGACTATTGGCATTCAGGGATGTGGCTCTAGAATTCTCTCCAGAGGAGTGGGAATGCCTGGACCCTGCCCAGCGGAATTTGTACAGGGATGTGATGTTAGAGAACTACAGAATCCTGTTCTCCCTTGGTGAGGATCACTTCAATATGCAATTCGTATTTCACCATAAGGATTTCATCTTTTTCCGTTGTAGAATGTTTTCTGGGAGTTTCTGATTTGCATGAATGAGTTTCAGATCACTGCTTTCAAGAAAACCTTGGGGATTCCTTGGTGTAGAAAACAAAACTTTCAAGATGTTTTGCCTTGACATCAACCTTTCTCTTCAGCTGATGTACATCCTTGCTCTAGATTGCTGGTAATTCTAGAAATTCAGTAGTATCAAATATTGTTGCCTCCACTTCAAAATCCAGTTTCCACCACCAATTTTTGATCCAGTTATTATAGTTCTTGGTAGCAGAGCTGAGGACTCACAGATTTAAAACACTTCCTGAATATATTAAAGGCTCTGTCAGAAAACAGTATTCTGGAGTTAACTTTCTAGGATCTAATGTGATGTTTTCTCTTCTCTATTGAGCACAGTGAAAGGTTGGTAGTTCAAGAATCCCCACAAGAATCATGCACCTTTTTTCTAATAAAACAGGTCTTGCTATGTCTAAGCCAGAACTGATCATCTATCTGGAGGCAAGGAAAGAGCCCTGGAATGTGAACACAGAGAAGACAGCCAAACACTCAGGTAGGTGGGAGTGAATGAAGCAAACATACGTAGGGGGTCTGAGGATCAAGGAAGAAGCCAGACTTTAAAATGTGGTTTGGGAAGCTCTACTCCCATGGAAATGGCTTCTGAGAAGCCTGGATTTCTTTCTCTTGCTCTCACATAGGGGCATCTTCTATCTCATGCTCTTAAATTATCTAAGGACTGTACTTCCCTTCAGTGATTTTCCTTCAAGTTCACAGTGAGCGTCACAGTCATCTTCGTAGGTCATAGGGGACTGCATGATCTGACTGCTCTTCCATTGCTTTGGGGGACGTGGAACTGTCTGCGTATTTTTGAGGAACTCTGTTAAAAATTATGTGTATATATATACACACACATAATTTTCTTGAGATGGAGTCTCGCTCTGTCACCCAAGCTGGAGTGCAGTGGCACAATCTTGGCTCACTGCAACCTCTGCCTCCCAGGTTCAAGCGATTCCCCTGCCTCAGTCTCCCGAGTAGCTGGGACTACAGGCGCCTGCCACCACACCCGGCCAATTTTTTTTGTACTTTAGTAGAGATGGGGTTTCACCATGTTAGCCAGTATGGTCTGAGTCTCCTGACCTCGTGATCCACCTGCCTTAGCCTCCCAAAGTGCTAGGATTACAGGCGTGAGCCACCACGCCCAGCCTAAAATATTTTTTAAGATCCCTTTTTGCATTGCATCTGGAACATGTGAGAATAATGGTGATACTGGTATTTGGTTCAGAAATCCCACAACAGATATATGTTTTCTCCTTTATGACTTACCCGGTGGAGATTTCAAATGTGATTCTACAGAAATTGATAGTAATTTTATCAGAAGACTAAGCATCTCCCTAAATATAAGAAAGTCTAGTGTTGTTTACTTAAAAATGTTATTTCTTTTGTGTGAACTGAGATTTGTAATTTAAACCCTATGTGCCCAAATTTCTCAGCTGTTCTCAGTTTAATATATCTACTCACATCCTAGATTTCTTAAATATGCTGGGTCGTTGGGGAGTGTAGAACATTACCGATTATATAGTAAACTCCCACTTGTTACCTTCCTTTAAAATAACTGTCATTTTATAATTTTCTCTTGTTTAGTATGAAACTTCGTGGGTCTGTGTCATTTATATATATGTGTGTGTAGATATGTATGTGTATAATGTGATTTTTTTACACAAATAAAAATTGGATAACTATTGTGTACAGTGTCATGATTTGATATCTATATATAGTGAAATGATTAATACAGTTAAGTTAATGAACACACCTGTCACTTCACATAGTTATTTTTATGTTGAAAGCACTTGTCTGCTGTGTTAATACCTGTCTCTTATACACATCTAGACCTGTCACTTCACATAGTTATTTTTATGTTGAAAGCACTTGTCTGCTGTGTTAATACAGATTTTAAGCATACAAAACATTATTATTATTAACTGTACTCATAATGCTATTCATTAGATTTCCAAAGCTTATTTATTTTATAACTGAAAGCTTATAGTGCCCTTGTAATACTACATCTTCCATTTTCCTACCCC
>NW_012107086.1:393199-394499 GCF_000951045.1 Mandrillus leucophaeus | reverse complement strand
GGTTCACCAGCCTCAGCCTCCCAAAAGTGCTGGGATTATAGGCGTGAGTCACCGCGCCTGGACTTTTTATTTATTTATTTATTTTTTATAGAGATGGGTTCTCACTCTATTATCCAGGCTGGTCTCAAACTCCTGGCCTCAAGCAATCCTTCCACCTCGGCCTCTCAAAGTGGTGGGATTATAGGCCTGAGCCACCACACATGAACAGTTTTTACTTATGTATTATAATTTTTATGAACATATTCAGTTCTGTACACTTCAAGACATTATGGTGCAAAAGTGAATAATTCAACATTCACATCGTCTATTACCGGTACATTTATCTATAAGTTTGTTTGCCTTTATAAATGTTACAGGCAAACAAACTTAGAGATAAATGTACTTGCAGAAGACATGCCAGGACATTTTCTTTATGATGTGTGTGTGTGTATTTGCCTGGCCCTTTAGAAACACCATTCTATATTTGTTTTTAAGGGTCTGTTTCAGATATCTCATATAAATGGATTCGTATAGTCTCTATCTTTTTGGGACTGGGTTATTTCGTTTAGCATGTCACCAAGATTTTCATTTTTAATTTGTAAGCGTGCATAGTAGGTGTATATATTTATCTGGTACATGAGATACTGTGATACAGGCATGCAATGCATAATAATCACATCAGGACAAAGGGCTTTTCTTAAAGATTCATCTTTATTGTAGATTTTACCAGATTTCCTGCTTTTTAAAAGCTGAGTAATATTCCATTATTTGTGGGGGGGATTTTTTTGAGACATCTCGATTTCTTGGGCGTCTGTGGTGCTAGTGTGAGTTAATTTTGTTGTGAGGAGTCTCGCTCTGTTGCCAAGGCTGGAATGCATGGCCTGACCTCAGCTCACTGCAGCCTCCACCTCCCAGATTCAACTGATTCTCCCACCTCAGCCTCCGGGGTTGCTGGGACTACAGGCGCGCCCCACCGTGCCTGGCTATTTTTTTTTTGTATTTTTAGTAGAGACAGAGTTTCGTCATGTTGGCCAGGCTGGTCTCAAACTCCTGACCTCAGGTGATCCACCCGCCTTGGCCTCCCAAAGTGCTGGGATCACAGGCACGGGCCACCCACTCCCAGCCTATTTGTGTATTCTGAATTATATTTAGCCATTCATTTGGTGAGGTAAGTTTGGGTTGTTTTCCGTTATTAGCTTTTGTGAATAATGTTGCAGTAAATATGGGTATGCAAATAACTTTTCATGTGCCCATATATGTGGAGGTTTATTTCTGTGTTCTGTATTCTGTTTCATTGACCTAATTGTCTGCCTTTATGCCA
>NW_012107086.1:381468-390689 GCF_000951045.1 Mandrillus leucophaeus | reverse complement strand
TTCCTATAGCTGGGACTACAGGTTTGTTCCCTCACGCCCAGCTAATTTTTTTGTATTTTTAGTAGAGATAGGGTTTCACCATGTTGGCTAGGCTGGTCCCGAACTTCCGACCTCAAGCATTCCTCCCACCTTGGCCTCCCAAAGTGCTGGGATTACAGGCATGAGCCACCACACCCAGCCCCTTTAGTGTTTCTTGAGTGTAGATCTACTGATGACTTTTTCAGCATTTGCTTACCTTATATTCTTGAGCTCCATAATTTCTATTTCTTTTTATACTTTTTATCTTTTGGTTGATCTTCCAAGACAACTGATTTCATTTAGTTTTCTATGTTCTTATTTCACTTATTAATATTATTCACATGGTTATTTTGAGTTTTTAAAAATAATTTATCTCCATTTCTTTAGGGTTGCTATCTGGATATTTCTTTTTCCTTTCTGGGGCCATAAGTATCCTGATATTTTGTATACATTGTAATCTTTTGTTCAGATTTGAAATTAACAAAAAGCCACCTGTTTCAATCTTTATAAAATGGCATTGGTCTGGGAAATTCTGACACCAATTGATCAGGCTAGAGATTATGGGAGCCTCTCAGACTTGTTCTTGGGATATGTCTTCTCTGGAGTGGTGTTTTGATTTGTTTTGTTTGAGACAGAGTCTCTCGCTGTGTCTCCCAGACTGGAGTTCAATGGTGCAATCTCAGCCCACTGCATCGTCTGCTTCCTGGATTCAAGCAATTCTCCTGCCTCAGCCTCCCAAGTAGCTGGGATTATAGGCACGTACCACTATGCCTGACTAATGTTTGTATTTTTAGTAGAGATGGGGTTTCACCGTGTTGACCAGGGCTAGGATTACTGGCGTGAGCCACTGCGCCCCGCTATTTTCTTAATTACAGAGGTTTTCACATGTTTCCTCTTAAGAGGCTGTAGTTACTTGTTATGTCTGTCGTCCATCTCTGGTACTGCAGTTTCTTGTCTGCTGTAACAATCATTTATTACTGGTTTCAAAACAACCAGCCTGTCGGTCAAAGTATACCATCATTCCATTCAGTACTCTGTCACAGAAGACAGCAACCAGTTTTTTTCAGGCCCCCAAAAGTATGGACACATGTGCCACTATTTTCTTTATTTTATGAGGGAGAAGTCAGAAGTTTACTCCCAAGGGCACCATATATACCATATTGGGAAAAAGGAAGGGCTGTGGTGGGTAAATGGAACACACTTTCCTTCCACTTCTATGGGGCTTATGGCATTGTGCTCACCTGGGGTGCTGCAAACCCTTTGTTGATTTTTAGAGTTCTCAGAAAGGCTTTAAAAAAATTTTTTTTTAAATTGTATGTATTTATGAGGTACATAAGATATTTTGAAACAAGCATGCAACGCGAAATAAGCATATCAGGGAAAATGGGGTGTCCATTCCCTCAAGCATTTATTTTTTGAATTACAATCAGATTATACTATTTAAGTTATTCAAAAATGTACAACTGAAATTATTTTTGACTATGGTCACCCTGTTGTGCTATTAAATAGTAGGTCTTATTCATTCTTTTTAAGTAATTTCTTGCACCCATTAACCATCCCCACCTCCCACTCACCCAGTACCCTTTCCAGCCTCTGATAACCATTCTTCTACTCTCTATCTCCATGAGTTAATTGTTTAGACTTTTAGATTCCACAAATAAGTGAGAGCATGCAATGTTTGTCTTTCTGTGCCTGGCTTATTGTACTTAACATAGTGACCTTCGGTTCCATCTATGTTGTTGCGAATGACAGGATCTCATCCTTAAGGATGAATAGTACTCCATTGTCTATAAGTAGTACATTTTCTTTCTTTTTTTCTTTTTTTCTTTTTTTTTTTTTTTAGACAGAGTCTTGCTCTGTCGCCCAGGCTGGAGTGCAGTGGCGCGATCTCGGCTCACTGCAAGCTCTGCCTCCAGGGTTGACACCATTCTCCTGCCTCAGCCTCCCGAGTAGCTGGGACTACAGGCGCCGGCACCACACCCGGCTAGTTTTGTTTTTGTATTTTTAGTAGAGACGGGGCTTCACCGTGTTAGCCAGGATGGTCTCCATCTCTTGACCTCGGGATCTGCCCGCCTCGGCTTCCCAAAGTGCTGGGATTACAGTTGTGAGCCACTGCGCCTGTCCT
This sequence comes from Mandrillus leucophaeus, assembly GCF_000951045.1. Lineage (NCBI taxonomy): Eukaryota > Metazoa > Chordata > Mammalia > Primates > Cercopithecidae > Mandrillus > Mandrillus leucophaeus. Next base: position 388,546 of record NW_012107086.1, on the reverse strand, counting down.
ATAAGTAGTACATTATCTTTATCCAGTTGCCTGTTGATGGATACTTAGGTTGCTGCCAAAATTTGGCTATTGTGAATAGTGCTGGAACAAACATAGAAGTGCATCTATCTTTGATGTACTGATTTCCTTTCTTTGGCATATACATCTGCAGTGGGATTGCTGGATCATATGGTACCTCTATTTTTAGTGTTTTGAGAAACCTCCAAACTGTTCTTCATAGTGGTAGCACTAATTTAAATCCCCACAGTGTACAGGGTTTCTCACCAGCGTTTGTTATTGCCTGGCTTTTGGATATAAGTTATTTTATCTGGGGTGAGATTATATCTCATTGTAGTTTTGATTTGCATTTCCCTTATGGTCAGTGATGTTGAGAACCTTTTCATATGCCTGTTTGCTATTTGTGTCTTGTTTTGAGAAATGTTTATTCACATATCCTGACCATTTTTTGGCTCAGATTATTAGATTTTTTTTCCTGTAGAGTTGTTTGAGCTCCTTACAACTTCTGGTTGTTAATCTCTTGTCAAATGAGTAGTTTTCAAGTATTTTCTCCCATTCTCTGGGTTGTCTGTTCACTTTGTTGATTGTATTCTTTGCTGTGCAGAAGCTTTTTAACTTGATATGTTCCCATTTGTCCATTTTTTTTTTTTTTTTTGGTTGTCTGTGTTTGTGGGGTATTGCTCAATAAATTTTTGCTTAGACTAATGTCTTCGAGGTTTTTCTCAATTTTAACTTTTCAAAAAACTAATTTTTTGTTTCATTGATCTTTTGAATTTTTCAAAAAATTTTAATTTCATTTATTTCTGTTCTGAGCTTCATTATTTTTCTTCCACTAATTTTGGGTTTTGTTTGCTCTTGCTTTTCTAGTTCTGTACGATGCATTGTTGGATTGTTTAGTTGAAGTTTTCCCTTTTTCTTCATGTAGGCAGTTATAGCTATAAACGTCCCTGTTTGTACTGCTTTTGCTGTATCCCATAGGTTTTGGTGTATTTTGTTTCTGTTATCATTTGTCTCAAGAAATTTTAAATTTCCTCCTGAATTTCTTTTAACTCACGGGTCATTCTGGAGCATATTGTTTAATTTCCGTGTATTTGTATAGTTTTCAAAATTCCTCTTTTCATTCTAGTTTTATTCCATTGTGGTCAGAGAAAATGCTTGGTATTATTTCCATTTTTGGAATGTTTTAAGACTTGTTTTGTGACCTCATATATGGTCTCTCCTTGAGAATGATCCATGTGCTGAGGAAAATAATGTGTATTGTGCAGCTGTTGTATGAAATGTTCTGTAATTATTTGTTCGATTTGTTTTGTATTTCGTGTAGGTGCTCTGTTTGTTTGTTGATTTTTTTTCTGTTTGGTTTGTTTGTTTGTTGCTGTGAGTTCGTTCGCTGCCGTGCCCAGCCTTCGTTTAATGTTTTCACTTTGGACCAAAGTAGTTTACACACCAGAGTTATAGTGTTATTTTGTGTTTTTGTGTGTTGTTACTATTACCAGTTAATTTTGTAACTTCAGATGATGTTATTATTAATTAATGTTCTTTTCTGATTGAAGTACTCCTTTTAGCATTTCTTGTAGGACAGGTCTGGTGTTGATGAAATACCTCAGCTTTTGTTTGGCCATCTTTATTTCTCTTTATGTTTGAAGGATATTTTTGCTGGATATAATATCATAGGGTGAAGGTTTTTTTCTTTCAGCACTTTAAGTATGTCATGCCACTGTCTCTTGGCCTGTAAGGTTTCCAGTGAAAAGTCTGCAATGAGGCATATTGGAGCTTCATTGTATGTTATTTCTTTTTTTTCCCCCTTCGGCTGCTTTTAGGGTTCACATAATGGCATTTTGTTTAGTATATTTTTGTTAAGATTATGACTATGAAGGAATAAGGGCCTGTAGTATTTCATTATGCTATCTTGCTAATGTGCTTGTATAATTTTATGCCTTAGATTTGTAAAGTATGTTATCTAGTAAGTGGAATAATTTGTTGTTTTTATTTTTTCCAGCTTTGTCTTCTTATCTTACTGAAGACATTTTGCCAGAGCAGGGTCTGCAAATTTCATTCCAAAAAGTGATGCTGAGAAGATATGAAAGATGTTGTCTTGAGAAATTACGCTTAAGGAATGACTGGGAAATTGTGGGTGAGTGGAAAGGGCAGAAGGCAAGTTATAATGGACTTGACTTATGCTCAGCAACTACTCATAACAAAAACTTTCAATGCAATAAATGTGTGAAAGGTTTTAGTAAATTTGCAAATCTAAATAAACATAAGATAAGCCATACTGGAGAAAAACCATTCAAATGCAAAGAATGTGGCAATGTCTCTTGCATGTCTTTAATAACAACTCAACAGCAGAGAACCCATATTGGAGAGAACCCCTACCAACGTAAAAAAGGTAGCAAAGCCTTTAATGAGCGCTCATACTTTACTGACTATAAGAGAATTCGTGTTGGAGAGCAGCATTGCAGATGTGAAGAATGTAATAACGTCTTTAAGTCTTGCTCAAGTCTTGCTATTATTGAGAAAATTCATACTGAAAAGAAAACCTACAAATGTGAAGAATGTGGCAAAGCTTTTAACCTGTGCTCAATTCTTACTAAACATAAGAAAATTCATACTGGAGAGAAACCATACAAATGTGAAGAATGTGGCAAATCCTTTAAGTTGTTCCCATACCTTACTCAACACAAGAGAATTCATAGTGGAGAGAAACCCTACAAGTGTGAAGAATGTGGCAAAGTCTTTAAATTGTTGTCATACCTTACTCAACATAAAAGAATTCATACTGGAGAGAAAACCTTCCAATGTGAAGAATGTGGAAAAGCCTTTAACCAGAGCTCACATCTGACTGAACATAGGAGAATTCATACTGGTGAGAAACCATACAAATGTCAGGAATGTGGCAAAGCTTTTACTTGGTTCTCGTACCTTATTCAGCATAAGAGAATTCATACTGGGCAGAAACCCTACATATGTGAGGAATGTGGCAAAGCTTTTACCTGGTTCTCCTACCTTAATCAACATAAGAGAATTCATACTGGAGAGAAACCCTACAAATGTGGCAAAGCTTTTACCTGGTTCTCCTACCTTAATCAACATAAGAGAATTCATACTGGAGAGAAACCATACAAATGTGATGAATGCGGCAAAGCTTTTAACTGGTTTTCATATCTTACTAATCATAAGAGAATTCATACTGGAGAGAAACCATACAAATGTGAAGAATGTGGCAAAGCCTTTGGCCAGAGCTCACACCTTTCTAAACATAAGACAATTCATACCAGAGAGAAACCATACAAGTGTGAGGAATGTGGCACAGCCTTTAACCACTCTGCACAACTTGCCGTACATGAGAAAATTCACACCTGAGAAAAATCCTACAAATCTGAACAATATGGCATAGTCTTTAATACCTATTCACAACTTCACAGCGGAGTATTTTTACTGAATAAGAGTGTTACAAATGTAATGACTGTCAAAAGTCCATTTACAAACTGTAAGCCTTTGAGTGCACTAAAATGTTTAGGCTAGGAACAATACAAATAGAAAGACCGGTTCAACACCTCCACTGATATCACAGCTCTTCTTGTACACAGAGGAATTTATACTGTAGGGAAACCCTCCAGTTGCTCAAACTTTATTCAGCTTCAAAGACTTTGTATTGGAGAGAAACCCTACATTTGTAATAAATGCAGAAACAGCATTTGTTCAAAAAATATACCTTAGAAAATACCGGAGTGTTCACACTAAGAACTACTTACAGATGCAATAAATGTGAAAAAAATAACTAATCAAAAATTACATCAAAGCACGTCCAAGAATTCACAGTAAAAAGCACTAAGTCACTAACACTTTCAGATATTACTGTAAATCTGAGTGTTTATTATAGAGAATAATCCAAAGTAAAGTTAAAATAAGTAGGAGATTTACCTTTTGGGGAAGTTCTAATTACATTTAAAGTATACCTTTTGGTGCCAGACATGGTGGCTCTTTTCTATAATTGCTGGAGGTGGGGGGATTGCTTGAGCCCAGGAGTTTGGGACCAGCCTGGGCAACATGGCAAAACCTCATCTCTACAAAAAGTAAAATAAAAGCCAGGCTTGGTGGCACATGCCTGTTGTCCCAGCTACTTCGAAGGCTCAGATGGGAGGATTGCTTGAGCCCGGAGGTTGAGGATGCAGTGAGCTGATATCTTGCAACTTCACTCCCGCCTGGGCAACAGAGCAAGACCCTGTCTCAATAATAATAATAACATAATAATAGTAAAGTATACTCTGTGCATTGAAAGAGTTTTAGATTTTTTGAAAAGCACATATTTATGTAATTCAAGTTTGAAATCACTTGATACCATGCCTTCATTTCTAGTGTCTGTGTGAAGGCATGTGGCCTATTGTTGCTACATGAAAGCCGTGAGAGTTTCTTCTATATTTGGGCAGGCATCATTCATCTCCTTTTCTTTGGAAGATTATGGACATTGCATTTTAAGCTTCCTGAAGAAATGTAACTGGAGAGGCTCTTGGTAGTTGTAAGTGATTCATGAGATAGGTCTTCAGAGTAATATTCTCATTATATTTAAGAAAGAAACATTTGAGTTGTCTTTAGGCCATTGTATATTAAGTGATGTGTATCCTGCCACCAGCGTTGACCTATCTCACCTTAGTGTTATGGTTGTGGGTGACTAAAGGTAACAATACAATAGTGGGTGACATGATGGAGTAGTATCTCTAATGATCCCTTCTCCCAGTGGCATTAAACTTCAAATAATTTGAAAAATATTGTTCCCACAAGTTACACTCTCATTCTGTTTGCTCTTTTTGTAATGACAGTGTCATTATTAGGGCTATAATAAAGCCTATATAGGATTATAATCAAAGACCATATATTTCTGAATCTTAAAGGACTATTAACAAAGTTTTATCTTACATTTTTCTTTTAACATGTGACCTCTCTGGCTTGCAAAACATATACATACTTTTAGTTTTGGTTTATATGGAGATAAATATATAAATATATTACTCTGAAGATAATTGTTAGGTGTAAGAAATTATGAAGCAAGTAATATGTTTGAAGTAAGTGCATACCTGTTTTCAGAATAAAAGAAAAATGTTGGAACCAAACATAATTTTAAAAGTATGGATAATTTATTAGCAAACTAGAAACCTCAAAAATGTTGAAGGCAGATCTGTTTTCAATGCTTTGTATTGAATGCATTTCTCTAAAATCTTATTGCATTTTTTTCAGAATTTCCCTGTGAAAATCCTGTTTTTACTTTTATGTTGCTTGTGCTAGAGCTAACATATAATCTTCTTGTTCCAAAATTCATGAAGAATTTCTTACGTGATCTTCTCAGGGATTATAATAATGATTTTATGAAACTTATTGGTGCTTCCAAAATAATCTTAAGATGTGAGTAATTCCACAGTGAGTGTATTTTCATTGTACTTAATTAATACATTTCCATTTTTCCATTATTAGAGAACACTATTCAAGCCAACTTTTTTTTGTTTGTTTCTTCCACTTTTCTGAATTGCAGTAATTGAGTTTATTGACTCTATTGGGCAATTTGTTCAGGTAAACACTTTGGAGGCTTTATAAGTTATAGGGTTATTTTGACATAAAAATGAAGTGAAGAAACATAGGGCAGTGCTAAATATGTAATAGATGCTCCATAATTAGCAATAAATATTCCTGTTGGAGTGAATTTGTAGCTCCAGATAAGAGATTGGAAATCTCCAGGATGAAGGCCTGGCATTGATTCTGCATGCAGAGGAAGGACTTCCGTACCCAGGCTGCACAGTTGACTCTCTCTAAAGAGGAAGTCTGCTTTTATTTCCAAATTATCTCTTTTTTTGTGGTCTCTTTTTCTTTGTTCCCAACTACTTACGTATTCTAGCTCTCTTCCTTTTTTTTTTTTTTTTTTCCTTAAAAACCTGTGTTATGGCTACACTTTCTCACTGTTCTCCACACAATATGTCATTTTATATAGTACTTTGTACATTCTAACAGGAAGTTTAGACTTTCTCTTTTTCTTCTTTTGTTTTTTGGGGTTTTTTTATTTTGTTTTGTTTTGTTTTTTTTGGAGACATGGTCTCACTGTGTCACCCAGGCTGGTGTGCAGTGGTGTAATCTCGGCTTACTGCAACCTCTGCCTCCCAGACTCAAGCAATCATCTCACCTCAGCCCCCTGAGTAGCTGGGACTACAAGTGTATACCCCCACACTTGGCTAATTTTTTTTTTAGTAGAGATGAGGTTTTACCATGTTACCCACGCTTGTCTTGAACTCCTAAGCTCAAGTGACTGACTTGCCTTGGCTTCCTAAAGTGCTGGGATTACAGGTGTGAGCCACACCTGGCCTGGAAATTTGAAATTTTTTAATGTGATGATAGATTTTTGTTGGTTTGTTTTTTTGAGACTGAGTCTCACCCTGTCGCCCAGGCTGGAGTACAGCGGTGTGATCTTGGCTCTGCAACCTCCGCCTCCTGGGTTCAAGCAAGTCTCCTGCCTCGGTCTGCCAAGTAGCTGGGATTACAGGCACATGCCACCATGCCTGGCTAATTTTTGTATTTTTAGTAGAGATGGGGCTTCTGCATGGTGGCCACGCTGGTCTTGAACTCCTGACCTCAGGTGATCCACCTGCCTTGGCCTCTCAAAGCGCTGGGATTATAGGCATGAGCCACTGTGGCCAGCCAATAGATTGAGTTTTAACTGGAGAGTTTGAGGTCATTTATGTGTTACAAAACTGACATTGTGATCATAGCTTACTGCAGTCTCAACCTCCCAGACTCAAGTTATCCTCTCACCTTAGTTCCCTGGGTAGCTAGGAGTACAGCCACATGCCACCACGCCCAGCTAGATTTTTTACTGTTTTGTAGAAATGAAGTCTCACTGTATTTTCCAGGCTGGTCTCAAGCTCCTGCACTCAAGCAACCCCCTATCAACCTTCCCAAGTGCTGGGATGACAGGCTGAGCTGCTGCGCCTGGCCACACACAACTCTTTTTTTTTTTTTGAGACGGAGTCTCGCTCTGTCACCCAGGCTGGAGTGCAGCGGCACGATCTTGGCTCACTGCAAGCTCCGCCTCCTGGGTTCA
>NW_012107086.1:378747-379482 GCF_000951045.1 Mandrillus leucophaeus | reverse complement strand
AGAGCTCACACCTTTCTAAACATAAGACAATTCATACCAGAGAGAAACCATACAAGTGTGAGGAATGTGGCACAGCCTTTAACCACTCTGCACAACTTGCCGTACATGAGAAAATTCACACCTGAGAAAAATCCTACAAATCTGAACAATATGGCATAGTCTTTAATACCTATTCACAACTTCACAGCGGAGTATTTTTACTGAATAAGAGTGTTACAAATGTAATGACTGTCAAAAGTCCATTTACAAACTGTAAGCCTTTGAGTGCACTAAAATGTTTAGGCTAGGAACAATACAAATAGAAGGACCGGTTCAACACCTCCACTGATATCACAGCTCTTCTTGTACACAGAGGAATTTATACTGTAGGGAAACCCTCCAGTTGCTCAAACTTTATTCAGCTTCAAAGACTTTGTATTGGAGAGAAACCCTACATTTGTAATAAATGCAGAAACAGCATTTGTTCAAAAAATATACCTTAGAAAACACCGGAGTGTTCACACTAAGAACTACTTTACAGATGCAGTAAATGTGAAAAAAATAACTAATCAAAAATTACATCAAAACACGTCCAAGAATTCACAGTAAAAAGCACTAAGTCACTAACACTTTCAGATATTACTGCAAATTTGAGTGTTTATTATAGAGAATAATCCAAAGTAAAGTTAAAATAAGTAGGAGATTTACCTTTTGGGGAAGTTCTAATTACATTTAAAGTATACCTTTTGGTGCCAG
>NW_012107086.1:370546-374612 GCF_000951045.1 Mandrillus leucophaeus | reverse complement strand
TGAAGAGCAAATGTATCTTAGAAATTCTTAAGGAGAGTTAATGATAAATGGATAATTTTGAATTTAATTTTCCATGAAACACTTATAGCACACCTTATGTTTCCATGCAGAACCTATTTTTAAATGTGTATGTTATGTTGAGCAATAATAGAATGACCTCTGTGGATTTAAAATTTGAAATAATCTTTTTTTTTTTTTTTTGAGATGAAGTTTCACCCTTATTGCCCAGGCTGTAGTGCAATGGCACAATCTCGGCTCACCGCAACCTCTGCCTCCCGGGTTCAAGTGATTTTTCTGCCTCAGCCTCTCAACTAACTGGGAGTACGGGCATGCGCCACCACGCCCAGCTAATTTTGTATTTTTAGTAGAGTCAGAGTTTCTCCATGTTGGTCAGGCTGGTCCCAAACTCCCGACCTCAAGGGATCCACCCACCTCAGCCTCTCAAAGTGCTGAAATTACAGGCATGAGCCACTGTGCCTGGCCTGAAATAATCTTTCTTTTAGATTTATTTTTGCAATCTTGGGAAATTTTTTAATTTCTTTCTATATTTCACTGGGTGCAGTTCACAGTCCATAGTCTTCATTCTTAATCACCTAACTAGCCAACTGCTTGGTCATTCACTCTAAAGACATCTCAGAGATCATGGTAGCTTTTGGATTAAAACATTTCCTCGGCCGGGCGTGGTGGCTCATGCCTGTAATCCCAGCACTTTGGGAGGCCAAGAGCGGGCAGATCACCTGAGGTCAGGAGTTCAAGACCAGCCTGGCCAACATGGTGAAAGCCCGTCTCTACTAAAAATATAAAAACTAGCCGGGCGTGGTGGTGGACGCCTGTAATTCCAGCTACTCGGGAGGCTGAGGCAGGAGAATTGCTTGAACCCAGGAGACGTAGGTTGCAGTAAGCCAACACAGTGCCACTTCACTCCAGCCTCAGCAACAGAGTGAGACTCTGTCTCAACAAAACAACAAACAAAACAAAAAACAAACCAACATTTCCTCAGTCATTTTGGGTGCTAAATTCTTTTCTATGTTTCTACAGTAGCCAAATTGGGACCATTAGCACTGCCAGCTTCTTTACTGTTTTCTATACCATCACCGTCAGGAACAGCAACTCCAGGTACCCCAAGCTTAAAGTAACAGTTCTAAAATACTTTGGTCCTTTCCATGTTCTGTGCTAGGCCTTGAGCACACTGGGAAATACCTGAGTTCCTATACTGATGACAGACTAATAGAACAAAAACATCACAAAAACTTTATTTTTGAGTCTTTTCCACTGAGTTTATGAGAAAGACAGAAACATTTATTTCCCAAATAGTCCCAAATATTATATATTTCAAAATTTGGGAAATATTTCTTTCAATATTTGGGAAATAAAGATGTCTCCTCAACCTACTGATTTTGTTTTTGTAGATATATATCCAGTAGTAAAATTGCTGTATCATATGGTAGCTCTATTTCGAATTTGTTTTGCAGAAATCATCATACTATTTTTTACAGTGGCTGTATTAGTTCACATTCACACCAACAGTGTGCTAGCATTCTTCTTTTCCCACACTTTTGCCAACACTTACCTTCTGTCTTTTTTATTGTAGTCATTCTAACAAGAGTGAGGTGATATCTCATAGCAGTTCTGATTTGCCTTTCCTTGATGATTATTGATGAACATTTAAAAATATATGTATTGGTCATTTGTAGGTCTTTTGAAAAACATATTTAGATATTTTACCCATTTTTAATATCTTTTTGTTATATAGTTTAAGTTTTTATGTAATTTCAATATTAACCCATCTGACATATAATTTGAATATTTTTTCATTCTTTGGTTGTCTCATCATTTCATTGATTGTACCTGGTGCTGAATAGAAGCTGTTTAGTTGAAAGAAGTTTCATTTATTTTTACTTGTGTTGCCTGGGATTTTTACATTAAATCTAAAAAATTATTGCCCAGACTATTGTCTTGGTACTTTTACCTTATGTTTTCTCATCATAGTTTCAGAGTTTCAGGATGGCTGTGATGAGTATACAATGATGTGAACGCACTTAATGCCTCTAAAATGTACACTCAAAAGTGGGTAAACTCGGCCGGGTGCGGTGGTTCACTGCTGTAATCCCAGCACTTTGGGAGTCTGAGGCCGGTGGATCAATTGTAGTCAGGAGTTTGAGACCAGCCTGGCCAACATGGTGAAACCCCGTCTCTACCAAAAAATACAAAAATCAGTAGTGTGTGGTGGTGCACGCCTGCAATCTCAGCTGCTTGGGAGGATGAAACACGAGAATCACCAGAACCCGGGAGATGGAAATTGCAGCGCACTGAGATTGCGCCACTGCACTCCAGCCTGAGCGACAGAGCGAGATTCTGTCTCAAAAAAAAAAAAAAGTGGTGGGGAGCAAATCTTAGAGTTTGCATATTTCATTACTGCTTTAAAAAGTGAAATTAACAGCTTTAAGTATAATATAACAGCCAAATAGTACAGGTCTATAGGAAGTGACTAAATGTATCATTTTATAAGGATAAAATCAGTCTTTAAAGGCCATTTAAAAATATATAACTGATTGATAAATTATGTATTCAAACACAACGTAAGTTTTTTTTTTTTTTTTTTTTTTTGAGACGGAGTCTCGCTCTGTTGCCCAGACTGGAGTGCAGTGGCGCGATGGCTCACTGCAAGCTTCGCCTCCTGGGTTCACGCCATTCTCCTGCCTCAGCCTCCCAAGTAGCTGGGACTACAGGCGCCTGCCACCACGCCCAGCTAATTTTTTTTTGTTTAGTGGAGACGGGGTTTCACCGTGTTAGCCAGGATGGTCTCGATCTCCTGACCTCATGATCCACCCGTCTCGGCCTCCCAAAGTGCTGGGATTACAGGCTTGAGCCACCGCGCCCGGCCACAAAAGTCTTTTCTTTATAGCTGAACACAAGCTGATTGCTTCAGAATGAGATGTATGAAAGTTTTTAGAATCAAAATGAAATCACCAATGTCATAAAAACTCTGACAAATAGAGATGCTGGAAGAAAGTGTTCTTAAGCTTATATGCCTGATAACAAAACCATCCTAAAAGACTTTTTAAAACCTTATCCTTTCGCCGGGCGTGGTGGCTCATGCTTGTAATCCAGCACTTTTGGAGGCCGAGGCAGGCAGATCATGAGGTCAGGCTTTCGAAACCAGGCTGCCCAACGTGGCAAAATCCCATCTCTACTAAAAATACGAAAATTAGCAGGGCATGGTGACAGGCACCTGTAGTCTCAGCTACTCAGGAGGCTGAGACAGGGGAATTGCTTGACCCCAGGAGGCGGAGGTTGCAGTGAGCTGAGATCATGCCACTGCACTCCAGCCTGGGTGATAGACCAAGACTCCATCTCAAAAACAAAAAAAACCGTTATCCTTTCATAAAGACCTTCACAACCTTGTACAAAACATTTCTATCGAGCCATTAAAATGCCATTGGGCACTGAAGAGTAGATTTATTTGGGCATATATGAAAGTTTTTGTTAGCTGGCATAAAGCTGTGTCTTACATTTATACCTGGGGCTTGAGGGAACATAAAAAATGCTCGTAAACTTTGCAAATGACAGGGAACTGGGAATGATAGAAAATGTGTGTAATTGATCTGAGGTAGACTTTATAAGTATTGATATACTTTAGATATGTGTCCCTCCCAAATCTCATATTGAATTGTAAATTTATAATGTCTAAAGTCTAAAAAGTAGCTGCTTCTCATTCTGGTTTTCTGAATTTTATAAAGGCAAATAAATTTTCAATCTGATTTGGGGGTCTCTTATTTGGCTTTGCATTTTCTCTTCAGGATAAATTCAGTGTAACTTATTCCTTTCTTCAAATGTTGTTTATTTATAGCAAATGTGGCCTACTACATCATTCCCACTGAAATAGAATATCTTATGTCTTTGAATGCCTCAAAGGAATTTAAAGAAATAATAACTGATCCTTGAGCACATATACCTACAGGGATATAGCAATCAGTGAGCTAAAGAATTAGCTAACTAAAAAATTGTTTTGCAAATGTAGAAATGACTATTTTCTTTTTTTTTTTTCTTTTTTTCTTTTTTTTTT
>NW_012107086.1:365771-368421 GCF_000951045.1 Mandrillus leucophaeus | reverse complement strand
TCGCCTCCTGGGTTCACGCCATTCTCCTGCCTCAGCCTCCCAAGTAGCTGGGACTACAGGCGCCTGCCACCACGCCCAGCTAATTTTTTTTTGTTTAGTGGAGACGGGGTTTCACCGTGTTAGCCAGGATGGTCTCGATCTCCTGACCTCGTGATCTGCCCGCCTCAGCCTCTCAAAGTGCTGGAATTACAGGCGTGAGCCACTGCACCTGGCCAGCATAAGATTTTTATGTGAGTAATTGGGAAGGCTTCTATAAATATAAGGTAAAACTTAACGAGTTATTTAGAATGACATATTTTAATTTCTTTAGAAAAATTAAACAGTCAAATTATAATTTAGTCATGGGGATAATTCGTTTTAAAGAATACTCAAAACTAACAATTATGAGCAAATTATATGAAACAAAAAGATTGCCTAAAAATAAATTTCTCAACCATATTCATAATTTAAGAAATATGACTAGATTTGGAATGAGAAATTCATTTAGATAATTTCACCTAGCAAATGGGTAGTAAAGATTTCAGTAACATTTCCAAGGCTGTCAATGAAAAATAATTTTCAAGGGGGTAAAAGTAGAGGAGAGCTGAAGGAGGCCTCAAGGATCTGTGTGGTATGATGCACATCCTTCCTCGAAATGGCAAAATCAAAAGCCTAGTCCCCTGATTGAGATTCTTGTAATTAGATAAATTACCCAGGATGCTATCCTGGCTGTGAAAAGCAGAATCAGGAGAAATGAGGGCTGTATTCTAAGTCTGGGTGTGGTCCCGTACCCCTCAAACCTCCATTGTCACCACCACCATCTTCTCCACATCTTCCCCCATATCACCCCCAAAGCAACAGGAACAATTCTAAAAACAACCCCCCAAAGGACCCTATTTTTGAATTATCTCCCCTCTTGGATCTCAGTGTTTCCTCCAGGTGTGTTCACACAGAGCAGGTCTCTAGGATCTGAGACAGATTCCAGAGGAAAGACTTTAGATCCTAGCCCAGGTTACACGTGTATTTCCAGAATGGATATGTACCTGACTACTGTAGACTTTGAACGGTCGTCAGGCTTCCAAGGTGAAACCATAGAAGTCCAACACACATGACCTCGTTTCTCACATTTGGATAAACAAGACCAGAGTCCACTTAAAAGCATTCATGATCACTGTGTATCTTCCTGCATCCCATGCGGGCCGCCGTCTTTACTGGAGAACATCATTGTACTGGGCAGCCAGACAAGTTCTTCAAGTCATTTCCCTGGACAAGCGGCTTTGGAAACACCTGAAAATTTGCAACAAAAGCAGACCAGACTGCTGAGTGAATAACATGAAGGAGAGGCCCAGCAACCCGTTATCCTACAGCCCTCCAGGTGGCTCCAGCCCATTCTACGTGCAGCAACCTCTGCAGTACCTAAGCCATAGTTTATCCTGAGTTAGTGTAGTCATACTAGGAATACACCATACACATGTGGTAACATTAGAGTTGGACTCAAAACTCCGAAAATATGTGAACAAAAATAGGTCTGACCGACTCCACAGGCTTTATTGGTTTCTTGCTCTTTCCCATCTTCCTTTACTGCTTCCTTCTGTTCTTGGGATCACCCCCTTCAAGTAAATCACTTTTATGTGTCGCATCATCATAATGCAAATTAAAGCACTGTAATTTATTGAACATTTTATCAAAATGTAAAACATTACAAAAGATTAACAGGTTATGTTTGATTGTGGGATTGAATACTACATTCTCACTGTTGTGTTTGATCATTTTCATTACAAAGTCATAAGTAATCAAATGATCAGACAGCTCTTTAGTTATATGTGTAAAGAATAAGCATTCCATTTGCATACATAATTGTGAATCTGGGATGAACGTATTCTGAATTTGCGGGTTTTTTTTCATAACACCCTGTTCCAGTGCACAAGGTAAATAGGCTTTTTGTCAGAACTCATGATAGTACAAGTAGCAGCAGCCACTCCCAGTCGTGTTCTCATGTGTTCTGCTGTGCTACAGAGAAATGTTTCTGCTTATATTGGTGGCCAAGTGATAGCATCCTGCTCAATGAGATTCAGAGAGAAGTGCCTGAAGAGGTTGGCCTTCTCTGAGTTAAAACACACTGGTTTTTAATAAAATTCCCTATGTCCTCTCAGCTTCACATTTTTCTCCTTTGCTGTTTGGCATGTGGTTTGATTGCCTGGAGGTGGATCAGCCAACTTGGGCTCGCTCGAGCACAATGACCAGGTGTAGACAATTTCAGAGACAGGAAATGGAAAGAAACTGGTAAACTATAAGGTCACTGCACTTCTGTATCAGTTCTGCTGCCCAAGTACGTAAGAGTACACCTTATATATTCTGATACTATACAAGTCTTTTTTTTTTTTTTTTTTTTTTTTGAGATAGAGTCTCGCTGTGTCTCCCAGGCTAGAGTGCAGTGGCCGGATCTCAGCTCACTGCAAGCTCCGCTTCCCGGGTCCACGCCATTCTCCAGCCTCAGCCTCACGAGTAGCTGGGACTGCAGGCGCCCGCCACCTCACCCGGCTAGTTTTTTTTTTGTATTTTTTAGTAGGGACGGGGTTTCACCATGTTAGCCAGGATGGTCTCGATCTCCTGACCTCATGATCCACCCGTCTCGGCCTCCCAAAGTGCTGGGATTACAGGCTTGAGCCAC
>NW_012107086.1:362336-364501 GCF_000951045.1 Mandrillus leucophaeus | reverse complement strand
GATCTCGGCTCACTGCAAGCTCCGCCTCCTGGGTTCACGCCATTCTCCTGCCTCAGCCTCCCGGGTAGCTGGGACTACAGGCGCCCACCACCACGCCCAGCTAATTTTTTGTATTTTTAGTAGAGATGGGATTTCACCGTGTTAGCCAGGGTGGTCTCGATCTCCTGACCTCGCGATCCTCCCGCCTTGGCCTCCCAAGGTGCTGGGATTACAGGAGTGAGCCACCACACCTGGCCAGAAATGACTATTTCATTCTTGTTCTGGTGCTTCTGTAACCTTGTGTTCTGTCCCACATAAGGACAATGTGCCTTATCTAGTTTCTGCATAGATTTCAAGAGAGACATAAGGACAAGTTTGTCACATCACACATCAGTGAAGATGCAGCTTAGGGCAGCAACATTACACACCAATTATAAACCAATAAAGTTCTCCCTCGCTCTCCCTCAGCCTCTCCCTCACCAGCCAGTATCAGCAGATGGTCTATCTCATCCTTCATGGGAAATAGAAATTGTTCAGCTTATGCTTGGTAAGCCTGTCTCCCTCAACCTTAAGATTTACCTTCAGAGATGCTCATTGCTTCCTTCTTCCCCACTTCCTAATAGAATAAGTTCTCTTCACTTTCACCTCTTTTGAGACTTGGCCTCTTTAAAGATTCACTTTTGTTTTAGTTATCTTCGATTTTTCTTTCACTTGGCTTAATTCCCTCAGAGATATAATCATTTTCTTGATACTGTGTCTCCTGCTCAGTTTACACCTTAGCTTACTCCTTAGTGTCAGTCTTGGGAGGGTTGTATATGCTTCCTAGCTCCTCTGCCTCATGATTACTCCTCAGCCCTCTGCATTTGCATGCCAAACTCTGAACTTTCATGTTCTCAGCATGTTAGTAAAATAGCGTTCTTGTTTCATTTTACTTAAGTTAGAAGCACTTTGTTATTGCTCCCACAGCCCTCGGTCCAAAACTTCAGTGCATTGTAATTGTTAAAATCCTCAGCACATTGTATTTTAATGGTCTGTGTTCATATGTTTCCTCAGTAGACTAAGTTTCTAAAAGGCAGAAAAATGCATTTATATAGATTGCCTATTCCCTTTGGAGTTAAATGTAGGTCATGACACATAAATATATGGAAAATACATTATTCAATAAATTAATAATAAATACTGGTGGATGTAAGTGTTCCATAGTTACAATTTCTGCTTATATTCATTTTGCCAACAGTATGTCACTCATTTATTTATTTATGAATGCAGTACATATTCGCGGAATTCCTACACTGTCATAAAGTCTGTCCGAAAAATTGGTATATACGGTGAATGACAATATATGTAAGGTTCCTTAGCTATGGAGCTCACAGTGTGGTTAAAGGAGACTAATAATAAATGCAAAAACAACTAATTAAGATACTTTCAAGTAATACTGGAGAAGAAAGATGAAAGGAGTCAGCCATACAAAGACCTGGAGAGAGACCATTCCAATCACCGGAAGTTACAAGGTTGAAAAGAACCCAAAGCAAAGGAAAGCTGGCCATGTTCCAGAAAAGTCAGTGAGGCCCTTGTGGCCATGGGTCAACAAGAGGGGTGGTGAGAGGAATGAAATGCCTGGGACTAGATGTGCTGCTTTTCTGGAAAGATGTAGGCTAGACAATGTCAACTTACCAAGCTTATTTCTATCTCAGAGTCCTCATGTACCTGTTATTCCATATCCACGTTGATTTTCCCTTTTCCCATTATCCTAGGAAACAAGGCATCTCCTCCTCTCCCTCTCACCTGAATATTACTCTTCTGTTATCCCCACTCTCTTTTGTAGTATAATATCTACATTTTTTATTTTAATTTTGGTTTTAAAAAGCCACATAATATGAAATTTACTCCCTTAAGAAAATTTTAGATGTATGATACAATATAGCTATATGTACATGGTAGTCCACAAATCTCTAGAACTTTTTTAGTACATTTGATCTTTGCCTCTCTGTTTCTTCTCCCCAGAGGTAAAACAGGTGTTCATCTACTGTATCTTAGCTCTGGAGGGACTCATAACCCAGTATTTGGAATCCTAGACCAGAGTTCTGATATTCCAGTGCGTGCCAGAGGTACTCTTGCTGGTCTTTGTGCTGGTCTTTGGGCTGGTCTTTGGATGGTCTTTGTGCTGGTCTTTGTGCTGATCTTTG
>NW_012107086.1:358512-362018 GCF_000951045.1 Mandrillus leucophaeus | reverse complement strand
GGGTGGTCTTTGGGCTGGTCTTTGGGTGGTCTTTGGGCGGTCTTCCTGAATAACTGATAGTAAGTTGCTCCTGCAGCGTAGCTCAGACTCTTTCCTCACAAGCTCTGTGGGTTCTTGTTAACATGTAATAAGTTTTTTGTTGTTGTTTTTCGTTTGTTTGTTTTGGTTTGGGTTTTTTTATTCCAAGTAAGCTAGGCAGTTAATTCACAGTTAACAATGAATGGCCTGGAAAATTTCATTACCCAAGCCTTACATTATCAACACATCTGCTTATGAAAAAAATACTTAAAAGAGTGGCCTAAATATGCAAATTATTATTTCCAGGAAGAAGGAAACCACTGACAGGCAACCTGGGAGGGAGTGAGTGGGTGTACTGAGGCCATGAAAGGCACCGACATTCACACATAATAAGGTCATAAAAGGGAATTCACATCTATCGAGTACGTACATGGGCCAGGTATAATTTGGTTCTTAAGACGCACCAGCTTTGGAGTCCGTCAGAACTGGATTTGAATCCCAGTTCCATCATTCATGATTATGTGATTGTGAATGTGTTTTTAACCCCTCTGATCTTCAGTTTTCTCATCTATAAAAGATGCCTTTTTCAAGTTGTTATGAGGCTTAAATAAGGTAATTGTGTACAAATCTGGGCAAAATGCCTGTAATTTTGTGTCTAATACATGGAAGAGTATCATCCTTCTCTCATTTAATTTTTAGAGCAAACAAAGTCTGTGGTAATCATTTTTTATGGTTAAATTAAGGATCAGAAAGATTAAATCACTGTAGCCACATAGCAACTCACAGTACACATTCACATGATAATTGCTAGTTGCAAGTAGCAATGATAATCACATAATCTCACATTATGTAGTGGTTTTACTTTACATAAGCCTCCTTATTTGTTGGAACCATAGATTCTAAGTTGCTCTATCAAAGTGATCATTAGGAATATGTGATGTTCAGCTGGGCATGGTGGCTCACACCTGTAATCCCAGCACTTTCGGAGGCTGAGGTGGGCAGATCACTTGAAGTCGGGAGTTCGAGACCAGTCTGACTAACATGGAGAAACCCCATCTCTACTAAAAATACAAAATTAGCCTGGCATGGTGGTGCATGCCTGTAATCCCAGCTACTCGGGAGAGTGAGGCAGGAGAATCGCTTGAACCCGGGAGGTGGAGGTTGCGGTGAGCCGAGATTGCCCCATTGCACTCCAGCCTCGGCAACGAGCAAAACTCCATCTCAAAAAAAAAAAAAAAGAAAGAAACAAAGAAATATATGTTCTTAGTGTACACATTTTAGGAAATTTCTTATTACTATTCTGTTTGATTTAATGTGTGTGATATTTTCAGAGAAACATAAGAATTTATATAGTGTATACATTAAAAATATAAGTTGACATCACAGACTTAACTCATGACAAATTTTTTTCTGAAAGCACCTGCAGAAATCGGTGTTCTTTCTCATTTCTAAAAAACTCAGAGGCTGCCGGGCTCAATGGCTCACGCCTGTAGTCCCAGCACTTTGGGAGGCTGAGGCGGGTGAATCACAAGGTCAGGAGTTCGAAACCAACCTGGCCAAGATGGTGAAACCCTGTCTGTACTAAAAATAGAAAAATTAGCCCGGCGTGGTGGCAGGTGTCTGTAATCCCAGCTACTCAGAGGCTGAGGCAGAGAATTGCGTGAACCTGGGAGGCAGAGGTTGCAGTGAGCCGAGATCACACCATTGCACTCCAGCCTGGGTAACAGAGGGAGACTTCATCTCAAAACAAGCAAACAACTCAGAGGCCACTGGGGAGAGGAGGCTTTTTGGATTCCCAGTAGTGCATAAGACTTAGATTTGATTACAGTAGTAATTTAAGCGTAATCCACTTTAAGGTGATGATCCAGAGATACTTCATAACAATGCAGAAACTTAAAAGCTCCCAGCAGCCAGAAAGGAAGGAAAACCGGAATTATGGTGGGGCAGGGCAACCACTTGGGGGGTCGCTGTGGGAGGGGACAGCCACAGGTTGGGCAGCCACAGGCCACTGTGAGCCAAGTGCCTGGGACAGGAACTCTAGGAGTGATTGGTTCCTGGCAACCAGGTGACCTAGGAGGCCTGGTTAGTAGGCACAGGGGCAGTCAGTGGCACAAGGAGGCGGAGCACCGGCCTCCTACAGCGCTTTCTTCCTGTGTGGTTGTGCTTCTCTGTGCTTGTTGGGCTCTACCCATTTCAAATAAGCCAGCAGAGGGGCAAGTTATCTGAGCAGGAGGAGGGAAGGAGCTGAGGCAATCCCAGCACTTTGGGAGGCCCAGGCAGACGGATCACCTGAGATCGGGAGTTTAAGACCAGCCTGACCAATATGGTGAAACCCCATCTCTACTAAAAATACAAAAAATTACCTGGGTGTGGTGGCACACTGCGGACGGCAAGCCACTCAGGTGCTGAGGCAAGGGACCGAAGGCACAAGCTGTTCCAGTGTAATAAAGAAAATACATAGAATAAGAAGAGTTATACTAGAAATAGATTATAGATATGATTATACATGAATATCATTAGTCATTAGTTTGTAGTATTACTCTTTATTCCAATATTATAATAATCTTTGTTCTACAGTTATAACCTAGGAAAAACCAGACCATACAGAAATAGGAGCTGAAGGGACACGGTGAGAAGTGACCAGAAGGCAAGTGTGAGCCTCTGTCATGCCTGGACAGGGCCACTAGAGGGCTCCCTGGTCTAGCGGTAGCATCAGTGCCTGGGGAAGGCACCTGTTACTTAGCAGACCAGGAAAGGGAGTCTCCCTTTCCCTAGGGAATTTAGAGATGACTCTGCTCTACCACCTCTTGTGGAAGGCCTGACATCAGTCACACCTGCCCGCAGCTATCCGGAGGCCTGACCGTCTCCCTCTGATGCTGTGCTTCAGCAGTCACGCTCCTGGTCCGCTTTCATATTCCGCCCTGTACACCTGGCTCCACCTTCTAGATACCAGTAGTAGAATTAGTGAAAGTACTAAAGTCTGAAATGCATAGAAGAAATAATGACGAGAGAGCTGTCCTCTCTCTCCGCCTGGGCTACCAAACAGGGAAGGGCCCCCCTGTCCAGTGGACACGTGACTCACGTGACCTTACCTGTCATTGGAGATGGCTCACACTCCTTACCCTGCCCCCTTGTCTTGTATCCAATAAATAACAGCGCAGCCAGGCATTCGGGACCACTACCGGTCTCCGCATTTAGGTGGTGGTAGTCCCCCGGGCCCTGCTGTCTTCTATTTCTTTGTCTTGTGTCTTTATTTCTACCATCTCTCCTCTCCACACAGGAGGAGAAAAATCCACAGACCCAGTAGGGCTGGACCCTACCGTGCACGCCTGTAATCCCAGCTACTGGGGAGGCTGAGGCAGGAGAATCGCTTGAACCCGGGAAGCGGAGGTTGCAGTAAGCCAAGATTGCACCATTGCACTCCAGCCTGGGCAACAGAGTGAGACTTTGTCTCAAAACACAAAAACAAACAAAACACTTTGTTTTTA
>NW_012107086.1:350872-358462 GCF_000951045.1 Mandrillus leucophaeus | reverse complement strand
CTTTGGGAGGCTGAGGCGGGTGAATCACAAGGTCAGGAGTTCGAAACCAACCTGGCCAAGATGGTGAAACCCTGTCTGTACTAAAAATAGAAAAATTAGCCCGGCGTGGTGGCAGGTGTCTGTAATCCCAGCTACTCAGAGGCTGAGGCAGAGAATTGCGTGAACCTGGGAGGCAGAGGTTGCAGTGAGCCGAGATCACACCATTGCACTCCAGCCTGGGTAACAGAGGGAGACTTCATCTCAAAACAAGCAAACAACTCAGAGGCCACTGGGGAGAGGAGGCTTTTTGGATTCCCAGTAGTGCATAAGACTTAGATTTGATTATAGTAGTAATTTAAGCGTAATCCACTTTAAGGTGATGATCCAGAGATACTTCATAACAATGCAGAAACTTAAAAGCTCCCAGCAGCCAGAAAGGAAGGAAAACCGGAATTATGGTGGGGCAGGGCAACCACTTGGGGGGTCGCTGTGGGAGGGGACAGCCACAGGTTGGGCAGCCACAGGCCACTGTGAGCCAAGTGCCTGGGACAGGAACTCTAGGAGTGATTGGTTCCTGGCAACCAGGTGACCTAGGAGGCCTGGTTAGTAGGCACAGGGGCAGTCAGTGGCACAAGGAGGCGGAGCACCGGCCTCCTACAGCGCTTTCTTCCTGTGTGGTTGTGCTTCTCTGTGCTTGTTGGGCTCTACCCATTTCAAATAAGCCAGCAGAGGGGCAAGTTATCTGAGCAGGAGGAGGGAAGGAGCTGAGGCAATCCCAGCACTTTGGGAGGCCCAGGCAGACGGATCACCTGAGATCGGGAGTTTAAGACCAGCCTGACCAATATGGTGAAACCCCATCTCTACTAAAAATACAAAAAATTACCTGGGTGTGGTGGCACACTGCGGACGGCAAGCCACTCAGGTGCTGAGGCAAGGGACCGAAGGCACAAGCTGTTCCAGTGTAATAAAGAAAATACATAGAATAAGAAGAGTTATACTAGAAATAGATTATAGATATGATTATACATGAATATCATTAGTCATTAGTTTGTAGTATTACTCTTTATTCCAATATTATAATAATCTTTGTTCTACAGTTATAACCTAGGAAAAACCAGACCATACAGAAATAGGAGCTGAAGGGACACGGTGAGAAGTGACCAGAAGGCAAGTGTGAGCCTCTGTCATGCCTGGACAGGGCCACTAGAGGGCTCCCTGGTCTAGCGGTAGCATCAGTGCCTGGGGAAGGCACCTGTTACTTAGCAGACCAGGAAAGGGAGTCTCCCTTTCCCTAGGGAATTTAGAGATGACTCTGCTCTACCACCTCTTGTGGAAGGCCTGACATCAGTCACACCTGCCCGCAGCTATCCGGAGGCCTGACCGTCTCCCTCTGATGCTGTGCTTCAGCAGTCACGCTCCTGGTCCGCTTTCATATTCCGCCCTGTACACCTGGCTCCACCTTCTAGATACCAGTAGTAGAATTAGTGAAAGTACTAAAGTCTGAAATGCATAGAAGAAATAATGACGAGAGAGCTGTCCTCTCTCTCCGCCTGGGCTACCAAACAGGGAAGGGCCCCCCTGTCCAGTGGACACGTGACTCACGTGACCTTACCTGTCATTGGAGATGGCTCACACTCCTTACCCTGCCCCCTTGTCTTGTATCCAATAAATAACAGCGCAGCCAGGCATTCGGGACCACTACCGGTCTCCGCATTTAGGTGGTGGTAGTCCCCCGGGCCCTGCTGTCTTCTATTTCTTTGTCTTGTGTCTTTATTTCTACCATCTCTCCTCTCCACACAGGAGGAGAAAAATCCACAGACCCAGTAGGGCTGGACCCTACCGTGCACGCCTGTAATCCCAGCTACTGGGGAGGCTGAGGCAGGAGAATCGCTTGAACCCGGGAAGCGGAGGTTGCAGTAAGCCAAGATTGCACCATTGCACTCCAGCCTGGGCAACAGAGTGAGACTTTGTCTCAAAACACAAAAACAAACAAAACACTTTGTTTTTAGCCCTTCTACTAAGGGTCTTTACTCCTCACCCTAAGTCTTCAACAAGGGTTCTCCGCTCTGCATGGTAGGAACTCACATTTGCCAGCCGTGTGTCAGCTTTGGGAATTGTTTAGCTTATAGATTCCCATCAATTAATTGTTCTTTGCCAGGCTTGGTGAGTTTCACCTTACACATGCCGGATTAGTATTCATGAGAAGTCTCCAGGGGACTCGTATGCGGATTTCTGGAGCTCTCTTTACATAGCTTCTTCCTCTTCAATACTCTGCCTCACAAATTGCAAACTGCCTTAGCCATCCCCACCTCCAGTCTTTCCTCAACTCAGCAAGATCTCTTGGGCTCTGTTTGGATTCCTTACACAACAACTCAAAAATTGCCTTCAGGCAAAGAACTGGGGTGATTGTAGGGCTCACCATCTCTGTTTTCCTCCCCTCAGAGATCACACTTTACACTACCTCCAGTCCTAATATCTGAATACAGTTGTTTCATGTATTTTGTCAGTTTTCTAGTTGTCTATGCCAGAAGGGGAACATCTGTCTCAATCACTCTTTCACTGTCAGAACAGAAGTTACTGATTTGTTCTTAACACTAGTTTATTCTGAATTAATGTGTGCTTTAAAACTCAAAAACACTAGTGTTAAAAGAGCTGCTCTGTCTGCTAAGTGCTATGATAGCAATACTACAAAGGCTTTTAGGAGACGATACTAAAGTTGAGTCTTTAAGTATCTCTAACTTTACAAGGCCTGTGGTTTGGCTCTGTGTCTCCACCCAAATCTCATGTTGAATTGTAATCCCCAATGTTGGAGGACGGGCCTACTGGGAGGTGTTTGGATCATGGGGGTGGACTTCTCCCTTGCTGTTCTCATGATAGTAAGTTCTCACGAGATCTGGTTGTTTAAAAATGTGTAGCACTTCCCCCTTTGCTGTCTCTTCCGCCAGCTTTGTGAAGATGTGCTTGCTTCCCCTTTGCTTTCCACCATGATTGTCAGTTTCCTGAGGCATCTGCAGAAGCAGAAGCCTATACAGCCCACAGAACCATAAACTGATTAAATCTCTTTTCCTTACAGATTATCCAGTCTAACTAATACAGAAAACTGGTACCAGAGAGGTGGGGCATTGCTATAAAGATATCTGAAAATGTGGAAGTGACTTTGGAACTGGTTAACAGGCAGAAGTTGGAAGAGTCTGGAGGGCTCAGAAGAAGACAGGAAGATAAGGAAAAGTTTGGAACTTCCTCGAGACTTGTTGAACGGTTGTAACCAAAATGCTGATAGTGATATGGACAATGAAGTCTAGGCTGAGGAGTTCTCAGATGGAGATGAGGACCTTATTGGGAACTAGAGTAAAGGTCACTCTTGCTGTGCTTTAGCAAAGAGACTGGTGGCATTGTGCCCCTACTGTAGGGATCTGTTGAACTTTGAACTTGAGAGAGATGATTTAGGGTATCTGGCAGAAAATATTTCTAAGTAGCAAAGCATCAAGATGTGGCCTGGCTCCTTCTAACAGTGTACGTTCATATTTGTGAGGAAAGAGATTATCTGAAACTGGAGCTTACATTTAAAAGGGAAACGAAGTATTAAAGTTTGGAAATGTGCAGCCTGGCCATGTGTTAGAAAAGAAAAACCCATTTTCTGGGGAGGAATTCAATCTAACTGCAAACATTTGTGTAAGTAAAAGGAGCCATGTTAATAGCCAAGACAATGGGGAAAATGCCCCCAAGGCATTTCAGAGACCTTCGTGGCAGCCCCTCTCATCACAGGTCTGGAGGCCTAGAAGGGAAAAATAGTTTTGTGGGTCAGGCTCAGGGCCCTGCTATTCTGTGCAGCCTTGGGACTCTGCTCCCTGTGTTTTAGCTGCTCCAGCTCCAGCCATGGCTACAAGGACTCCAGATATGTTTCAGGTTGCTGCTCCAGAGGGTGTAAGACACAAGCCTTGAAGGCTTCCAGATGGTGTTAAGCCTGCAAGTTCTCAGAGGGCAAGAGTTGAGGCTTGGGAGTCTCCACCTAGATTTCAGAGGATGTATGGAAACAACTGGATATCCAGGCAGAAATTTGCTGCAGGGGTGGAGCCTTTGTGGAGAACCTCTACTAGGGTACTGTGGAAGGGAAATATGGGGTTGAAGTTCCCACACAGAGTCTCCACTGGGGCACTGCCAAGTGGAGCTGTGAGAAGAGGGCCACTGTCCTCCAGACCCCAGAATGGTAGCTCCATCAACAGCTTGCACTGTGTACCTGGAAAAGCTGCAGGCACTCAACACCAGCCTATGAGAGCAGCCATGGGTGCTGAGCCCTGCAGAGCCCCCGGAAGCAGAACTGTCCAAGACCTTGGGCGCCTACCCCTTGCATCAGTGTGACCTGGATGTGAGACATGGAATCAAAGGAGATTATTTTGGAGCTTTAAGATTTAATGACTCCCCCGCTGGGTTTCGGACATGCGTGGGGCCTGTAACCCCTTTGTTCTGGCCAATTTCTCCCTTTTGGAACAGGAGCATTTACCCTTATTGTATCCTAGAAGTAACTAACTTGCTTTTGATTTTACAGGCTCATAGCAGAAGGGACTGCCTCATCTCAGATGAAACTTTGGACTTGGACTTTTGAGTTAATGCTGAAATGAGTTAAGGCTTTAGGATACTGTTAGGAAAGCATAATTGTGTTTTGAAATGTGAGGACATGATATTTGGGATGGGCCAGGAGCAGAATGATGTGGTTTGGCTCTGTGTCCCCACCCAAATTTCATGTCAAATTGTAATCCTCAATGTTGGAGGAGGGGCCTGGTGGGAAAGTGATTGGATCATGGGGGCAGACTTCTCCTTTGCTGTTCTCATGATGAGTGAGTTCTCATGATATTTGGTTGTTTTTTTGTTTTTTTGTTTGTTTGTTTTTTTGGTTTTTTTTTGAGATGGAGTCTTGCTCTATCGCCCAGGCTGGAGTGTAGTGGCGCGATCTTGACTCACTGCAAGCTCCGCCCATGGGTTCACGCTATTCTTCTGCCTCAGCCTCCCGAGTAGCTGGGACTACAGGTGCCCGCCACCATGCCCGGCTATTTTTTTTTTTATTTTTAGTAGAGACAGTGTTTCACCGTGTTAGCCAGGATGGTCTCGAT
This sequence comes from Mandrillus leucophaeus, assembly GCF_000951045.1. NCBI lineage: Eukaryota > Metazoa > Chordata > Mammalia > Primates > Cercopithecidae > Mandrillus > Mandrillus leucophaeus. The sequence goes on along the minus strand of NW_012107086.1, from coordinate 353,375 downwards.
CTCCTGACCCCGTGATCCACCCGCCTCGGCCTCCCAAAGTGCTGGGATTACAGGTGTGAGCCACCACGCCCGGCCGATATTTGGTTGTTTAAAAGTGTATAGCAGTTCCCCCTTTGCTCTCTCTCCTACCAGCCATGTGAAGATGTGCTTGCTTCCCCTTTGCCTTCTGCCATGATTGTAAGTTTCATGAGGCCATCCCAGAAGCAGAAGCCTGTAAAGCCCACAGAACCGTGAGTTGATTAAACCTCTTTTCTTTATAAATTATCCAGTCTCAGGTAGTTCTTTTTTTTTTTTTTTTTTTGAGATGGAGCCTCACTCTGTTGCCCAGGCTGGAGTGCAGTGGCGCGATCTCGGCTCACTGCAAGCTTCTGGGTTCACGCCATTCTCCTGCCTCAGCCTCCCGAGTAGGTGGGACTACAGGCACCCGCCACCAGGCCGGCTAATTTTTTGTATTTTTAGTAGAGACGGGGCTTTACCGTGTTAGCCAGGATGGTCTCCATCTCCTGACCTCGTGATCCACCCGCCTCGGCCTCCCAAAGTGCTGGGATTATAGGCATGAGCCACCACGCCTGGCCTCAAGTAGTTCTTTATAGCAATGCAAGAACGGATTAATACACAAAGCCAGGTCAGAACTCCTGATCTTCCCCTGAAACCTGCCCCTGCAAGTCTTCCCCCATCTCAGCTAATGGCAACTTCATCCTTAGTGTTTCTCAGACCCAAAACGTTGACATCGTACTTGTCACCTCTTTTTCTCTTTTATCTCCCATTCATTCCATTAGGAGATCCTATCTGACCTTTAAGCTATATCCAGAATTCAACTATGTCTTGCCACCTCTACTGCTACCACCCTTGTCCAGGTCACCAGCATTTCTAGCTTGGATTTTTGCAACAGTCTTCCAACAAGTGTCCTTTCTTCTACCCTTGTCTTCTTACAATCTATTCTCAACCCAGTGGCTTTTTAATACATAATCCTTTTAATATGTAACGTTTAGGCTGGGTGTGGTGGCTCACGCCTGTAATCCCAACACTTTGGGAGGCCGAGGCAGGCACATCACCTGAGGTCAGGAGTTCAAGACCAGCCTAACCAACATGGAGAAACCCCATCTCTACTAAAAATACAAAATTAACCAGACATGATGCCTTATGCCTGTAATCCCAGCTGCTGGGGAGGCTGAGGCAGGACAATTCCTTGAACCCAGGAGGCGGAGGTTGTGGTGAGCTGAGATTGAGCCGTTGCACTCCAGCCTGGACGACAAGAGTGAAACTCTGTCTCCAAAAAAAAAAAAAAAAAAAGTAACATTTAATATATTTAATATGACTTATTTAATATGTAACTTCTCTGTTCAAACCCTCCAATAACTCCTCATCTCACTATCTCACTTAGAGTAAAACCTTGCAGTGGCTCACAGGGCCCCCCCTAACTTTCTCATTTTGACTTTCTTTTCCTTTAAAGACAGGGTCTTGCTCTTTGCCCAGGCTAGACTGCAGTGATGTGATCATAGCTCACTGTAAACTTGAACTCCCAGGGTCAAGCAATCTCCCACCTTAGCCTCTTGGGTAGCTAGTACTACAAGAGTGTGCCACCATACCTAGCTGATTAGAACAAAGAATTGTAGAGATAGGTTGATGCTATGTTGCCCAGGCTGGTCTTGAACTCCTGGACACAAGTGATCCTCCTGCCTCAGCCTCCCAAAGTGCAGGAATTACAGGTGTGATTCACTGTGCCCAGTCTCACTTTGAATTTTTTTTGGTGGGGGAATGAAGTCTTGCTCTGTCGCCCAGGCTGGAGTGCAATGGCACAATCTTGGCCCTGTCTCTTATACACATCTAGATGTGTATAAGAGACAGGCACTCCAGCCTGGGCGACAGAGCGAGACTCCGTCTCAAAAAAATAAATAAATAAATAAATAAATAAAATAAAATAAAATCGCAGTAACTCCCACGCCCGCTCTGGTACTCCCAGCCTTCTTCCCTGCTGGATTATTCTCAATAGCACTTCTCTTGTCATCTAGTGTAGAATTTACTTGTTTGCGCGCTTCATTGTTCCTCCCCTCCCACCACCATCACCACCACTAGAAGGGAAGCTCTACAAGTGAGGAAGTTTGTCTGTTTTTTATTTTTATTATTTTTTGTAAAAACAGAGTTTCACTCTGCTACCTAGGCTGGTCTCCAGTTCCTAGCCTCAAGCAATCCTCCTGCCTCAGCCTCCCAAAGTACTAGGATTACAGGCATGAGCCACTGCACATGGCCAGTTTTGTCTGTTTGATTCACTGATGCCCAGCACCTAGATTAGTGGCTGGCACAGTCACCTTTAGTAAATGTATCATGAATAAATCAATGCAGAAGCAGTGGCAGGGGTGGGCTAGTTAGTGGAGGATGGCCACTTCCGGATGAGGGAATAGCATGGAAAAGCACTAAAGGCAGAGGAGTGTGACATGATCAGGAAATGGACATTAGATGAATATAGCTGGAATGAGGGGCATGGAGAAAGGTGGCAAGAGAC
>NW_012107086.1:346991-348252 GCF_000951045.1 Mandrillus leucophaeus | reverse complement strand
ATGCTATGTTGCCCAGGCTGGTCTTGAACTCCTGGACACAAGTGATCCTCCTGCCTCAGCCTCCCAAAGTGCAGGAATTACAGGTGTGATTCACTGTGCCCAGTCTCACTTTGAATTTTTTTTGGTGGGGGAATGAAGTCTTGCTCTGTCGCCCAGGCTGGAGTGCAATGGCACAATCTTGGCCTACTGCAACCTCCACCTCTGAGGTTCAAGTGATTCTCCTGCCTCAGCCTCCGAAGTAGCTGGGATTACAGGTATCTGCCACCATGTCCAGCTAATATTTAGTAGAGATGGGGTTTCAGCATGTTGGCCTTGTTGGTCTCGAGCTCTTGACCTCAAGTGATGTACCTGCCTCGGCCTCCCAAAGTGCTGGGATTACAGGTGAGAGCCACCACGCCTAACTTCACTTTGACTTTTATTCTCTCACTTGTTCACTGTCTTCAGGCCATCTGGCCTTTTTCTACTTCCTGGCACATTTGAAATATGCCTCTGCCCCAGGGCCTTTGCCCTTATTCTTAACTTTTCTCTTAATATTTTCCTCCAAATACTCACATGGCTTGCTCCTTCACTTTCTTCAAGTCTTCACTCAAATGTCCCCTTTCATGGAGGCCTCCCTGACTACCGGTGATATTGTGATTTATAAAAAAATATGTGTATATATATATATGTATTTAATTTTCTGGCTTAGTTTTCTCTTGCTTATAACAGAATACCTGAAACAAGGTATATAAAGAGAAAGGAATTTATTTTGTACAGTTTTGGAGGCTGAGAAGTCCAAGGTTGAGAGGCTGCTCCTGGTAAGGGCCTTCTTGCTGTGAGGACTCCAGAAATTTTTTTTTTCTTTTTCTTTCTTCGTTTTCTTTGCACTGTCACACAGGCTGGAGTGCGGTGGAGCGGTCTCAGCTCATTGCAAGCTCCACCTCCCGGGGTCAAGCGATTCTCCTGTATTAGCCTCCTGAGTCGCTGGGACTACAGGTGTGTGCGACCACGCCTGGCTAGTTTTTGTGTTTTTAGTAGAGACAGGGTTTTGCCATGTTGGCCGGGCTGGTCTTGAACCCCTGACCTCAGGCAATCTGCCTGCCTCAGCCTCCCAAAGTACTGGGATTACAGGTGTGAGCTACCACGCCCTGCCGACTCCGCAGAATCTTGAGCAGTGCAGGAAATCACATGGCAAATGGGCCAAGTGTCCCAGCTCAGGTCTGTCTTGCTCTTCTCATAGAATCATCAGTCTGATTCCCATAATAAGTCATTAATCTGTTAA
>NW_012107086.1:342424-344635 GCF_000951045.1 Mandrillus leucophaeus | reverse complement strand
AAAGCACTAAAGGCAGAGGAGTGTGACATGATCAGGAAATGGACATTAGATGAATATAGCTGGAATGAGGGGCATGGAGAAAGGTGGCAAGAGACAGGGGCTGGTTTGCCTGCTGAGGTGTTTGAACTTCAGCCTAAAGGCAACAAGGAATCATTGAAAGGTTTCAAGCTGGCAGAAGGGGGTTAGAGTGGTGGTGAAATCTGATGTTAGTAATTCAGAAAGATCATTTGCAGAAGACATCAGTTTAAAGGTGAAGAGGCCAGCCCCAAGGAAGCCATTTGTTTCTAATCTTAGTAACTCTGATGATCAGTGATGAGGACCTGAATTAAGTCAGTGGCCAGAGCCATTGAGAGGAAAGGGGATGGATTTGAGAGGTATTTAAGAAGTAAAATCTTTATGACTTGGCAAACAAATTGGCTGTGAGGTATGAGGCAGAGCAAGAGGCTAGGATGACAACCAGACTTCTTGCTTGGGTGACTTGAGGGATGTGATGGCATTCCCTGAACTCCGATGTGAAGCAATCGTGCTGCCTTGCCAGCCGTGTTCCTGTTACTGGTCCATGAGGGCCCAGTGGTGACGGGCACAAAGCTGAAGTCATTCGTCAGGATTCACCACGTGTGCAAGCCCAGCTGGCGACAGGAAGCCTGACCTGAGCTCCGTTAGTCAGCAGCCTCTCCTTCACTGGGAAAGACCAGACCTATCATATAAACATGGCTTTATTTGTTAGCCAGGGCTTTGCAGCTCCTTGCCACCTTGACTGCCCTATGAAGCAACCAGAGAAGGAAATTACGCGTGGATTTCCTTAAAGAGAAGTTCAGATGTCTCTAAGGTTATAAAGATACAGGCAGCAGGGATCGTCACCACCATCGTCTGCCATGACAACTCATATGTCTGGAAAGGACAGGCCCTTGAGGTGCCTCTCTATGCCTCTGCCTGCTTGAGATCTTTTCCCTTAATTGAATGATGAAGGGAGTGATGAAGAGGACCCTTTGCTAACCAGCCCGGTGAACACCGAAGTCAATGATCACAGTAGTCAGATCACCCTTACTACTAAGTTCAAGCTATGTGAAGTCCCTTCCGGGATGGGAGCGGGGCGGCGTCCCTTCTGGGATGGGAATGGCGCAGGCTGCAGGATGTGGAGTCCAAGGGCAGTGCCCAAGAAAACAGTCTGAAGCATCTTTCACCTATCGGAGGGACCCGGCCCGATGGGTCACAATTGGGTCTGAAGCAAAAGACTATAAGCAGAGGTAGTGAGAGGGACTAGGTGAATTCAGTAGAGTGGATGGGAAGCATCCTGGAAAGGTTCCCTGAGAGTCTCAGGAAGGAGAAGCAGAGCCTTCCTGTAAGTATGAAGAGAGCTGTGAAAGCAACACACTTAAACCCAAGCAGCTTATAGAACAATGGCCCTGCAGTTTGTGGAATGGAGGTGGCAGGGAATAGCAATAATGAGGCTTAGGATGTAAGAACATGCACTGTGGGAGGCAGAAGATTTGCATTCATTCATCTTAAAAGCCTTTATCAAGTATCTGCGTGCACAGGAAATAATAGGTAGCAATACAAGATTGTCACATGAACAAATAAACAGCTCATTATAGGCTGGTGCAGCTGGAGGTGGCTTTCAATGCAGATATAATTCTAATGGAGTGTTATACCTAATTAGAGGAGTAACATGTATGATTTTTGAAATGATGATGCTAAAGATGAGAAGTTTGAGTTATGTATGCATTATTTGATGTTATGTATGCATTATTTGATGTTAAGACTTATATCCCAGGATTCTGAAATAGCGAAGTTTCTTGGTCATCAACTGACTGTACTACGAATTTCAGTCAGTGAATCAAGTCAGGAGGCCCACCTTCATCACGAACGTCTTTGAAATGATAATTGAAATAACGTTTTTGAGCTGAAAAGACCTTCATAGATTCTTTACTTTTGCAGCTCTCTGTACCATTCTTTGTGTTGTCTTTTGTTTGTTTGTTTGAGACGGGGTCTCCACCCAGGCTGGAGTGCAGTGGCGTGATCTCAACCAGTCCGGGCTCAGGTGATCCTCCCACCTCAGACTCCCAAGTAGCTGGGACTACAGGCGAGCACCACCATGCCCAGCTAATTTTTATATTTTTGTACAGACAAGTTTTGCCATGTTGCCCAGGCTGGTCGTGAGCTCCTGGGCTCAAGGGATCCACCTGCCTCAGCCTCCCAAAGTGCTGGGAT
>NW_012107086.1:341246-342374 GCF_000951045.1 Mandrillus leucophaeus | reverse complement strand
CTCCTGGGTTCAAGTGATTCTCATGCCTCAGCCTCCTGAGTAGCTGGGATTACAGGCACGTGCCACCACGCCCAGATAATTTTTGTATTTTTAGTACAGATGGTTTCACCATGCTGGCCAGACTGGTCTCAAACTCCTGACCTCAAGTGATCCACCTGCCTTGGCCTCCCAAAGTGCTGGGATTACAGGCATGGGCCACTGCGCCCAGCCAGGGATTAAGTTTCAACATGAGTTTCTGAAGGGACAGACATTCAAACCATAGCAATATTTGTCTCCAGTCCTTTGGCACAGAGTTCCTAAAACCCTTTAATTTCCTGAGTAATCAGGGCATTAGGAGAATCTTTTGTTCTGATATTTGGTCTTTGATCTTGGTTCCTGACACAGAGATCCTAATCACTTGGAATTTCCTGGGTAATAGGAGCATCTTTTGTTCTCAGGGGGCACCTCTTGATGGGCTCCTGGATAGGGCTGGTCACCAGAAAGACCAAGCCATGATTAGAAGCTTGGAACTTTCAGCTCCACTCCCCTTCCTCCACAAAGGGGAGAGGGGCTGGAACCTGAGTTAATAATTGGTCGTGCCTATGTGCGGAAGCCTCCACGAGAATCCCTGAACTGTGGGGTCTGATGAGCTTCCAGGCTGCTGAGCACACGGAGGTGCTGGAAGGGCGATGCACCCTGCAGAGGGCACAGAGGCCCCTGCCTCTTCCCTCATACCTGGCCCGATGCATCTCTCCCATTTGGCTGTTCCTCTGTATCCTTTGTAATAGCCTTTCTAATAAACAGGTGAACATAAGTGATGTGATTTTCTGAGTTCTGTGATCCATCCTAGCAAATTATCAAATCCAAGGAGGGCACCATGGGAACTCCAGTGTATAGCCTGTCAGTCAGGAACACGGTTCACAGCCTGGGGCTTGTGACTGGCATCTAAAGTAGGGGCAGTCTTGTGGGACTAAGTCCTTAAGCTGTGGGATCTGACTAACTCCAGGTACATAGTGTCAGAATTGAGTTAAATTGTACATCACCCACCTGGTGTTGGAGAATTGATCGGTGTGGGGAAAACTCCACACAATTTTAGCAACCGGAGAGAAAGTATTCTCTGACAAGTATGACTGCAGAAGAGAAAGCATT
>NW_012107086.1:331818-333806 GCF_000951045.1 Mandrillus leucophaeus | reverse complement strand
TTTATTTATTTATTTATTTATTTATTTTTATTTATTTATTTTGAGACAGGGTCTCACTCTGTCACCCAGGCTGGAGTGAGTGCAGTGGTGAGATCATAACTTACTGCAGTTTCAAACTCCTGGGCTCAAGTAATCCTCCTGCCTCAGTCTCCCAAATAGCTGGGAATACAGGTACATGCCCAGCTAATTTTTAATCTTTTTTTTTTTAGAGACAGGGTCTTGCTATGTTGCCCAGGCTTGTCTCAAACTCCTGGCCTCAAGTAATCCCACCTTGGCCTCCCAAAGTGCTGGGATTACAGGCGTGAGCCAACGTACGTGGCCAAGACACAGGATCTGATTCGCTGACATCCAAGGAGAGTGATGATGGTTTACAGTGTCTGATCCGCTGACATCTGAGGAGATTAGTGATAATTTACAAGACACTTCTTCTTCCCCGCAAGTGGCACTTGCTTTCTTAAATCAATAGCAAACATACGTTTCACCTTAGAGGATTTCACTGTCCCAACGTGTTACTATGGCTGCATAACAAATCACCCGAAAGTGGGGTGGCTTAAAGTACAATCATGCATTACATCGTGTATTATCTCTCACTGTTTCCATGGTTAGAAATTCAGACCAAGCATAGAAGGGACGGCTGGTTTCTGACCCACGCTGTCAGGGATATCAGCTGGAAAACTCAAAGGCTGGGGCCCGGACTCTGAGGGATCATTCACTCAGGATCATGACAGCAGCTGATGCTTGCTCATGGCTGGTGACTAGCTGAGGATGTCAGCCAGAATTCCTCACTAGACCTTTCTGTGGCCTGGTCTCCTTACCATGTGATGGCTGAGTTCTAAGGGTAAGCATCCCGAGAGAGAAGGAAAAATAAATGGAGGTTGCTTCATGTTTATGACCTAGCCTTCAAAGTCCCATATTTTGTCACTTGTTGCCAAACTTCAATACTTGAGGCAATCACAAGGCAAGTCCCTGCCTAGATTCAAAGAGACGAAACATAGATCCCACGTCTCTGTGGGAGGAATGTCAGACTCATCATAGGAAAGGCATGTAGGATGCATGTAGGGATAAATACACAGGGGCAACCATCTTTAGAAAATGCAAGGCTGGGCGTGGTGGCTCGTGTCTGTAGGACCAGGAGTTCGGGACCAGCCTTGGCAACATGGCAAAACCTGTCTCCACTAAAAATACAAAAACTTAGCCAGGCATGGTGGTGTGCACCTGTAGTGCTAGCTACTGGGGAGGCTAATGTGGGAGTCACCTGAGTCCAGGAGTTCGAGACTGCAGTGAGGCAAGATCATGCCACTGCACTCCAGCCTGGCCAAGCTGAGTGACACCCTGTCTCAAAAAAACAAAACAAAACCAAAAAACCCCAATCTGCCACAATGTGTTTCTAGAAAAGTATTGGCGGTTCATCTCATATTGCTACATAATTTGAATTTTAATATATTTTATTATAATATCTGCTCATGTGGAAAATTTAGAAACAGATGAAAAGAATAGTCCAATATAGTCCTACCACCCAAATTAACGATAATTAGAGAAGATTAAAGTTTTCATATAGTCACATACACTATTTTCTGCTGTGGTTTCTTCCATGGCCTGTGTTCCCAATTTTTTTTTTAAAGACAGTCTCACTCTGTCGCCCAGATTAGAGTGCAGTGGAGTGATCTCGGCTCATTGCCACCTCCACCTCCCAAGTTCAAGCGATTCTCCTGCCTCAGCCTCCTGAGTAGCTGGGACTACAGGCGCCTGCCACCATCCCTGGCTAATTTTTTATATTTTCTGGTAGAGATGGAGTTTCACCGTGTTGGCCAGGATGGTCTCCATCTCTTGACCTCGTGATCTGCCCGCCTTGGTCTCCTAAAGTGCTGGGATTACAGGCGTGAGCCACTGTGCTCGGCCTGTTCCCCAATTTTTAATGAAAAACTTGAAAGAGTAGTACAAAGAAAACCATTTATTCTCCACATAGATTCAGATCATATTAACATTTT
>NW_012107086.1:328658-330393 GCF_000951045.1 Mandrillus leucophaeus | reverse complement strand
TTGATGTTAAGACTTATATCCCAGGATTCTGAAATAGCGAAGTTTCTTGGTCATCAACTGACTGTACTACGAATTTCAGTCAGTGAATCAAGTCAGGAGGCCCACCTTCATCACGAACGTCTTTGAAATGATAATTGAAATAACGTTTTTGAGCTGAAAAGACCTTCATAGATTCTTTACTTTTGCAGCTCTCTGTACCATTCTTTGTGTTGTCTTTTGTTTGTTTGTTTGAGACGGGGTCTCCACCCAGGCTGGAGTGCAGTGGCGTGATCTCAACCAGTCCGGGCTCAGGTGATCCTCCCACCTCAGACTCCCAAGTAGCTGGGACTACAGGCGAGCACCACCATGCCCAGCTAATTTTTATATTTTTGTACAGACAAGTTTTGCCATGTTGCCCAGGCTGGTCGTGAGCTCCTGGGCTCAAGGGATCCACCTGCCTCAGCCTCCCAAAGTGCTGGGATTACAGGTGTGAGCCACCATGCCTGGCCTGTACCATTCTTTGAAGGATAGATGGCTGCCTTGAACTATTGATAAATGATCTGAATTTGTAGACAGAAATGAAGAAAAGAACTTGTCTTGCGTGGCCAAGTAGGTCTTGTATAACCTTATCATTCTGAATGGAAACAAATAGTTCTCTGGGGCGTATATGTAGAGAGAACATGGGTAGTATTCTGTACTGCTACACAATACCAGCTGTCTTTACTTTTACATATATGACAAACAGCATCGGAGAAATTAGCAAGCTACTCCAAAAGAAACCCCGCTGTATATAATATACATTTTTCCCCAAGCTGCGATCATATCAGCCTGCTTGAGTACAGCAAAATGCATCTAGGTTACTGGGAAATCTTAGGGTGGCAGTGTTGTTCACTCTCTAAATATATTAGTGTTCCAGATAAAACTATGGTTCCCTTTTTGCTGATATGTTTACAATTTCTTTGAATAGAAAAGAGGAAGTATTACAATATGAGAAAGTTTCCTTAAATAATGACATGGCAAAATGTGTGAAATCTGACAGGAAAAGCAAGCAATTAAATTATTCATGAAACTTCTCAACTGGGTTTTTCAATGAAATTGGTTTGTTTCAAATAATACATTGTGAAATATATAATCTAACATACTTAGAGGAGTTGAGATTCAGTGAATTTGACTATTTCTTGAAGACAGCAACCTACCAGAATATCTAACCACAGTTATGAAAACTCATACATTGCTATGGAGCTAATGGATCAGAAACACTGGAGAGTTTTTGCTTCTGAGGAACAGTCCACTTTCACCGCCTGTGTTCAGAACTGCAGAGAGGGAGAACTGAGAACATCTAGCTGCTAACATCCTGCATCACTGGAGCAGAATGTGGCACGTTGTAAGAGAAAGTGATAAGTTCAATAGTCTAGGTTCTAAAACTATGCCCATTTTGGGCCGGGCACGGTGGCTGACACCCATAATCCCAGCACTTTGGGAGGCTGAGGCTGGTGGATCACGAGGTCAGGAGTTCAAGACCAGCCTGGCCAACATAGTGAAACCCCCATCTCTACTAAAAATACAAAAATTTGCGGGGCGTGGTGGCGCTTGCCTGTAGTCCCAGCTACTTAGGAGGCTGAGGCAGGAGAATTGCTTGAACCTGGGAGGTGGGGGTTGCGGTGAGCCGAGATCACACCACTGCACTCCAGCCTGGGCAACAGAGTGAGACTCTGTCTCAAAAATAAAGCAAAAAAAATGCCCATTTTGGGCTTCT
>NW_012107086.1:315904-325498 GCF_000951045.1 Mandrillus leucophaeus | reverse complement strand
AAGTTAACATCCCTAGGTAAACATAGGGGGTTATCATTTTAGGCTAAAGGATTGAAGCAAATCTTGGGGAAAAAAACCTTTTGTACAAAAGAAAATGGATTTAGATTAAAATTCATTAGTTCTGTGTAGGTGTTTGTTTACAAACTCAATGAAGAGATCGGCAATACTGAGTAGAATGATAATTTTAGAGTTTAGAGTATATCAGAACACTGCAGGAGAGCTTCATCTACTCTTAATTAAATAAAATTACTTATATACATTTTGTCACGTAATACAGGTAAGCACCATGTAATGGCGTTTCAGTCAATGAGGGACCTCGTGTATGACAGTGATCCCCTAAGATTATAATGGAGCTGAAAAATGTCTATCACAAATACTTACCGTTGTGTTATTATTTCCTTACACTACTCAGTACAGTAACATGCTGTACAGGTTTGCAGCCTAGGAGCAACAGGCCTGTATTGGTCCATTTTCATACTGCTATGAAGAAATACCCAAGACTGGGTAATTTATAACGAAAAAGAGGTTTAATGGACCCACGGTTTCACATGGCTGGGGAGGCCTCACAATTGTGGTGGAAGGTGAAGGAGGAGGAAAGGCACATCTTACATGGTGGCAGGCAAAGAGAGAATGTGCAGACTTACTATCATGAGAACAGCATGGGAAAAAGTCACCCCTATGATTCAATTACTTCCTACCAGGTCCCTCCTATGACACGTGGGGATTATGGGAGCTACAATTCCAGATGAGATTTGGGTGGGGACACAGCCAAAGCATATCAAGGCCTTACCTGATAGCCTAGGTGTATAGTAGGCTATACTATATAGATTTGTGTAAGTACACTCAGTGATGTTCTCACAATGACAAAATCATCTAACCACACATTTCTCAGAATGTATCCTGAGATGACTGTATGACTGTATTAAATTTTTATTTTCTCAGTTATTATTTTCCTGAAAACTTAGTGAGCAAGAAAACCCTGTAAGAATACAGAGACAGCAAGTCAGAGTTTCGAGCTGGAAGTGGCCTGCGAGATCATCTAATCCAGATTCCACATTTTTATAGATGATCTGATCAGTGACCATTTTACAGGAATTTGCATGAAACAGAAGGCTCTAGACACACATGGTTTAGACAAGACAATCAGAATCTTGTGTTATCCTGATCTTTGTTCTTCATCTTCCAGTTACATGGATTTTCCTGACTGTCTTGTGAGAGCTGAAATAATAGTATCACCTTTGTGGAATGGTGACTGCCAGTTTTGGATCAATCTTAGGCCACTGGAAGGTTGGTGCATCTTTTCCAGCAATACGGGCTGAACTCAAGCAAAGCTGAGTCTAAGATCAGTTTGAACCCTTTCCCCTGGAACAGTTGGCAGGCCTTGCCTGTTTCTGTCCTTGGCTTTCAACTGCTGGGCAATGTGTTTGGGGAGCGTGTGCCAATACTTGGGTTTTTATTCTTCTGGTTTAATAGTTGTTACTGCTGTTGGCTCTCAGGGAAATTCAGGACAAGCTCCTTCTGTAGCTTTAGGGTTGAACTGATTGGCAAGACAGTCTGTCCAGTTGAGGACAAACTGGAGTCATTTGTTCATTCATGTGCCGGCATCCTTGTGCTCAGAAACAGTTGTTTTAAGGATGGCAAAATGGCAGACTTCAGGATTTATGATAATACTGAATGGCTATCCTCTAGGGTACCGTTGAGTCTTAGCAGAGTCCCAAGCTCTACGCTTACCCTGAGTTTTAGGTTTCTTTGTTATTGTTTGTTTGTTTGTTTGTTTGAGACAGAGTCTCACTCTGTTGCCCGGGCTAGAGTGCAGTGGCGCAACCTCGGCTCACTGCAACCTTCACCTCCTGGGTTCAAACGATTCTCCTGCCTCAGCCTCCTCAGTAGCTGGGATTACAGGTGCCCGCCACCACGCCCAGCTAATTTTTGTATTTTTAGTAGAGACGGGTTTTACCACGTTGGTCAGGCTGGTCTTGAACTCCTGACCTCAGGTGACTCACCTACTTTGGCCTCCCAAAGTGCTGGGATATAGGCATGAGCCACTGCGCCCCACCAATTTCTTTGTTGGTTTTTTGTTTGTTTGTTTGTTTGTTTTTGAGACGGAGTCTTGCTCTGTCACCCAGAGCTGGAGTGCAGTTCAAGCGATTCTCCTGCCTCAGCCTCCCGAGTAGCTGGGACTACAGGCGCCCGCCACCATGCCTGGCTAACTTTCCGTATTTTTTTACTAGAGGCGGAGTATCACTGTGTTAGCCTGGATGGCCTCAATCACCTGACTTCGTGATCCACCCACCTTAGCCTCCCAAAGTGCTGGGATTACAGGTGTGAGCCACTGCACCCCGCCCACTTTATTACTGAGGTTATTCTGTAGGTTTTCTGAAAATAAACAATCAGCATCTAGGTCCAAATTTACAGTTTTTAATGACATTCCAAAATTCGTCAATGAATAAAACAATAGCTAGGAATGTCATGTTAATTATTTAAATAAATACATTGGAATCTGCCAATGTTCCCTTAAGCCTCCCTCCAAAGGAGGCCTGAAGTTGAGCGTATGACAAGAAAATATCTAGTAGAGTACAGCAAACTTAGTATTACACCAAAAGTCTAGGAAAGTATTACAATCTGACCATTGGGAACCTCAGAGAATTGTGGTGTGGACATGCCCTTCTAAATTGTGGCTCAAGTACGGTCAAATCCTTTTCCTAGGTTTTCTTCAATGTGGCAATAATTTCTTTTTTAAAACAAAATGTATAGAGATAGGGCCTCACTATGTTTCCCAGGCTGGTCTTGAACTCTTGAACTCCTGGGCTCAAGTGATTTTCCTGCCTCAGCCTCTCAAAGTGCTGGGATTACAGATATGAGCCACTGCACCTGGCCAAAAGTCAACAGTTTCTAAAAAGAAGTTGCTGAATACTGTTGAGGAATAAAAGGTGAATTAAATATGGAGAATAAAGGAAGCATAACACCAGCATGCTGGAATGCACCTGTAGCCGCAGCTGCTCAGGAGGCTGAGGAGGGAGGATCACTTGAGCCTAGGAGTTCAAGCTTGCAGTAAGCTATGATTGCACCACTGTACTCCAGCCTGGGCAACGGAGTGAGACCCTGCCTCAAAAAAAAAAAAAAAAAAAAAAAAGAAAAGCATAACATTATTTATTCTAGTCATTCATTCAACAGATATTCATTGAATACCTAATATGTGCTGGATATATGAACTGTGAACAGAACTTTATAGAAGGTTTATAGTTTTTAATATCCTATGTCTGATTAAAGAGGAAAACAACTGGCCAGGCGCGGTGGCTCACGCCTGTCATCCCAGCACTTTGGGAGGCCGAGGCGGGTGGATCATGAGGTCAGGAGATCGAGACCATCCTGGCTAACATGGTGAAAACCCGTCTCTACTAAAAATACAAAAATTAGCCAGGCGTGGTGGCGGTGCCTGTGGTCCCAGCTACTCGGAAGGCTGAGGCGGGAGAATGGCGAGAACCCAGGAGGTGGAGCTTGCAGTGTGAGCCCAGATCGCTCCACTGCACTCCAGCCTGGGTGACAGAGTGAGACTCTGTCTCAATTTAAAAAAAAGGGGGTGCTGGGGAACAACTTGCAAACTGCAGGGAGACACAAAATAAATAAAAATGTTTAAATCACCTGTGCAAAATACAAAGCACACTAAAGAAAATCTGAAATGATCATCTGTGGTCCCTGTTTTCATAGAGCTTCCACTCTGGTGGTAGAAGTGGTACTTGGGGACTGGGCACAGTGGCTCACGCCTATAATTCCAGCACTTTGGGAGGCCGAGGCAGGCAGATCACTTGAGGCTAGGAGTTCGAGACCAGCCTGGGCAACAAGGCAAAATCCTGTCTCTACTAAAAATACAAAAATTAGCCAGATGTGGTAACATACGACTGTAGTCCCAGCTACTCAGGAGGCTGAGGTGGGAGACTCGCCTGAGCCTGGGAGGTCAAAGCTGCAGTGAGCCAAGATCACACATTGCCCTCCAGCATGTGTGACAGAGCGAGACCCTGTCTCAACAAAATGTAGTGGTACTTGGGAAGCCAGACAGTAAATGAAGATAAACGGGTGCTATGAAGAGAAAGCAAGGTAAGAGGATAAAGACCACCCTAGGTAGGGTGGTCAGGGAACCTCTTTGACGAAGCCTATGGGGCTCATTCTGTCCGTTTCTAGTCCCAAAGGGCTGGCCGAGCTCTGCCAGCACCTGCCTTACCAGGTCTCAGCAGTTCCCACAGGAAGGCTCCTCCGCGCAGAACCTGGCTTTCCTGACAACTTGGATCTTTGTAGCTAAGGACCAGGCCTCTGTGGTTGACCTGAGACTTGCCTCTTTGTTCTAGTTTCTGGTCCAGGAGTGTGTAATAGTCTCCTAAGGCTGCTGTAACAAAACACCACAAACGATGTGCCTTCAAACATCAGAAATGTATTATCTCAATTCTGGAGGCTCAAAGTCTGAAATCAAGGTGTCTTCAGGGCCTGGCTTCTGCCAACGCCTCTAGGGAAGCATCCTTCCTTGCCTCGCCCAGCTTTGGGTAGCCCCAGACATTCCTTGACTTGTGGCCGCATCACTCCAACCTCCACCACCGTTGACGTGGCCATCTCCTCTCCATGTCTCTGTTTTCCCTTCTCATTGGATTAGGACCCACCCTATTCCAGCATGACGACTTAACTAATTGCACTTGCAATGACTCTATTTCCGATAAAGGTCACATTCTGAGACCGGGGGCTAGGACTTCAACATACCTTTTTGAGGAACACAGTTCAGCCCATAACAGAGACCAAGGGTCCAAGCCCAAGGGCTAGGGTGATTTCTACAATGATGACATAAGGACACATACTGAGGGTGTCTTGGTGCCTCCATTTCAGACCAACTATATGACAACAGGTAAACTGAGTAAAAAGCACAATATTCCTACAATATGAATTGCACTCATTCTGTAATAAAAGGAACATTAAGTCTATTACTTTGTTTTATTACTAACTGTATATTGTTTGTATTACTAACTGTATATTGTTTGGTAGTAAACAAGTCGACATGACTTTGGAGAAATAAGGTATACCTGTTTAATATTTTTCAATTTGGAGTGGTCATAAGAATAGCTAATACTTCTTGAGTACTTGCTAGGTGACAAGTACTGCTTTGTTTTACACGTTTACTCATTTAATTTTCACAATAATCCTAGGAGGATGAAACTACTGTCTTTTTGCATTTTACAAATGAAGAAACTGAGACACAGAGTGGTCAAGTACCTTGTCCAAAGCTGCTCAACTAGGAAGAGACAGAGCCAGAAGAGCAATGAAGTGTTAATAGCTTTACAAATCCCTGTAATTGTCATCTGTTTCTATATTGGGTGGATTTGGGGTTTTGTTTGTTTGTTTGTTTTGAGATGGAGTTTCACTCTTGTTGCCCAGGCTGGAGGGCAGTGACAAAATCTCTACTCACTGCAAGCTCCGCCTCCTGGGTTCAAGAAATTCTCCTGCCTCAGCCTCCCGAGTAGCTGGGATTACAGGAGCGCGCCACCACGCCCAGCTAATTTTTTATGTTTTTAGTAGAAATGAAGTTTCATCATGTTAGCCAGGCTGGACTCAAACTCCTGACCTCAGGTGATCCGCCCACCTTGGCCTCCCGAAGTGCTGGGATTACAGGTGTGAGCCACCACGCCTGGCTTGGGTGGATTATTTTTAAAGGATTATGTATAATCAAAAAGAATGACAAGTCTGAATCTTTTCAGTAATTATTTTTAAACCATTTGAGAGGCCTTCCTAGTTGTATATTCAAGCACAGTCCTTGGTCATAAGCACACACCAATTTTGTCTTTCTCAAATTATGAAACTAAGCAAAAGCAGGAGGCAACCAGTGGGGAAACATATTCTCCTTTTAATCCATAGACTCTTTTATGAGTTACATCAAGAGCTCATGAACTAATTTGGCTTTCAGTAACTGAAGCCTAGTATACGACTTTAGTACAATAAGATTTTATTTCGTAAAATGGGGCACGTCGCCACTTTAAAAATAAAGACACAAATGTCTCTTCTGTGGCATAAGATAATAAAAATATTACTTAAGCAGTAACCTGAAGCCAAATTAATTCCGTATACATTTTCCTGCTACAGAATGTCACTTTTATATGATTATATTTAAAGACAAAATTGTATGTCATTGATGGTTATACTATATAATAGAGAAGTAATTAGTCTTTTCCGTTTGTTTGCAAAGTAAAAAAATAATATCTCAAAAAGTCACACTGACCACAAACTCAATAGCAAGAAGGTGTGGGGAAGTAAGGGACCTTTGATGAGGTGGAACGATCAGTCACTTTTGGGAACCTGTAAGAATAGAACATGCAGCTCAGTCAGGGAGGAAAGTCCAGGGTTCAAGAGATGGAGCTGGAGTGCAGTAGCACGATCTCGGCTGACTGCAACCTCCACCTCCCTGGTTCCAGCGAGTCTCCTGCCTCAGCCCCCCAAGTAGCTGGGATGTGCCAGGCATGTGCCAGCATGCCCGACTCATTTTTGTCTTTTTAGTGTGGGTGAGGTTTTGCCATGTTGGCCAGGCTGGTCTCAAACTCCTGACCTCAGATGATCTGCCTCCCTCGGCCTCCCAAAGTGCTGGGGTTACAAGTGTGAGCTACTGGGCCCGGCCCAAGAGATAGAGCTCTTTAGGAGATATTAGAGTCTCATTAGAGCCAACAACAATGGATTCAACCAGAGCTAAAAATTCCACCTGCCTCTCACAGAATTACTTTTAAAAGAAAATACCATAATATGGTGTTCCCATTTTCGTTGTAGCAGCAGGGCCCTTCTGTTTCATTACTCCAATCTTTAATTCTTTTCTGGAGTTCTGGAGTTGCTGTTACCGTTAGAAAAGTTTTGCATGTGGTAGCTGTTCCCCTAAACATCATGCAAATATTCTTGAAAGCATCTCAATGCCGTTGAAGTGCAAAAAGGAAGCTAATATTCATCAAACACTTACTACTAAATATCTGGCAGTATTTTAGGTGTTTTACGTAGGGTATGTAATTTCGTTCTCAGAACAGCTCTGTGAGGTGGGTGCTATTATTATTTCAGTTTACAGATGAGGGAATAGATGCTTAGGGAGAGGCAAGGCTTAGGGTCTTCAGAGCAATGAGGCAAGTGGCAGGGTATAAAGCCCTTAGACTCTTACCTCTCTTGTCTTATGAACCTGTTGCTGGTTTTAAACTTGCTTAAAAAGTTTGCTCTTAGTGCTAAATTGTACAACTCAGGCACACTAAAAAAAACTATGTATTGTACACACATCGTACCAGACACTTTTCATGGATCACCATTACTTTAATCTCTACAGCAGCCGCCCTGTGAGGTTAGTCTTGTTTTCTAATTTTATTGCTAAGGAGCCTGGGACAGAATGTAAATCAAGGTACTGTTTCCTTCATTGAGAAAGTCTGACTTTGGAAAAAAAGTCAGCCAAATTAAGCAGTGTGTTGAGTGACATGGGTGATTTTATTTTCTGGTATAATCTCCTTATCTCCTTGCAGACTTGTACAGACAGTTTGGGAACCACACTTGGAGTGGCACTGGCTGAGAAAAGGTCAATTACAGCCGGGCACAGTGGCTCACGCCTGTAATCCCAGCACTTTGGGAGGCCGAGGAAGGTGGATTATTTGAGGTCAGGAGTTCAAGACCAGTCTGGCCAACATGGTGAAACCTCGTCTCTACCAAAAATACAAAGATTAGCCGGGCGTGGTGGTGCACGCCTGTAATTCCAGCTACTTAGGAGGCTGAGGCAGGAGAGCTGCTCGAGCCTGGGAAGTGGAGGTTGCAGTGAGCCAAGATCACACCACTGCGATCCAGTCTGAGTGACAGAGTGAGGTCCTGTCTCAAAAAAAAAAAAAAAAAAGAAAGAAAAGAAAAGGTCAACAATGTCACTCATCGCCTCACAGGTAATGAGTGGTGGAGACAGAATTCCAACCAAACTGTGCTCTTTCCCAATACCACATTATCTCTCCAGTATTCCAGGAATGACTCTGCAAACGACTCTGCAGAAGTTTCTCCTGCCAGAGGGCTTTCCTTGTCCCATTCCTTGCAATAATTTTGCAGCATATATGTTATATTAGAGAAACAAGAGCTACTTGTTTAAGCGTTCTATTAGAATTATACAAGGCTGTGATACTGGTACATAGTAATTCATGGAGGTGAGCATGAGAAATTAAAGTAAGGGATAAGATTGTCCTCTGAAAATAAAACAAGTGGTGTCCGTACCCATTATGGATAGAATTATCCATCTGTGGCATTAAATCAAGAGATTGTGTGAATAAACATGTGGTTGAGATGCATGGAAACACCACTCACAGTGTCCCAGAAACAATGCCAGGGAGAAAAGCCTGATTGTAGCTTCATCAGCAAAAACCCAATCTGTTGTACTGTGCCCTGTGCGGAATGACCTTGTGCTTAGAATGGCAGTCGCAGCTCCAGTGTGGGAAAGGAAGTCAGAGACCCAGAGCTGGCTGTGTTGATCTAGAACAGACTGTTCTCTGTTGAGAGGCAATTGTGAGTCACCAGGCTTCCTAAACCTTCAAAACAATCCGTACCCCATGTGCAGTGGTGCAGGCCGGTCGTCCCGGCTTCTGAAGAGGTGAAGCAGGGGGCTTGTTTGAGCCCAGGATTATGAGGCTGTGCTGCACGCCATATGACAGGCATGACAGTGCCTGTGAACAGCCACCGCACTCCAGCCTGGGCAACAAAGTGAGGGTCTGTCTCCGGAAAAAAAAAAAAAACCAACCCCCCCCCAAAAAAAAAACAACCTTATCACCCCTTTTACTCCTTGATTTCATGTTCACCAAGCAGCATTTTGATTACTCAGTTTCCCGCATATCTCACTATCTGAAAAGAGGGTTCTCTGGATCGAGCGTACAGGAATCCCAGTTAAGGCAAAGAAGTGTCCACTATTATAAATCAGTAAGTTAGAATTTTCATTTCTAGATACACTTCTTAGGATTGTGGTTCCCCCAAGTCAGTCTCCTTGAGACAGATGAGCTCTAGGAGTCCTGGTATGACCAAGTTTTCTCCAAGAGCAAGACTGGAGCCAGGTTTGTGGTGTCCCCGGGAGAGGGCCTGCCTGGCTGCCAGCCAGGTGCCATCTCTCTCATCACCCCTCCTTTCAGCCTTCACAAATGAGTGCAGTTGTTGGCTATATAAAGTGCCAGGAAGTAAGTAAAAGTCCGAGAGGGCATGAAAATTTATCAGAAGGCTAAAAATGAGTAAGAAATCAGATGGCATAAGAATTGAGAACGTAATAGGGACCGTGTGGTTCAGAAAAGACGAAAGGCACACAGGCAAAGGCTCTGGAAGAGAATGAAAGTACAGTCACGTTGTAGGGAGAGATTGTCATGGTGTGGATGGGAGACACTCTATCATATAGTGGTAGATAGACTCAAGAAAAATCAGCAATCAAGATGGGGTGGGACGTGGGGATTAGGAAGGTCAAGAGACTAAAATGCAGTGACGGGAGGATGATAGCCTCATCAGGTGTGACGGGCGGAGCATTTTTATTGTTCACTCTTTTGGGGAACGACAATGAGCTGAAAAATAAAAGCTCAAACCTCCCACATTTAT
>NW_012107086.1:312586-314931 GCF_000951045.1 Mandrillus leucophaeus | reverse complement strand
TAAAAAAAAAAAAAAAAAAACGGCTGAGATTCATGCCTGTAATCCCAGCATTTTGGTAGGCCGAGGTGGTCAGATCACCTAAGGTCATGAGTTTGAGACCAGCCTGGTCAACGTGGTGAAACCCCGTCTCCACTAAAAATACAAAAGTCAACCAGGCATGGCACGCACCCATGATCCCAGCTACTTGGGAGGCTGAGGCAGGAGAATCGCTTGAACCCGGGAGGGAGAGGTTGCAGTGAGCTGAGATCGTGCCACTGCACTCCAGCCTGGGCGACACAGCGAGACTCCGACTCAAAACAAACAAGGAAACAAACAGACAAAAGCAGCTGAGTGTAGTGGCTCATGCTTGTAATCCCAGTGACTGTGGAGGCTGAGGCAGGAGAATCACTTGAGGCCAAGAGTTCACAACCCAGCCTGGGCAATATAGGGAGACCCTGTCTCTACAAAAAATTTTTAAAATTAGCCAGGCATGGTGGTGCGTGCCTGTAGTCCCGGCTACTTGGGAGGCTGAGGCAGGAGGATCCCTTGATCCCAGGTGTTTGAGGTTGCAGTGAGCTATGATAGCACCACTGCACTCCAGCCTGGGTAAGAGAGTGAGACCCTGAGTCTAAAAAAAAAAAAAAAAAACTGAATGCCAACTCTATGCTAGTGCTTTGCTAAACATTGAGGAGAAAAAGATGACGACTTTGTTTGTTTGTTTCTTTGTTTTTTGTCCTAACAAAGCTCACAGTAGTCAGGAAAATAATTTACAAAAGGTAATTAGAACATAGCGTGATAGATGCTGTAATGGACCCTTGTTCCATTTCCTCTTTCAAGGCACCAGGCTTCTCAAGCATGTGCAGAGAGCACCATGATTCATTAACTGCCTTTGTCTGGAGCGCTTCTTCCATTAACTTGGTGCTAACACATCAGAGAATAGTAGCAATTATAGTGTAAGATTTTATTTCTAGTTCATTAAGCTGGAAGTGTTTCGTTTCTCTTTCATATGTAAACTGTGTTTTGTTTCCTATCTAATTATCCATGTTGATGTTTTAAAGTGGGCGCGATAATAGATTTTGTTTGCAGTTGTATCATAAGGGTAATTTCTTTTCTTCTAAAGAGGAAAAAGAGAGACAGGGACTGAGGGACCGCTGGTGGTTGTCTGTCTAGGTTTACCAAAAACTAAAAATGATTTTGAGCAAAAATCTTCCCACTGAAACAAGATGGAGTAGGTAATTTTTGTTTGTTTGTTTGGTTTTTTTTTGAGACAGTCTCGCTCTGTCGCCCAGGCTGGCGTGCAGTGGCTGGATCTCAGCTCACTGCAAGCTCCGCCTCCTGGGTTCACGCCATTCTCCTGCCTCAGCCTCCCGAGTAGCTGGGACTACAGGCGCTGCCACTGTGCCCAGCTAGTTTTTTGTATTTTTTTAGTAGAGACGGGGTTTCACCGGGTTAGCCAGGATGGTCTTGATCTCCTGACCTCTTGATCCCCCCGTCTCAGCCTCCCAAAGTGCTAGGATTACAGGCATGAGCCACCATGCCCGGCCTAGAGTAGGTAATTTTTAAGGGCCTGACTCTGATAATCTATTATTTATATACAAAATTATACATTAGTTCGACTAACATTCAAAACCAGTGACCAGCAACTCGAAAGAAAAATCATAATACAGTGACGGACTATAGCCTGACATTTATGTAGAATAATTCATCCAAACCAATGGAGAAATATCTTCCATACTATCGCAGTTTGTTGCGTATCAGATAACTCATTGAAGCTATAGAAATAAGAACAATATTTGCTATTGCACATGTTTGGTAGCAGTTCAGCTTACTATGTGTTTTCACACATAATCCTCACAATAGATAAGGAAACTGAGGTAGCTTAAGGTCTTTTTCTATGGATGCACAAGTTGCATAGGATAGCATCAGAGATCAAAATTCAAATTTACATCTTTTTTGCCCAAATTTAGGACTTTTCATATTTCAATACACTGTTTCCCAGCTGTTTGAGTGACTCACACCTGTAATCCTTGTGCTTTGGGAGGCAAAGGTGGGAGGGTCACTTAAGGCCTGGAGTGGAGTATGAGATCAGCCTGGGCAACATCGTGAGTCCTTGCGTCTACAAAAAAGTTTGTAGGCCAGGCACAGCGGCTCATGCCTGTAATCTCGGCCTTTGGGAGGCCAAGGTGGGCAGATCACCTGGGGTTGGGAGTTCAAGATCAGCCCAACCAGTATAGTGAAACCCCGTCTCTACTAAAAATACAAAATTAGCTGAGCATGGTGGTACATACCTGGAATTTTTTTTTTTTTTTTTTTAATTAGCCAAGTATGTTGGCATGTACCTGTAGTCCTAGCTATTCAGGAGGCTG
>NW_012107086.1:307957-310737 GCF_000951045.1 Mandrillus leucophaeus | reverse complement strand
AATCCCAGCACTTTGGGAGGCAGAGGCAGGAGGCTAGCTTGAGCTGAGGACTTCCAGGGCAGCCTGGATGGCAGAGTGAGACTCTGTTTCCAGAAATAATAAATAAATACAATTAAATTTGCCAAGTGTTTATGTCGGTGTTGTGGGAAATTAAAAAAAAATAAAAATATTTATTTTTATAGGTTGCAGTGAGCCAAGATTGCACCACTGCACTCCAGTCCGGGCCACAGAGAGAGACTCTGTCTCCAAAATTAATAAAAATAAAAATATTAAAATAAAATAAAATTTGCCAAGTGCATTAAACTTTCATGATCTGTAATGAAGGTAATGAAGGGTAGTTACCTAACTTTAAAATTAGGCCCTTTTAAAATAAGAGAATTCAGGGGCTGGGCATGGTGGTTCACACCTGTAATCCCAGCACTTTGGGAGGTCTAGGGGAGGATCACTTGAGCCCAGGAGTTCCAGACCAACCTGGGCAACATGGTGAGACACTGTCTCTATGATTTTTTTTTTTTTAAAGAAGTCAATTGGATGTGAAAAAAAAATTAAACTTTATCTCTGACTGTGAAAAAAAATAAAATAAGGAAATTCAGAATCATATGAGTAACAGAAGTCTAAAAGATGATTATGGAGCTGTCATTTGAAAAAGTGCCACCTTTTATTCAACTGGTGGGGAATTACCCAACCACTTCTAGTGAATTAATGGCTGAACCAAAACCAGAATGTGGGGTTAGAACATTTCTCTGACTGACCAGAATGCTGAGTGTTTATTGTAATTATCAGTAAGATACTTATGAGAGAACTGTAGCTCTCCTTAATTTTAAAGTTGCCTTTATAAAAATATGTCAAACAAAAAAAATGTTTTTTAAAAATAAATCAAATTTAAAAGAAGACAAAATGTTTTCATTGAATTATGTTGTTCTGATTACTTTGCTGAGGGACACAGACACTGGTCTTCTTAAGCTGTGGCTTGAATGATGCCGACCCCAAATATTCAATAAATATTTGATGGATGAACCACTGAACAAATAATGATATGCAACTGAAACAAAGAAACACTGTACTAAATAAATACTACTATAGAATCATGATTTAGGCTGGGCGTGGTGGCTCACGCCTGTAATCCCAGCACTTTGGGAGGCTGAGGTGGGTGGATCACCTGAGTTCAGGAGTTCAAAACCAGTGTGGCCAACATGGCGAAACCCCGTCTCTACTAAAAATACAAAAATTAACTGGGCGTGGCGTCAAGTTCAAGTGCCTGTAATTCCAGCTACCTGGGAGGCTGAGGCAGGAGAATCGCTTGAACCTAGGAGGCGAAGGTTGTAGTGAGCCAGGATTGCATCACTGCACTCCAGCCTGGGAGACAGAGCAAGACCCTGTCTCAAAAACAAAAAAGAACCATGATTTAGAGTTTTAACCATGTAATTGTAGTTTCATTAAAGTTCTTTATTGTTTTCTGTACTAATCATGTGGTCTGCTAATAAATAATTCATTTCTAAATCCTAAAGATCTTTAACTCATTTTCAGAAGAGTGGTTTAGGGCATACCGAATTTTATTTGATACATTCCATTGCTGGCTCTCCACATATGGCATCCTAGTTAACGTCTTGTTTTAATTTTGGTCTGTGCACCATCACTCATGCCTATAATCCCACTGCTTTTGGAGGCCACAGCAGGAGGATCACTTGAGGCTAGGAGTTCAAAACCAGCCTGGGCAACATGATGAGACCCTATCGCTACAAAAAATGAAAATGCATACAAATTAAAAATAGTTTTTTTCAGAAACAGCACATAGTGAAAAATTGATACTACATCACCTACACTTATGCCTCATCAAATCCAACAAATCTACCCAAAGTTTATTAAAGAACCATGTAGAGGACCCAAGAAATAAACATCAGAAAAGGCGAAAATCAAAAGAAGCCCTACCCCGTCACAGTACAATTTAAACCAAGTAGAGAGATTGTTTTGACAAGCAATTTAAAATGCATCGAAACCTTAAAACACCATGCAAACACCATAATTAAAATAAGCTGTGTAAGCTCAATAAGATTAAAATAAATTCACCAGACTGGATGCGGTGGCTCACGCCTGTAATCCCAGCACTTTGGGATGCTGAGGCGGGTGGATCACCTGAAGTCAGCAGTTCAAGACCAGCCCGGCCAACATGGTGAAACTCTATCTCTACTAAAAACACAAAAATTAGCCAGGTGTGGTGGCACATGTTTATAGTCCCAGTTACTCGGGAGGCTGAGGCAAGAGAATCGCTTGAACCTAGGAGGCAGAGGTTGCAGTGAGCCAAGATAACACCATTGCACTCCAGCCTGGGCAACACAGCAAGACTCTGTCTCAAAAAAAAAAAAAGAAAATTAAAATAAAATAAATTTACCCAACAAAATAAGACTGGGAATCTTATCTAATAAACGTGGCACAAAGCATTTGTTAAAATGGGTGACCTATTCCCTCAATGGAACGTCAGACTTGACTGTCCTCATTTCCATCACTTTCTACTACAGAACCAACTTGTCTTTTTTTTTTTTTGAGACGGAGTCTTGCTCTGTCGCCAAGCTGGAGAGCAGTGGCGCGATCTCGGCTCACTGCAACCTCCGCCTCCTGGGTTCAAGTGATTCTCGTGCTTCAGCCTCCCGAATAGCTGGGATTACAGGTGCCTAGCGCCACGCCGAGCTAATTTTTGTATTTTTAGTAGAGACAGGGTTTCACCATGTTGGCCAGATGGTCTCAATCTCTTGATCTTGTGATCTGCCCGCCCCGGCCTCCCA
>NW_012107086.1:302125-307907 GCF_000951045.1 Mandrillus leucophaeus | reverse complement strand
TTCTCTGACTGACCAGAATGCTGAGTGTTTATTGTAATTATCAGTAAGATACTTATGAGAGAACTGTAGCTCTCCTTAATTTTAAAGTTGCCTTTATAAAAATATGTCAAACAAAAAAAATGTTTTTTAAAAATAAATCAAATTTAAAAGAAGACAAAATGTTTTCATTGAATTATGTTGTTCTGATTACTTTGCTGAGGGACACAGACACTGGTCTTCTTAAGCTGTGGCTTGAATGATGCCGACCCCAAATATTCAATAAATATTTGATGGATGAACCACTGAACAAATAATGATATGCAACTGAAACAAAGAAACACTGTACTAAATAAATACTACTATAGAATCATGATTTAGGCTGGGCGTGGTGGCTCACGCCTGTAATCCCAGCACTTTGGGAGGCTGAGGTGGGTGGATCACCTGAGTTCAGGAGTTCAAAACCAGTGTGGCCAACATGGCGAAACCCCGTCTCTACTAAAAATACAAAAATTAACTGGGCGTGGCGTCAAGTTCAAGTGCCTGTAATTCCAGCTACCTGGGAGGCTGAGGCAGGAGAATCGCTTGAACCTAGGAGGCGAAGGTTGTAGTGAGCCAGGATTGCATCACTGCACTCCAGCCTGGGAGACAGAGCAAGACCCTGTCTCAAAAACAAAAAAGAACCATGATTTAGAGTTTTAACCATGTAATTGTAGTTTCATTAAAGTTCTTTATTGTTTTCTGTACTAATCATGTGGTCTGCTAATAAATAATTCATTTCTAAATCCTAAAGATCTTTAACTCATTTTCAGAAGAGTGGTTTAGGGCATACCGAATTTTATTTGATACATTCCATTGCTGGCTCTCCACATATGGCATCCTAGTTAACGTCTTGTTTTAATTTTGGTCTGTGCACCATCACTCATGCCTATAATCCCACTGCTTTTGGAGGCCACAGCAGGAGGATCACTTGAGGCTAGGAGTTCAAAACCAGCCTGGGCAACATGATGAGACCCTATCGCTACAAAAAATGAAAATGCATACAAATTAAAAATAGTTTTTTTCAGAAACAGCACATAGTGAAAAATTGATACTACATCACCTACACTTATGCCTCATCAAATCCAACAAATCTACCCAAAGTTTATTAAAGAACCATGTAGAGGACCCAAGAAATAAACATCAGAAAAGGCGAAAATCAAAAGAAGCCCTACCCCGTCACAGTACAATTTAAACCAAGTAGAGAGATTGTTTTGACAAGCAATTTAAAATGCATCGAAACCTTAAAACACCATGCAAACACCATAATTAAAATAAGCTGTGTAAGCTCAATAAGATTAAAATAAATTCACCAGACTGGATGCGGTGGCTCACGCCTGTAATCCCAGCACTTTGGGATGCTGAGGCGGGTGGATCACCTGAAGTCAGCAGTTCAAGACCAGCCCGGCCAACATGGTGAAACTCTATCTCTACTAAAAACACAAAAATTAGCCAGGTGTGGTGGCACATGTTTATAGTCCCAGTTACTCGGGAGGCTGAGGCAAGAGAATCGCTTGAACCTAGGAGGCAGAGGTTGCAGTGAGCCAAGATAACACCATTGCACTCCAGCCTGGGCAACACAGCAAGACTCTGTCTCAAAAAAAAAAAAAGAAAATTAAAATAAAATAAATTTACCCAACAAAATAAGACTGGGAATCTTATCTAATAAACGTGGCACAAAGCATTTGTTAAAATGGGTGACCTATTCCCTCAATGGAACGTCAGACTTGACTGTCCTCATTTCCATCACTTTCTACTACAGAACCAACTTGTCTTTTTTTTTTTTTGAGACGGAGTCTTGCTCTGTCGCCAAGCTGGAGAGCAGTGGCGCGATCTCGGCTCACTGCAACCTCCGCCTCCTGGGTTCAAGTGATTCTCGTGCTTCAGCCTCCCGAATAGCTGGGATTACAGGTGCCTAGCGCCACGCCGAGCTAATTTTTGTATTTTTAGTAGAGACAGGGTTTCACCATGTTGGCCAGATGGTCTCAATCTCTTGATCTTGTGATCTGCCCGCCCCGGCCTCCCAAAGTGCTGGGATTACAGGCGTGAGCCACCGCGCCCGGCTGGAACCAACTTTTCTTACCTGGGTTTCCTTAGACAGAGGCAGGGAGCCTCAAGCAGGTGACAGATTTGCAGCTCATGAGCAATGCCTGCAATACCATTGACTGAAAGAAGCTTGTAACTCCCTTGTGCCCTCTGGAATCTAACATAACAATGCCAGAAGGCAAGCATGAGTCTTGAGGTAAAGGTTGAAAATAAATAAAAACCGCAATGGTATCAGAGTACACAGTTTATAGTCAGCAACTGCAGGGCAGTCATACGCTATGCCACTAGGTTTTGGTCAACTACTGACTGCAAATGTAACTATGGTCCTCGAAGATTATAAAGGAGCTGAAAAATTCCTGTTGCCCAGTGACATAGCCATCATTGACGCCGTAGTCTAATTACTTGATTTCTTTATAAATGTAGTGTCGCCTAAGCGTATAGCGTTGATAAAGTCTACAGTAGAGTACAGTAGTGTCCTAGGGCTTCACATTCACTCCCCACTCCCTCACTGACAGCAACTTCCTGTCCTGCAAGCTCCATCCCTGGTAAGCGCCCTAGACCGGGGTACCATTTTTTATCTTTCATACCACATGTTTACTGTATCTTTTCTATGTTTAGATACACAAGTACTCACCACTGTGTTACAAGTGCCTACAGTATTTGGCACCGTAACGTGCAGCACGGGTTTGTAACCCAGGAGCAACAGGCTGTCGCATATAGTCTAGGTGTGTAGTAGGCTATACCATCTATACCATTCAGGTTTGTGCAGGTGCACTCTGATGTTTGTACGACAATGAAATTGTCATTTCTCAGAATGTTTCCCCATCACTAAGTGACATGTAACTGTATTTCAAGAGCTGTCATTAAGGGTGTTTGTTGGGTTTAAGTAATGGAGAAATCAGAACCTGGATAGTTTTAGCTAAAACACACAGATTTTTTTTAAAGTAACATTTGAAGAAAATAATATGAAAAAAATGGAGAAGTAGAAAGAGGAAATATTTTAAAGAACAGATTAATCGTGATGCCTGTTTATGACAAATATTACCAGTATTTGGAGAAAGAAATATAATCTGTGGCTTTTGGGGGAGTACCAACCATGCAAACAATTTTTAAAATGCATAAAGACTATGATGAACGGCCGGGCGTGGTGGCTCACGCCTGTAATCCCAGCACTTTGGGAGGCTGAGGCGGGTGGATCACCTGAGGTCAGCAGTTTGAGACCAGCCTGACCAACATGGTGAAACCCCATCTCTACTAAAAATACAAAAAAAAAAAAAATTAACTGGGCATGATGGTGCATGTCTGTAATCTCAGCTACTTGGGAGGTTGAGTCAGGAGAATCACTTGAACCCAGGAGGAGGAGGTTGCAGTGAGCCGAGATCATGCTACTGCACTCCAGCGACAGGGCCAGAGTCTGTCTCAAAAAAGTTTTAAAAATTTAAAAATTTTAAAAATTAAAACTTAAAAATGTTGAAGGGTGGCAGAGGATGCCACCCCAAAATATGCCACTTTGGCATAAGGATTATTTTGAGCTAAAGGCACTTGAGAAACAGCTGATACAAAAGGGACACGCGGCCTTCCTTGTCCCGGGAGAGAAGAAACATTCTGGTCATCAGAGATGCGGCGTCAAGGCTGAGAAAAATCTGAAAAAAGTTCATTGTTAAATTAACTTGTATCTTTAGCCTCACGACACATGTCCACAACCGTCACTCTTAGTTCAACCTACCATAGAAGCATTTAGTTTTTGTTATGTCTTTGAATCTTCATTTTCCTATGGGGGCTCCCATGTACATGTAAAAATCTGTATACTTTTCTCTTGTTTTGAGACAGGGTCTCACTCTGTTGTCCAGGCTTGAGTGCAGCGGTGCCATCATAGCTCACTGTAACCTCCAACTCCCAGGCTCAGGCTCAAGCAATCCTCCTGCCTCAGCCACCCACGGTATTGGGATTGCAGGTGTGAGCCACCTTGCCCAGCCCTTTTTCCTGTTAATCTCACTTGTACCAATTTAATTCTCAAACCCAGTCAGAGAGCCTAAGAGGGTAAAGTTTTGCTGCCCCTACAATGTTTTTTGTTGTTGTTGTTATTTCTTTGTTTTGAGATAGGGTCTCTTGCTCTGTCACCCAGGCTGGAGCGCAGTGGCATAACCACCGCTCCTGCAATCTCGACCTTCCAGGCTCCAGTGATCCTTCCACCTCAGCCTCCCAACTGGCTGGGACTACAGGCATGTGCCACCGTGCCTGGCTAACTTTTGTATTTTTTGTAGAGATGAGTTTTTGCCATGTTGCCCAGGTGGTCTTGAACTCCTGGGCTCAGGCGATCTGCCTGCCTCATCCTCCCAAAGTGCTGGGATTACAGCTGTGAGCCACTGCACCCGGCCTATTTTTTAAACAAAACAAAAAATCCATCCCAAAAAATTTGTAGCAAATCATTTGACAATTCATTTCCCCACCAATAAAATAAGGTGTTTGGCCTAGAATATCTCTAAGGTTCCTTATAATCTAATATTGCATATTTTGCTCTTTTTTTTTTGCATATTTTGCATATTTTGCTTTTTTTTGCATATTTTGCTTTGAATGATGAATTATTATTTACTCAGTCACTAGACAATTATTTTAGTATGTATTTATGCTCTGGCCATTGTGCCATCACTGGACATATAGTGGGGAACAGGAAAAATATGATTGTTCATTCACCCAGTTTATGGTCAGTTGGAGAAGTCAAGGGTGGGCACTGCTTGCTACAACCAGTCATCTCCACAAAAATGATGAAAATGTACCTGTTAGGAGAAAGACAATTTTCTCTATTTGAGACAGATAAACTCCATTTTTTTTGTTGTTAAAGTAATAAGGCTTTTCCTGTTACTTTGCAAAACAATTGGAGATCTAATTCAGAATGCTTCAATGAAGTCCTGAATTCCCTGAAATCAGATGGCTGCTAGTCACTCCCAGGATGCTGGAATGGTATTAAAATATTGCCTCTTGGCGGGGTGCAGTGGCTCATGCTGTAATCCCAGCACTTTGGGAGCCCAAGGCGGGTGGATCACTTGAGGTCAGGAGTTCAAGACCAGCCTGGGCAACATGGTGAAACTCCATCTCTACTAGAAATACAAAAATTAGCCAGAAGTGGTGGCACGGGCCTGTAATCCCAGTGGGAAGCTAAAGCAGGAGAGTCGCTTGAAACCGGGAGACGGAGGCTGCAGTGAGCTGAGATCGTGCCACTGTACTCCAGCCTGCGTGATACAGTGAGCTGAGATTGTGCCACTGTATTCCAGCCTGCGTGATACAGTGAGATTCCATCTCAAAAATCGATCAATAAATAACATTTAAAAAAAAATTACCTCTTTAATCAAACATTCCAGATGGAAGCATGAGGATTCTTACCAGTTATTATCCATTTCTAGGCCTTTTACCAACATAACTTAGGACCATATAGGTGAAAATGGACTGAGGTTCTAAGGGAGGCACATACTTCCCTTCCATCTTCACAAGAATTCTGCAAAGTGACATGATCTTTTCTTCTTAGCTGAGAAAAAAGGCTCAGAGAGTGAAGTAATTTAATAAAAGTTATGTTGCTAGAAAGTAGTGAAACGCATTAAAACCCAAGTTTGTCTGGCTCCAAGTGATTTCATTCTTTTCACCACACCATGCTTCTTCCAGTGCGAGAAAGCCTGGAAGCTGTGTTTACCACAGTCTATTCTGTGGAGCACTAATAAGGCAAAAG
>NW_012107086.1:297826-300110 GCF_000951045.1 Mandrillus leucophaeus | reverse complement strand
CTCATCCTCCCAAAGTGCTGGGATTACAGCTGTGAGCCACTGCACCCGGCCTATTTTTTAAACAAAACAAAAAATCCATCCCAAAAAATTTGTAGCAAATCATTTGACAATTCATTTCCCCACCAATAAAATAAGGTGTTTGGCCTAGAATATCTCTAAGGTTCCTTATAATCTAATATTGCATATTTTGCTCTTTTTTTTTTGCATATTTTGCATATTTTGCTTTTTTTTGCATATTTTGCTTTGAATGATGAATTATTATTTACTCAGTCACTAGACAATTATTTTAGTATGTATTTATGCTCTGGCCATTGTGCCATCACTGGACATATAGTGGGGAACAGGAAAAATATGATTGTTCATTCACCCAGTTTATGGTCAGTTGGAGAAGTCAAGGGTGGGCACTGCTTGCTACAACCAGTCATCTCCACAAAAATGATGAAAATGTACCTGTTAGGAGAAAGACAATTTTCTCTATTTGAGACAGATAAACTCCATTTTTTTTGTTGTTAAAGTAATAAGGCTTTTCCTGTTACTTTGCAAAACAATTGGAGATCTAATTCAGAATGCTTCAATGAAGTCCTGAATTCCCTGAAATCAGATGGCTGCTAGTCACTCCCAGGATGCTGGAATGGTATTAAAATATTGCCTCTTGGCGGGGTGCAGTGGCTCATGCTGTAATCCCAGCACTTTGGGAGCCCAAGGCGGGTGGATCACTTGAGGTCAGGAGTTCAAGACCAGCCTGGGCAACATGGTGAAACTCCATCTCTACTAGAAATACAAAAATTAGCCAGAAGTGGTGGCACGGGCCTGTAATCCCAGTGGGAAGCTAAAGCAGGAGAGTCGCTTGAAACCGGGAGACGGAGGCTGCAGTGAGCTGAGATCGTGCCACTGTACTCCAGCCTGCGTGATACAGTGAGCTGAGATTGTGCCACTGTATTCCAGCCTGCGTGATACAGTGAGATTCCATCTCAAAAATCGATCAATAAATAACATTTAAAAAAAAATTACCTCTTTAATCAAACATTCCAGATGGAAGCATGAGGATTCTTACCAGTTATTATCCATTTCTAGGCCTTTTACCAACATAACTTAGGACCATATAGGTGAAAATGGACTGAGGTTCTAAGGGAGGCACATACTTCCCTTCCATCTTCACAAGAATTCTGCAAAGTGACATGATCTTTTCTTCTTAGCTGAGAAAAAAGGCTCAGAGAGTGAAGTAATTTAATAAAAGTTATGTTGCTAGAAAGTAGTGAAACGCATTAAAACCCAAGTTTGTCTGGCTCCAAATGATTTCATTCTTTTCACCACACCATGCTTCTTCCAGTGCGAGAAAGCCTGGAAGCTGTGTTTACCACAGTCTATTCTGTGGAGCACTAATAAGGCAAAAGATGTTACACAAGCGCAAACGGATGCCATGGTCATGGTCAAGCAACTCTGGGGAATGCCAAGCATAGTGGAGCACTAATAAGGCAAGATGTTACACAAGGGCAAATGGATGCCACGGTCAAGCGACTCTGGGGAATGCCAAGCATATTAAAGCCAGTGAAGTCTTACAAAAAATACATTTGTATTTTTATTTAATCAGCTTTTCCCCCAAACTCATTTGATTACCAAATCTAGATTTTTCTTCATTTAACACTTATTAACATCTCTTGAAACCAATTAAAATAATCTGGTATTGGCTTAGTTAAATGACTGAAAGAGGAAAAAGGGTTGAATGAGAGCTTTAAATTGGAAATTCAGTTTGCGAAGCAACTAAAATAAAAAACTAGCAGTTATGGGGGAAGCATGTTAAGAAGATACAGTCTGTGCTCCCAGCGCAGCTGGGAGATGGAGATAGTGGGTGGATGGAAAGAGTCAGAGGCAAAAAGGGAAACAGACGTGAAATAATTCAGACAGCATATTTTCACTCAAGTTTTTAGTGATTCATGTGGGCTGAAGCTGAAGAAAAGATTGGGAAGAGAAAAGAGGCTTGAGCTGGCCCCTGAAGGATGTTAAGATTTACTCAGGGAGAGAAGAGGCTGGGAGACACTGAAAGAGAAAACAGGTTTGGAGAGTTAAAAAGAAAACAAAACAAACAAAGCGCTCAGGAAGTATATAGGGAAATAAAATAGGACAGGTAGAGCTGGTCTAGATGATAGACAGTTACACAGGCCGGGCCGGTGGCTCACGTCTGTGATCCTAGCACTTTGGGAGGCCCAGTCCAGCAACGTCTGTAATCCCAGCACTTTGGGAGGCCGAGTCCAGCAACGTCTGTAATCCCAGCACTTTGGGAGGC
>NW_012107086.1:294644-295884 GCF_000951045.1 Mandrillus leucophaeus | reverse complement strand
GAGTTCGAGGCTGCCATGAGCCTTGATCACACCACTGCACTCCAGCCTGGGCAACAGAGTGAGACACTGTCTCAAAAATAAAATAAAAATAAATAAATTTAAAAAGCGTATAGGAAAGGTAACAGAAAAGTAGAAACTTTCTTGATAAAAGAGCATCTTCTTAAAATCCCCACTCTACCTCATGTTATAATCCTTTTATTTACTACTTAGTATTAAGGACATGTTCCCTATGTGTTTGAAACATGTTTGGCGCTGGGATTCGCTTCAAAGGAAGATACTACCAATAAGAAATTCCACAATGAAAACCCGCAGTGACCAAAAAGATAATAGTGCTTTGGGGTATAATTTTGACTAAAAAGATTAGGTTAGGCTGTGCGAGCATTTTTGGCCATGAAAGTACAGAAGGATGCTAGAAAAAACACAGTACGGTGGAAAAAGCGTTTCCCCGGAAGTCTGGGAGCCCACCTTTGGCATGAAAAGCGGGAGCACAGGTTGTAGTGAGCCAAGATCGTGCCATTGCACTCCAGCCTGGGCAACAGAGCAAGACTCCGTCTCCAAAAAAAAGAAAAAGAAAAAAAGAAAGTGGGAGCACAGAACAGAAAATACAGAATGCAAAAGCTGCCAATTATGGGAGAAAGATTATCACTCGGCCCCAGCTGGCAGGGCCACACGGTAACGTGACAAGAGAATCCGCCTGCAATCGCAGCCCTGAGGCTGCTGGTAGAGCCCGGCGCGACCCCCCGCGAAGACTACCACTCCCAACTGCGCACGGGGCGCGCCGCCGGGGCCGCCAGGGCGGCTTCACGCGCAAGGCACTGTGGGACTCGTAGTCTTTCTCCCCACCAGCTCCTCGGAGCGGGAGAGACCCGAATTTTTGTAAATGATCCGCCCTTCCAGGCCCTGCTTCTCTTTCCTCCCTTTCCCTCCCACCTCCTTCTTTCACCGAGAGTTTGAAAATTCCCGCGGAGCCAGCGCTCGAGCGCGGAACCATCGCGAGAACTCTGGTCCCTGCAGCCGCGATCTCCGCCGGTTCTCCCCTCCCTCTCCGCCCTTTTCCTCCGCTCCCTCCCTTCCGGGGCGTGTGGAAGTCGGTCTGTCGGCCCGAGGTAATGCGCAGAGCGGCGCCGGCGCTGTTCGAGGCGACCAGGCAGCGTTGCAAGGGGAAGGACCCAGAACCGCGGCGGGAGCAGCGACTGCGTGTTAGCCGCTGAGCGGTCTGCAGGCCCACAGCCCGCGAAGG
>NW_012107086.1:291122-294054 GCF_000951045.1 Mandrillus leucophaeus | reverse complement strand
GCGACCCGGGAGGGCCGGGGCCGCGACCCTTTCCCACTGTCCTCCCACGCGATGCACTCGCTGGCGGGCCTTTCCCCGAGGGAAGTGGCCGGCGTGCTGAGCCTGTCCTGTGTTGGCGCGTGTTCCACATGCGCCTGGGCCTGGCCGCAGTGAGTAGTCCGGGCGGGGAGAAGTTGGACTGGGGGCCCGGACGTGAGGCTCCAGCTCACCGATTGGTCGGATCAGGGAGAGTTAAAATAAAAGCACATCTTGGGGTGCTTATTAATTTGCCTTCCTTGTTCCCACCTGGGAAGCTGAGGGCGATCACTTTTGCCACTGGCTGCCTGTTTTGGTTTGGGTGTTTTGTTTGGAGAGATGGGTGGATTTTGTTCTCAAAGCTTACGAGGTTCACGCTATCTGTGAGCAGAGTTTTGTGAGATGAGCGTTTATTTCCAAATCGTCAGTTGTAGAAATTTTTGGAAGAACTGGGTTCTTCGTAGAACAAAACGTAGATCCTTTGGGTACATCCTAAACGATAGTTTATTCTCAGAATACCCTAAAGAGCCTGTAGATTTCACAACTGTCTTTGGCTGGGCGCAGTGGCTCGTGTCTGTAATCCCAGCACCTTGGGAGGCCGAGGCGGGAGGATCGCTTGAGCCCCGGAGTTTGAGACCAGCCTGAGCAACACGGCGAGACCCCATTTTTTTTTAACTGTTTTTGTGTGTGTGTGTGTGTGAGCTTTCACTGAGAGAGTCCCTTAGGAGAGAAGAAATTAGGAGTGGTTTACTGATTTCGGAGGATTTGACCAGGGATGACAAGCCCAGTTAAGCTTAATACTTGAAGGGATGTTTTAAGTGTGCTAAGCGCTATGGGAAGTCTACATTGTCGCTTTCTCATCTTTCAGTAACATACTACCAAACTGTCACGAGTTTGCAAACAACAATAATTATCTTTAAAAAAATTTTAGAACATCATGTCAACCGGGCGTGAGTGGCGCCTTTAGTGGCGCGGCTACTCGGGAGGCTAAGGTGGGGGGAACATTTGAGCTTCAGCCTCAAACCGAGATTTCCAGGATTACAGTGAGCTGGGATCGCGCCGCTGCACTCCAGCCTGTGTGACACAGCGAGACCCTGTTGCTAAAAAAATAAAGAATAAAAATAAAAAAGATCGTTATACGTCAGTTTTGAGACTTTTTTTTTTTTTAATGCCTCTCCTTTTTCGTAGGTACAGATACGCCTTAAGAGGACAGAACATTGTCTTTCACGCCTACCTTTAATATTTTCAGGGACTTCTCTTTCTTCCCAGAATGAAGTCTGACTTCCCTAAGTTAGCTCAAAGCCCTCTACAATAAGTATATGCTACTATCTATCCTCGTATATTCACAAATTTTATGCTTTTGCTATTCCGGAATCATCACCAATCCTGGGCCCATTCTGTGGAATGTTTCTTTGCTCTTGTTTTTCATCCTGGAGTGCCATCTTTCCTTTTTTAAATTCTCAAATTTCAGGACCTCCTTCGAAATCCCATGTGTTCACTGTATTCTTTTTTTTTTTTTGAGACGGAGTCTCACTCTGTAGCCCAAGCTGGAGTGCAATGGCGCGAATTTGGCTCACTGCAACCTTCGCCTCCAGGGCTCAAGCAGTTCTCGTGCCTCAGCCTGGTGAGTAGCTGGGACTACAGGAACTAGCCGCCACACCTGGCTAATTTTTTGTATTTTAGTAGAGAGGAGGTTTCACCATGTTGCCCAGAGTGATCTCGAACTCCTGAGCTCAGGCGATCTGCCCACCTCGGCCAACCAAAGTGCTGGAATTACAGGCGTGAGCCACCGCACCCAGCCCACTGTACTCTTTTATTTCCCTTTATCCCACTTTTTTACTGGGATCTCACAGCATATGCACCTCTATTGTGGCATTTATTCGTTGTGTCTGATATTCTGATAATTGACTATGTATCTCCTTTTCTAGATTGTAAACTCCTTAAAGTCAGGAAGTAGGTTATCTTCTTGCCCTTGCATTCCTTTACTAACACGGTGTTTTAAAAGTAGTTCGTGATTTAAAAATGTTTGAATTAAATTGGAAAGAAATTTCTGAAAGGCTTGAAGTTTCTGGGTCCACTGGTAGTTTACATTTAAATGACAATTCGTCTTTTTATTAGTCAAAAAGAAAAAAAGTAAAATTGCATACAAAGTGGTTTATGGAAATGCTTGCTTGGTACAGGTTGCAATATAATTGTTGAACTAGATTAGAGTTCCATTTTCTGTGGTGGAATTCAGTTACTGCAGGAATTTGTGTATTTCACACAGAAAACTGATTTATAGTATTCTGTTTTTAATATCTGGCCTAGTAATTTTAATAATTTTGTTTTGCTTAATACTGAACCAGTGTATACTTAAAAATAATTGGGCTCAATCTTGAGTTTTAAAAAATTGATTTTATTGTTTAACATGGCTATTCCGTGTCCCTGCTAGTGTCCTAATATCCTGCTACACAGTATCCTGTTATCCTAATTTATTACATTTAGGACCTATTAGTCCAAAGGCACTGTGACCTTGTCGAATGCCCAGGAATAAGATTTGGTGATTTTTGCCTTTTAGGAATTCGTAGTGTAGTGGAGAAGACAGGCAAGCAGAAGTAATGAATTTTTTTTTTTTTTTTGAGAGAGAGTCTCGCTCTGTCACCCAGGCTGGAGTGCAGTGGCGCGATGACAGCTCACTGCCAGCTCCGCCTCCCTGGTTCACGCCATTCTCCTGCCTTAGCCTCCTGAGTAGCTGAGACTACAGGCGCCCGCCTGGCTAAATTATTTTTGTATGTTTAGTAGAGACGGGGTTTCACCATGTTAGCCAGAATGGTCTCGATCTCCTGACCTCGTGATCTGCCAGCCTGGCCTCCCAAAGTGCTGGGATTACAGGCCTGAGCCACCACGCCCTGCCGAACATTATTTTATTTAATTAATT
>NW_012107086.1:283938-286772 GCF_000951045.1 Mandrillus leucophaeus | reverse complement strand
TTTGAGACGGGAGTCTTGCTCTGTTGCCCAGGCTGGAGTGCGGTGGCAAGATCTTGGATCACTGCAAGCTCTGCCTCCTGGGTTCACGCCATTCTCCTGCCTCAGCCTCCCGAGTAGCTGGGACTACAGGTTCCCGCCACCACGCCCTGCTAATTTTGTTTCTGTATTTTTAGTAGAGACAGGGTTTCACTTTGTTATCTGGGATGATCTCAATCTCCTGACCTAGTGATCCGCCTGCCTCGGTCTCCCAGAGTGCTGGGATTACAGGTGTGAGCCACCATGGCCCAGCCATGCAATTGTTTTTGTTTGTTTTGAGACTTGTTTGTTTTGAGACGGGGTTTCACTCTTGTTGCTCAGGCTGGAGTGCAATGGTGCAGTCTCAGCTGACTGCAACCTCTGCCTCCCGGATTCAAGTGATTCCCCTGCCTCAGCCCCCTTAGTAGCTGGGATTACAGGCATGCGCCACCACACCTGGCCAATTTTTTGTATTTAGTAGAGACGGGATTTCACCCTGTTAGTGAGGCTGGTCTCGAACTCCTGACCTCAGGTGATCCACCCACCTCAGCCTCCCAAAGTGTTGGAATGACAGACGTGAGCCACTGTGCCAGGCCCCTATTTCTAATAATACAGTGTTTTGATGTTCTCTGTAGTGTGCTTAAATTGTAAAAGTCTTAAAACCAATTTTGCCCCATAGATTCAAAGGCTGTTAAATTTGGAAAACTTTGATTTATTAAACTTTTTTTTGAACTCCTTTGTGCTGGGCACCATGATGAAGTCTGGAGAAATAAGTACTCCTCTCTTCTAGAAGCTTGGATATGAAAGGGAGGAAGACAGAATATAGTAAAGCACATTACATGTATTATTAAGTGCTAGAACCTGGATTCAAAGTTTGTATTAGAAATATGTTAGCCTGTGTTGCTATAAAGGAATATGCGAAACTGGATAATTTATGAAGGAAAGAGGTTTATTTTGCCTCATGGTTCTGCAGGCTGTGCAGGCATGACACCAACAGCTGCCTGCCTTCTGGTGAGGGTCTCAGGAAGCTTCCAATCATGTCGGAAGGCAAAGGGAGAGCAGGATACTCACATGATGAGAGTGGGGAGTGAGGAGGTACCAGGCTTCTTGTTGTTTTTTTTTTTTAAATACAGGGTCTCACTCTGTTGCCTAGGCTGGAGTTCAGTGGTGCAGTTATGGCTTACCGCAACCTTGACCTCCCAGGCTCAAGCAATCCCAGTTGCTGGGACTGCAGGCATGCGCCACCACACCTGACTAATTATTTTTTGTAGATACGAGATTTTGTCATGTGGTCCAGGCTGATGTCGAACTCCTGGGCTCAGTCAATCTGCCTGCCTCAACCTCCCAAAGTGCTGGGAGCTACCACGCCTGGCTTTAAACAGCCAGATCTCACGTGAATTCATTACTCTGGAGAGGGCACCAACCCATTCATGAGGGGTCCTCTCCCATGACTCAGACACCTCCTACCAGGCCCCACCTCCAACATTTCAGTATGAGATTGGGAGGGTACAAATATACAGACCACATTAGGTTTATTTTTTCTATTTTTAGAAACAGAATCTTGCCCAGGCTGGAGTGCAGTGGCCTGATCATAGCTTACCGCAACCTCCAACTCCTGGTCTTAAGTGATCCTTCCACCTAAGCTTCCCAGAGTGCTGGGCGTACAGGCATGAACCATCATGTCTGGCCACAGTTTAAATACTGTGGCTTTATTCTCTTTGAGCTAGTACTTCTATATCATCTTTGTTTTGCATTCAAACAAAGTAACAAAACTCACCCAGCCTAAGAAATAGAACATTTACTGTATTTCATTTTCCAGAAAAAAGCTCATTGTGTGTTATCCTTTGGACTTTGGATTTTGTGAAAATCTTTCCAAAATTCTATTGGGCTGATTTTGATTGAAATATAGGGATCATGGAACTTTTTTGCTTATTATCCATTAGCACTCCTTTGAATCCACTTTAGAAAAAGCTACTGCGTGGAATTCTGAAGGTTTTGGTTCTGGTTGAATTACTTTGGTTTTAAGTTTAGTAGAAAAAATGTGTTAACTTCAGTTCATCATTAAACTGGTTTTATCAAGCTTTGTAAAAGGCTGTCAGAGGGGAAAACAACATAGTAACAATGTGATTCTGGCCTTTTTCTTTCGTTTCTCTAAAAATTTTTTGGTACCTACTTAGTAGGAGATGAATAGGATCAATTTGTATAAATATAACAGCAACTAAGGCTTGAGTATAGGACCCTCATGAGGGTTTTGTATTGGAGGCTAATGGTCATAGCGTCCTGTTGATGCACACACACTTTATATTAGGTTAGACTTTTGGATCTGTTTTGGATAATAAAAAGCAGACTTCTGCTTTTAATGACTTGGAAATCTCAAACATAACTTCCTAGGTTTTGTGACTTAATGGTGACATATGTGATTAAGTTTTTTGAAGCAGTCTATCAAGTTTTTGTCTAGGAGATAGCATTTATAGCCTGAACAGAAAATGATAACTCCTGTATTTGAATTTTTTGAGTGAATCTTTGAAATGTTTTCTTCACATAAATTTTTTGGGGGGAGGGGACTCATGGAGAGAATAAGAATGACAAGAAAGAACGTTAGGTTGATTTTTGCGTTGTTCCCATCCTAAGGCTACATAAATATCTTCAGTATTTTTACAGTTGTATTTTTATTTGATATATATGTGTATGTTTTAAGATTCTTTTTTTTTTTGAGACGGAGTCTTGCTCTGTCGCCCAGGCTGGAGCGCAGTGACCAGATCTCGGCTCACTGCAAGCTCCGCCTCCCGGGTTTACGCCATTCTCCTGCCTCAGCCTCC